>NC_134572.1:18147500-18467500 GCF_050947875.1 Dermacentor variabilis | reverse complement strand
CACTCGTTTAGTGCTCACAGGGGTGCACATAGGAAGGATGCTGCCGTGCGTGCGCTTCCTTTCCTTCTTTTTTTTGGAGACTCGCGAAAACTAATTGCCTCTGGCTGGCGATAAGATAAAGATTAGCGGAAGATTAGCAGAAGTTTGTCACACATTTTGCTTTTTTGACGGGCACACAACCACAGTTTTCTTGAGTGCGCTCACCTATTCAGTTCGATTATGCTATAGTACACGTAAATATTTGTGTAAGAGCAGGAACATTTCACACTTGTGAAATATTCTCGTGTGTGCATTTTCTCATTTAAGATTATGTGTATAACAATGCATCAAATCTTTAATTCTTATAAGTTTATTTCCTTTCTTTTATTGTTGTTATTCATGAATAAACAGTATATATATATATATATACTAATGCAAAACATTTTTTTCTCACTTTACGGTCACCCTAGAAAAATTACTGTAAATTTTTTTCGAAATAGGTCCCTCAGAAGAATTGGAATCTAATAAAAAAAATCAACCCTGAGCGGTCGCATATGGTGAAAAAAGATCGACCCTCAAAGGGTTAAAGTACAAAAATGGAGAAAGTAAATTGCACATTTGCAGAGTTACTCGAATCTCAGAGCTGATGCATCTGTATGAGGCACACTCTTGATGCCTAGCACTGGCGGCACAGCAGGAAAAATGTGCAGACTGTGCAAAACTGCACAAATATCTTCTTCAGCGAAAGCTTTAAAGTTAGTTGAGGTACTACAATAACAACTTAAACTATGGTTTCTTACAATTTTGCAAATGCTACCATTTCAACTATGTTGTATTTCACTAACGGCCAGGCAGAAAGTTTCTGCACTCACCAATAGCAAGTCCATCAGAAAAGTTGTGAAGACCATCACCAATTATCACCATCCAGGCCATGGCAGCAATAGAAGATGGCACCTGCAGTTCCAAGGAGATTTCTAGTGAACAATGGCACATTAAGAACACAGCTTTGTAATCCGTGAGAAGCAGTAACGAATATAGGCCCTGTGCGTGGAATATACTACCTGAGCATGTACCATACAGGGTAGCACGAAATTGGTAACTCAATGTTTGCTAAAGTTCTTGCAGGCAACTCTACTGCTGATTGCTCCCTTAGTGAGCCAACATAGCTTTTTGTACCCCTACATAAGCTGCTTGCCCCATCATGCCTGGGCACTGTAGTGTTCGTGTCACATTCACCTTGCACCATGTTCGGCCAAGTACATGCTCGATCTGCTAAAAGGCCATTTAAAAGCTGTTAATTTAAGAACTATGCAATTACCAGCCATAAGAATTGGCCAGAATTTCCATTATAATGCGATATGCACTGGATCAATTTTGACCACCAAGGGTTCTTTAATGTGCCTAAGCTTAGCCAATGAGGGCTTTTTTTTTTTCATCCCATTGCCATTGGAATGTGTTTGTCGTCGCACAGAGTTTAACCTTCAACCTTGTGCTCAGCAGTATTAGGTCACAGCCATTGAGTCATAGTGCCACAGGAAATTTGAAATTCATAATTTATGTACTGCTGTTGCATGTCTTTAATGATACTGAAGACACGAGAAATGTGTTGAAATTTCATTTTCAACTGACAGAATTAGATGGCACCTGAAAGGGTTAACTTAAGTAGTTTTTGCCTTACCTCATGACTGTGTGCATGGCTGTGGCGGTGGTGGTGGTGGTGATCAGCTACGGTTAGTGTGAAACTGTGCTCTTCACCCGTCTGGCGGTACACCAAGGTTTCTGTATGGCACTCCTCTGTGCCTGGGTCCCGAGAGCCATGGCAAAGTGGATGCCTGGAGAAAGAGGACCAACACGGGTCAAGATCCATTCCTTGCTACTCAAATGAAACTGCACAGAAAACTCTGGATAGAGATGTGCATCAAAAGCTGGCAAAAAAGAATCATGCCAGACACCCTTCATACACCCCAAGCAGTCCCTTCAGTCACAAATTATGTTGGACTGTCAGCAGATGAGTTGCAGATGAGTCAAAGTTAAGCAATTGTATGCTTCAATAGTCCAGACTACATTTCAAAATATTTGAGGTGGTAGAAGCATCATATATTTCTAGTAAGTCCTGGTAAATAAACATTTAAATATACATTTAGTGTAAAGCCCGTTGTGCTACATTTTTTTCCCAAGAAGAACTGAACTGTATCACCGGTTCGAAGCCCACGCACAAATCAATTAGCACTGGCTGCAGGTACTTGGAGGGGAAGAAACACCAGTGCTGATGGAATGCAGAATAATGAATTTGCAGTAAATTTGTCAACTGCATCAATCCTCTGCTGAAGTGATATGGAGACGCCTTAGAACTGGGTTCAATTTGCATGCAACTGAATATCCTTGGCTTTTTTTCCCTTACCGCCCTGTGCAGAGTTATCAAAAACAAGTTGCCTACAGAAATTTGTAAATTGCGACTAAAAGGGACATGAGAATCAAGCTCCGCTAATCACAGCATTTGCTCCAACAATGAAAACAAAACACGCACAGACAAGACAAAAACCGAAGAGTGCTGCAAAGACATGCCTGTGGTTCTCCTCGTCCTGCGGCAAAGGTGATGGTGGACACCTTGGGGTGGAGGGAAGCTTGGAGCCACCATTCTTGACTATGACCAGCAGGTCCTTTTCAGGCTGAGTCTCCATGCCACCCATGGGGTGATGCAGCTCAGAGTCATGAAGGTCCACAATCTCCACATAGCCCTCGCCCAGAGGGGACAGCTCCAGTTCTTCAGCCGGAACTGCCGTAAGCCCTGCCAAGCAGGTATTCAACAATGTGTTTAGGCCCAAGGGCACACACACTTTCCTACTTACACATATATAATGTGACCATGAATGCATCAGCAAACTAAGTCCTATGCAAGCAAATTTTCTAATCTTAAGGTCGCACCACCTATAATCTGCTTCCCCCAACTGTATCTCACTCAGGGCTGGGCAGTATCCAAGATATGAGTATCTGAGATACTCCTGGTGTATCTTGTATTTGTATCGTGATACATGCACCAAGATGTGTATCAGTATCTATTTTCAACACATCATAGGGAGTATCATGGATCTTAAGATACAAGATACACTTGTAGCAAAACTTATGAAGACACCCAAAGTGATTGACGTAAGCAAGTGACATCAGTTACACTTTATTCTAGGAGACACACTTTGATGCTCACTAATTTTTTTTTTTTAATAACCAAACACAAGTAAGAAAATTGGATGCTGTGTAGCACTATTACTAGCAATTGTTAAAATTTTAATATATAACTTTTAAATTATAGTCCCTAAGTGCAGGCTCGTACCCAGGATCTTTCTACCGGCGGGGGCGGGGGGGACCTTTACTAGTATGAATGTGAATATTGCCCACTGCTCCCCACACAGATGTGTAAAGCCGCAAAAGAGAAATGAAATAAGTTGCATCGAAATAAGTTGCATCTCACAGGTACACCTGTGAGATACACCTCTCCTTTACTTGGCAAACGAGGAACCACATGAAATGAGCTCATGCAGGAAGGAAACACAGGAAGGACACTGCCAAGAACAAGTAAACAAGCGAAAGTGTAAAATAAAGACTTCCAGTAGTGCTTTTTGAATTAGCCCGAGAATAATTACAGAAATCTATATTTGCGGAACAATTACAGTTATTTGTATCCCTTGTTTACTGATCTACCAAGTTAAGTGCCAAAACTGACTCTTATTGTTATTCGAGAAGTTTCGTAACTGTGTGGCCGTCAGCCCCATACAACCGCGGAGAGTGCAGGACGCTGTGGTTCTAGACTTACTGCGCCCAGTGCAGAAGGTTAGAAAAACACCCACATAAGCACAGCAGAGAGGTGGCTACGTCAGGCAGTAACTCGTTCCACAAGCATACAGACCAGTCGACTACGAACTGTATCCCCTTCCTGGCGCCTGGATTAGTTGAACTAACGAAGCAACAGCGATGCACATGACCGTTACAGATGTAGCAGCAGCAGTTGCATTCTCAAGCATGCAACTAAGTGAACTTCCTTGGTTTCGCAGGCTAGCTGCATTGGCTGTCCTCTAGGTAGCTGCAGCGACTACCTGGCTGATCATTCTTGCATCGTACATGTGCCTGCACGGCACCGACTACCCTGCTGGTCTCGGCATGCACTTTGCAGAAACCACTCCCAAGCTGCATTCTACGCAGTCCGGATTCCTGCCATAAAAGCCGTCCTAGCGAGAGCATTCTGAAGTATGCAACTAAGTGAACTTCCTTGGTTTCACAGGTCGGTTGCTTTTATTCTTGATATTTTTAAGAATTTGTAAATCCTGCAACTGCTGCTGCTACTCTTGCTGCTGCTATCATTTTCCCCTGCTTCTGTGCTCACATTTTTTTCTCTATTTAGCCATCTTTGTAATGCTGAACTTTGTAAGTGAATGGACGAGCAAGAAGCTATATTCAAGCATTGGGTGAATGAATTAGTCGACCGGCTTGTTATTGGTGCACAAACTCAGCTTCAGGAGTTTCATAACTGGATTTTTGAAATATAAATTTTACAAAAGTTGCTTAAAAAAGACGCTACTAATGTCATTTGAAGTGCTTCATTCTACATGAAGAGAGGTTAAAAGTGCCTTCATTATGTGGGACACACAGGCAGTGATAGTCTACAGGCCAAGTATGTGTTGTAGCTCAAGGCAGGTTCTGAGCAAGATGAAAGCCATCATAGAAAAACAAATTTTCAAAAGCATTCATTTGATGAAGCCATCAGCCCCATACAACTCACGTTCAAGGGCCTCCATGCCAGAAGAGTCTACGAAGCCGTAAGAGCCTTGCTTGTGGTGGGACAGCTTCTCTCCCATGACCGTGCCCTGCTCATCTAGGGAGGAGCGCTGAAGCCTCTTTGGTGTTGGGTTCGACTTGCATTAAAGAAACAAACAACTGAAGCATACGGGAAAACGGTGAAAAGAGAATCGAGTGTTAAATTTCGAGAACCAAACGTGCTTAAAACTGGCAATTCCACCAGCCCTTTGTTCTATGGCCTTTCATCTGCCTATTGTTGGTACCCCATGAACTTAATGTTTACTTCCATTCTACCCCGACTTACTTCCACCACGACAGCACTGACTGATTTAATTATTTGGCAGGCCAAATTCAACAAGATGCTCAAAAAACATCAAACCACAATTTAACAAGACTTGTTGCTGAGCTAGATATAGTTAGTTCATGACTTAGAAACAAAGGTTATGGCGCTAAGCAGACGAGGACGAAGTGAGACACAAACAACATATACAGGCACCAAATTCTAACTATTTATTCACTAGAAACCATGAAATTTTTTACACAAAACCTGAGTGCAAAGTAATCACAGTAGAGAAACTAACAGGGGTGATTGAAACTAATGCTGCTCGTAAGCCAGTGATCTGAACTGAATCATTGTGGCAGGTACATAAGAGCATGCGTGTATTACAGGCGTAATCCAAGTATCCAACCAAATGAGGCAGCTGCACATTCTAATCTTAGTGGCGATTACAGGTGGCCATTTATTAATGGCGTTTGTCGCTTAATGCTAGCAACTGCATACTAACACACTTATTTCCTGCTCTTTCTACAAAGATAGCCTTAATTATCTCCCTTTAGGTGAGGTTTTTTGCTTTCCTTAGAAAGGTTGTTTTGTCCAGGAGCGGCATACAACACAGTGCTTGCAGTTGTCTGCCTTCGCACTCTGCTTGCGAGCTCTACGCGCCATGCATGACTACAAAGTTTAACTGAGATGTTCAAAGCAGTATATATTATCTGCAGAGTTTTTTTACCAAGCCCAAGGGGTGGTTCAGTGCCCGTTTAATGTTCATAAACAACATAGAAATCTAGTGCATCTAATTTCTTATCAAGAAAAATGGGCAAGGTAAGGGTCTAATACATGTTGCACAGTGGCAAACAGTTTCCTAGTGCAGCGGTGGCGTAGAGGTAGAACACCCACCTCGCGTGCAAGAGGTTTGTGGTTCGAATCCCGGTGCCGGCAATTTTCCACCGGATTAAAAAAAAAAGAAAAAAAAAACATCCGCGTGTTGATAAAATTGCACAAACAGGCCTGGAGTGTGGCCTGATCCCGGTGACCAGAAACGGTAACGCACTCCCTCACCAGAGCAGGATTGGCCACCCTGGTGCAGTACTTGGCCACAACCTCCTATATGAACACAACAATCAAACCCCAGCCCTCAGTCCCCAGCAGCTGCGAAGCAACTGACCACGGCGGCAGTTAGACCTGCGACGCAGCAGAGGGTGCTAAGAATCACTGGCTCCGGACAGGCCGCCATTGGAATATGAACCTGGCAACGTTTAACGCTAGAACGTTATCTAGTGAGGCGAGTCTAGCGGTGCTATTGGAGGAATTAGAGGGCAGTAAATGGGATATAATAGGGCTTAGTGAAGTTAGGAGGCCAAAAGAAGCATATACCGTGCTAAAAAGAGGGCACGTCCTGTGCTACCGGGGCTTAGCGGAGAGACGAGAACTAGGAGTCTGATTCCTGATTAATAAGAATATAGCTGGTAACATACAGAAATTCTATAGCATTAGCGAGAGGGTGGCAGTTCTTGTTGTGAAACTTAATAAGAGGTACAAAATGAAGATTGTACAGGTCTACACCCCTACATCCACTCATGATGACCAGGAAGTCGAAAGCTTCTATGAAGACGTGGAATCGGCGATGGGTAGAGTGAAAACTAAATACACTATACTAATGGGCGACTTTAATGCCAAGGTAGGCAAGAAGCAGGCTGGAGACAAGGCAGTGGGGGAATATGGCATAGGGACTAGGAATAGCAGGGGAGAGTTATTAGTAGAGTTTGCGGAACAGAATAATATGCGAATAATGAATACCTTCTTCCGCAAGCGGGATAGCCGAAAGTAGACGTGGAGGAGCCCGAACGGCGAGACTAGAAATGAAATAGACTTCATACTCTGCGCTAACCCTGGCATCATACAAGACGTGGACGTGCTCGGCAAGGTGCGCTGCAGTGACCACAGGATGGTAAGAACTCGAATTAGCCTAGACCTGAGGAGGGAACGGAAGAAACTGGTACATAAGAAGCTGATCAATGAGTTAGCGGTAAGAGGGAAAATAGAGGAATTCCAGATCAAGCTACAGACCAGGTATTCGGTTTTAACTCAGGAGGAGGACCTTAGTGTTGAAGCAATGAACGACAATCTTGTGGGCATCATTAAGGAGTGTGCAAAGGAAGTCGGTGGTAACTCCGTTAGGCAGGATACCAGTAAACTATCGCAGGAGACGAAAGAGCTGATCAAGAAACGCCAATGTATGAAAGCCTCTAACCCTACAGCTAGAATAGAACTGGCAGAACTTTCGAAGTTAATCAACAAGCGCAAGACAGCTGACATGAAGTATAATATGGATAGAATTGAACATGCTCTCAGGAACGGAGGAAGCCTAAAAACAGTGAAGAAGAAACTAGGAATTGGCAAGAATCAGATGTATGCGTTAAGAGACAAAGCCGGCAATATCATTACTAATATGGATGAGATAGTTCAAGTGGCTGAGGAGTTCTATAGAGATTTATACAGTACCAGTGGCACCCACGACGATAATGGAAGAGAAAATGGTCTAGAGGAATTCGAAATCCCAAAGGTAACGCCGGAAGAAGTAAAGAAAGCCTTGGGAGATATGCAAAGGGGGGAGACAGCTGGGGAGGATCAGGTAACAGCAGATTTGTTGAAGGATGGTGGGCAGATTGTTCTAGAGAAACTGGCCACCCTGTATACGCAATGCCTCATGACCTCGAGCGTACCGGAATCTTGGAAGAACGCTAACATAATCCTAATCCATAAGAAAGGGGGACGCCAAAGACTTGAAAAATTATAGACCGATCAGCTTACTGTCCGTTGCCTACAAACTATTTACTAAGGTAATCGCAAATAGAATCAGGAACACCTTAGACTTCTTTCAAGCAAAGGACCAGGCAGGATTCCGTAAAGGCTACTCAACAATTGATCATATTCACACTATCAATCAGGTGATAGAGAAATGTGCGGAATATAACCAACCCTTATATATAGCTTTCATTGATTACGAGAAAGCGTTTGATTCTGTCGAAACCTCAGCAGTCATGGAGGCACTGCGGAATCAGGGTGTAGACGAGCTGTATGTAAAAATACTGAAAGATATCTATAGCGGCTCCACAGCCACCGTAGTCCTCCATAAAGAAAGCAACAAAATCCCAATAAAGAAAGGCGTCAGGCAGGGGGATACGATCTCTCCAATGGTATTCACAGCGTGTTTACAGCGGGTATTCAGAGACCTGGATTGGGAAGAATTGGGGATAAAAGTTAATGGAGAATACCTTAGTAACTTGCGATTCGCTGATGATATTGCCTTGCTTAGTAACTCAGGGGACCAACTGCAATGCATGGTCACTGACCTGGAGAGGCAAAGCGAAAGGGTGGGTCTAAAAATTAATCATCAGAAAACTAAAGTAATGTTTAACAGTCTCAGCAGAGAACAGCAGTTTACGATGGGTAGTGAAGCAGTGGAAGTAGTTAGGGTATATATCTACTTAGGAGAGGTAGTGACTGCGGATCCGGATCATTGGACTGAAATAATCAGAAGAATAAGAATGGGCTGGGGTACGTTTGGCAGGCATTCTCAGATCATGAACAGCTGTTGCCATTATCCCTCAAGAGAAAAGTGTATAATAGCTGTGTCTTACCAGTACTCACCTACGGGGCAGAAACCTGGAGGCTTACGAAAAGGGTTCTACTCAAATTGAGGACGACGCAACGAGCTATGGAAAGAAGAATGATAGGTGTAACGTTAAGGGATAAGAAAAGGGCAGATTGGGTGAGGGAACAAACGCGAGTTAATGACATCTTAGTTGAAATCAAGAAAAAGAAACGGGCATGGGCAGGACATGTAATGAGGAGCGAAGATAACCAATGGTCATTAAGGGTTACGGAGTGGATCCCAAGGGAAGGGAAGCGTAGCAGGGGGCGGCAGAAAGTTAGGTGGGCGGATGAGATTAAGAAGTTTGCAGGGACGGCATGGCCACAATTAGTACATGACCGGGGTTGTTGGAGAAGTATGGGAGAGGCCTTTGCCCTGCAGTGGGCGTAACCAGGCTGATGATGAAACAGTTTCCTAATATCAGCTCCGCCGCCATACAGCCCTGTTATGAGACAAAGTATACAAATGCCGCAAACGCGACTTTGGGCACAATTTGTTCAAAAAAAATTAAAATGCGTGTTAGAATTGAGCCGGTACCGTAATCAGACATTGTGATCTCCAGTTATTGCTAGAAAAACTTCTTAGGGCAGGCAGAAAATAGGCGTTTTGGACGAGAGATGACACATGTTCTATGAATTCACTATGCCCAAAGCTGCCACTACACAGGTTGGGGTTACACACTATTGGGGTTACGATAGGAGTCAGGCTATTTGGTGTAGGGCAATTTTAGGATCGAAATAATGAAAGTTTAGACCCATAGAAATGCATGGGTGCCGGCCAGTACCTATGGTCGGGATCGAATTAACCAGAGTCAAATTAACAGAAGTCAACTGCACAATGTTGGCTGAAGAAAGGTAACTGTTCCGAGAGATATCTATCAGCACTATGTAATTATTGGTATATGTATTCTGTTTGTAATGCTTTTCGTAACTTTTGCTTCTGTCATGTGATCATGTCTCCACTTATAGGACAACAGTGTTGCTATGTTGTTAGCATCATGTCAATTTTTAGCAAGCATGTCATATCAGAGTTCATATTTATGATAACTGAACAGGTTCTGGAAATGTATCGGCCAGGGTGGAATGTGATGACATGGCAAAAAATATGGTTTGGGTGCAAGCTGCATCATTCAATTCTACCGACATCGAATGCTGTATCACTGCTGCATATTTTACTTCCAAGTTATATTTGCATACATTATCTACCAGCTTGGCAGTTCCCACTGCCACATGACAGTACTTCGTTAACATTTTGACCATGCCTGCAAAATGAGAACGTCTTGTGCATACCATGCACAAGATCTATTCATATGCTGTATAGTCTCACAGCTAATCAGAAAATCCAGATGCACATTGTGTGTTTTGTAAAGGTCGATGTACACTTTTAGGATTTGAAAATGCAGTCTGCGATTTCTCTTGAAATTGCTGAACCCAGTAGCCATGGCAGCAATGAAGATTTAATCATTAAACAAAAATGGGAAAGAGAACATTACATCCTTTTGTTGCATTCTATTTGCCATTTCCCATTCTCTGTGAGCCACGAGGTTACGCAGCCGAGACTGCAGTGTTGTCCAAGGCCTGGAAGACAATGAACCATCTTCGAAGTGCCCCATCAGGATGACAGATGGACTCAATTTCTGTGCAAGCTAAAATGTGTCTTCTACATCATTAAATCCAGTTTTGTTACTTAACTACGCTAGATTTGCCAGATCAAAGTTTGAGAAAGAAAAGACGACTCAAGTAAAATAGAAAGGAACGAAGATTACGACATGATTCTATACGGTGAGGATAATTATTAAAGTGCTGTATACCCTGGCACAAATGCCAAAGTATTCATAAAGATCTCCCGATTCAGTGCAGGAAATTCTAGGAATAAATCACTGAAATTAGGCTGAAAAAGAATCAGAAGTGCCTGTTCATCATCCTTTCTGTTGGTGTTGTGGTTGTATGTACATATATACTTATTTTCTTTTAAAGTATCAAAACTGAAGCACATGTGGCAAGTGCAGACTGGGTACCTGTATGCTATTGTTGGATCGTGGACTGTGCTTGCGATGCTTGTGGTTGGAGTGTATGGAGAGGAAGCGTTCCACGATCAGGAACAGGTAGATGCCTCCGAGGGCAGCAAGGCCATGCCACACGTAGTTTTCCCCGTCGCCGCCTTCTTCCGAGTGCTCATGGTGGTCGCCGGACATAGCCTGCATCCATTGAAGACAACACATTCAAAGCTGTTATGTCTCCTCTGGGACAGTGCCATTTGCTATTGCCACACATTTCAAGAATCGCAACAGCAGTTGCCAAACAAGTAGGCCAAATTTACCAATTAGGGCTTTTCTTTTATATTCTGCAGGCATGTGTGTCGAAGCACCAGAGTTTTATTGCTGACCAAAAATTTTAAGGCTATGCAATGCTATGTTATATTTGTTGGACAATTAACAGTTATTTCATCAATACTGCTGCTCCATGCAACTTATACCAAAGCGGCAGTAAGCAAGACCAATCTGCACTTCAAGATCTGTGTGCCCATTCTACTTATGCTTGCGACCACTGTGTTGGACGAGTTAACAACCAACTAAGCAACTAACCTTTGATGGCCAGCTTCTCATTGACTCGATTTCTTAAACCGGTTAAAATGTGGCTGGTGCAGAAGCGAGCAATAAAAAATTCAAGCGCTCTGCAGAAAGAAAAGCAAGGAAGAAGCATAAGTCGCAAGGCACACAGCCATCACTTGGCAAAGAGCCAGTTCCCATCGCTCACAGGGTTGCACTAACCTTATGCTTCCAGTCTCTCTATTCAAGCAGTATATTACCCAGGCTCCACGTTCCTGTTTTACATTGATGCTGTTTGCACATCTTGCCAATTTAGCTCACAAGCAGGATTCATATCGAATAGCCACCAGCCAAGCATGCAGAGATGTCACATATTTTCTCTATCAGCTTACAAAATATGAAAGGATAATCAAATAAGATATTGCATATGCTGCGCCATAGTGGGAGGCATAAGTGAGCACAGGGCTCTTTGTTAAATGAGGTCTCGACCTGCCCAAACCACCCACCTCCGCCATTCCACTTGCTTTTTCACATGCTATGCACCCTGGGACATATTGTGGACATTCCACAAGAAATGAAAGGCAACCACAAGATATAATACTCATCGTTTATTCAATAATCACTCCCCACACTTTCACATTGTAATGTGCGAGGCTGTTGCACAATGTGTATTTTCCCCCACAGCTAATTATAAACAATCTGCAACCATGCATTAGGCACCGTAACACAAACTGGCGCAAAGAAACTATATTAACAGCTTTCCCTCTTTGTACAAGAAAGTCAACAAGGTGTTGATTGTTGCGCAGTTATAACTGTGCAGGTTCCTTTTTGGAGCTCTCGTTAACTCAAACAAAATCACTTATGAAGTTAAATTTTCTAGAAATGAATAACAACCTGAACAAAAATGTTGCATAGCACTTTTCAAACCCGTAAGCATTTGGATAATCTGAATAAAGATTCTGGTGCTTATGCACCCTATTCTCATGTATTTAAAGCAAAAGCCTGCATTCTTTTGACCAATGCTGAATGATTAGGGCGGAGAGAGAGAGAGAGAGGAGGGAGGGAGGGAGGGAGAGGGAGGGATAAACGGGATGGGAAAGGCAGGGAGGTTAACCGGGTGAGAGTCTGGTTTGCTACTCTGCACTTGGGGAAGGGTAAGGGGAAATGAAAGACTGAAAAAACAGCAGAGATAAAAGCAAACTAATGGGGAGAAAAAAATGTAGGGAAAGTCGTGAACGTTCATGAGAATTACAGTCTCTCCAATAAGCAACTCGAACATAAAAATTTCAAAAGTGCCTTCACTGTCTTGTGGTGCGACGGCTGTGTAGGTCGGCGTTCCAGGACTGCCTGCTCCGAAAATGGCCAATTGTCAAGATGCACCATTTGATGCATCAAGAGCGCGGTCGCGAGCGACTGCCTGTGTGTGCTGTATCAGGGACAATGACAAAGAATGCATTTGATAGTTTCTTCATTGCCGCAGTAGTCACACAGCACTATTCTGCCATCCGATGCGGAAAGCAAACAACTTCGTAAATGCGAGGCCAAGCCACGATTGGTAAAATATCGTTGTCTTAGGTTGGGATAGTTCAGGCAGAGGCTGAAGTTGCAAACAGGGGTCCAATTGATGTAGACGTGTGTGCTGGAAACTAGATGTGTTCCACAATGATTGTAAGGCATCATATGCAAGCACTCTAAGTTGCACTGCTGCACCTCTTCTTGACAGCGGGATTGGCTCCTGCATGCCGTCTTCATGAGCAGATTGAGCAGCTTCATCGGCCTTTTCATTACCCATTATGCCCCAGTGGCTAGGGAGCCATTGAAATGTGATGTGGCCTTGCTCGACGAGGCAATGAAGAACTTGCGGATTTGTAGCACTAGTTGTTCACAGGGTCTACGGCATAAGGCGGAAAGCAAGCAATGTAGAGCTGCCTTAGAGCCATTGAAAATGCTCCACTTTTAAGGTGGTTCCTGTCGAATTGTGCATAATGTGCTGTGAAGAGCAGCAAGCTTCACGGCTGTGGATGTAGTCTGATGCGGTGCCTTGAACTTGAAGGTGGCGACTTTCGCAGCAAAAATCACTGATCCAGCAGAACCGTCAACAGTGTTTGAACCATCGGTGTATATGTGGGTATGATCGTTGTACTGTTTGTACAGCAAGAGCAACGAAAGTTGCTTGAGAGTTGGTGATGAGAGCTGTGCCTTCGTTTGAATCCTGGGTACTGTCAGTTGAACGTGTGGCTGAGCACATGATTAAGGCATAGGGAGTAGACAGTGCAATGACCTGCTCATAAAAAGGCAATAGCAAACATTGAAGGTGCTCGTGGAACATGTAACTAAACTGTGCAAAACTCACATGAGGCAGCAGATGCAGAAGGGCATCGCCCGTCAGGCTTCCGACAGCAAGTCCCACCAGGAACTGGATGAGTGTGTGATAGAAAACTTTCTGCATTAGTGGCACTATGGCCACACTGAGCAGGCCGGTAAGGCTGATGCCGAGCACACCAAGGAAGGCGTACACCCACACTGGCAGAGGAGAGAAGGACCGGGAAAAGACAACGGAGGACAGGGCTGTGAGAAAATGGGAACTCCCCAATACACACTGACCTCGCCGTAAATATACCCTGGCAACTAAATATATCACTAACCCGCCCTCTTAAATACTGAAGTTCAGGTTGTTGTCGCAACATATATATCAACACAGCCTAAAGCGGCACTTCTTCAATGCACTGACTTCTTTGAAAGACTATGTTGTGTACCATATACAGAGTAATATAGACAGGAATGCCGACTCCTCTCGTCTGAGAGGGACAGAGCTTGAAACGCCGGTTGCAATTTCAAAGTTCATTCAAGAGAAAAATGTGTTGGGGGGGGGGGGGGGGTCTGCTCCAATCAACCGATGGAGTGGGCATGCAGCTATGCTAAGCTCAGGTCCCTTTGCCGTTGCTATATCAATGGTACACAGCCGTGCTTGGCCATGCTCCCACACCTCCTTGCCAATTTGTTGTGTTGTCTGCTTGGCACATGCCTGGACGCTAGTAGCGCATATAGGTATTGCGGTTCCCGGAGCGACGTTAGAATATGAAACATGTCTTCATTTCACTTAAATTCATTAACTTGTATTATACCTTACAAGCCCCATGGTGAGCCTTCATTAAAGAAGATTACATGAAATTATGCTAGGCAAAGGAACAATAAACAAAAATAAATAAATGAAATACGAAGACTATGTAAGAAACTACAAAAATGGAGGATGGGGGGGACACAATGGCAGCCTGTGCCGTCTATAGCTGTCATAACGACAGTGATAAGCTCTTAGAGCAAGGATGCCTTTTAGTACTGTTTTTATCCGAGCGTAATTCAAGTAGATGGATGCTTAGCATGCTTCTCTTGCGATGCTATTTGTGTCACTCAGTTGTCTCTGTACCTTGTGGCATTCCCATGAAGGTGGTAGCTTGAAACTTTCTGGATGCAGAAATTGTTGCGGCAAAAGTTAATTCTGACGTGTGCTCAAAGAGTTTGTGCTGTTGCCATTTTGTGCTACTGTGGAGCTGCATGTGCCACTTTTCTCAGCAAGATCATTGTTGCAAGCCATATTCAAACCATTCTCTTCACTGAACAGATGCCTGTAGCATCCAGGCTGCAAATTATGGGAAGCATCGTGAACGCAAGGCTGACAATTCCCACTGCAGCATGTGCCTCAGTGAGAGAATGCTCCTACTGTGTGCCAGGGTAGACAAATTGTCTTTCTGCCTTTCCACATCAGCGAGTTGCACCTGGCTTCCCTCAAAAATCGTTAAATCTGCTCCCTTTAAAATTCAATCAAGGGACAAGTCCTTTACTCTAATAGGACATTCCCCTTACGTTTGCTGAAGTACTTATCAAAAGTCAGCTGCTACTCTAAATGTCACGCACATATTTTGTTTTTTGCTTTAAGCAATCATTTACGTCCACAAATTTTCTGTTGCCACTGCTGCAGCAGCTGTGAATCAGATGGCGCTGCAAACAGAAAGCCTATCCTGTCCTATGCCACACCCGGATTTATTATAGCAGGGCACAAAGCACTTCAATTACTGTTCTGTTCCACTTTTTCAAGCATGTATACTAAACAAAGCGCCAAACATGAAAAGTACGTAGCACATAACCTTCACTTCTGCGTAGACGTGGGAAACGTACAAAAAGGCATAGCAGAAGTACAACTATTTTTTTGTCTGCTTTCTCTAGGGACATGTACAAATGTGTTGCATACGTGTAGAGAAATAATAATAATATTTGGGGTTTTACGTGCCAAAACCACTTTCTGATTATGAGGCACGCCGTAGTGGAGGACTCCGGAAATTTTGACCACCTGGGGTTCTTTAACGTGCACCTAAATCTAAGCACACGGGTGTTTTCGCATTTCGCCCCCATCGAAATGCGGCCGCCGTGGCCGGGATTCGATCCCGCGACCTCGTGATCACGTGTAGAGAAAGCAGAGGCTAGTGTTCATATGCATTTTTTTTTTATTTCTGTGCATATAATTTTGAGTTGGATCGCTGTCAAATATAGATGCTGAGGGCCCAAGTTTCTAGCAGACGACAAGCTTGATGTGCAATGCCTCGCCAGCTCCACACTGCTGATGCTGCCATTCTCCACCACTACAGTGCATGCGCACATGGAAGTAAGCTATGGAATGTTTTCTAGGGGCTTCAGCAGGCGGTGCTACATAAGAAGAGTAGTTGGCCGGGTTTGGAAGGAGAGAAGAAAGCACGTGTGAAAGCTAGGAAGTGGAGCAGAGGGAAACACCAAAGAAGCTAACTAGATGCCCAGTGTCCACGTTTCATCCCGAAGTAATGTGTTCCGCCGCAGAGGAGTCGGCGCTCCTATCTTCTTACGCCGTGGTATGATCACAGTGAATACTTTACCACTGTGAATGCATACAAGTCAGCAGCAGGATAGCACTAATACAAGCACTTTGCATGTGCTCAGAATGAGCTTAAGAGAACATTCCAACCCTGGTGTGAAAATATCAGGAAATTGCATACTCAATTATTACAGCTATCTTTCCGCACAAAGGTAGGACAACTGAATGAACAAAAATAAATTTCTTAAATTTTTCTTTATTACAGTGAACACCCCCCCCCCCATACTGCACATAAAACCAATTTAGATTAGTTGATATCTTACGTATGCCAAATAGTTGTTGCACGTAAAAATGTCCCAGTGTTGAAAGAACCAACCTTACGAGATCAATACAACTTTAGTTTAGTCAGTATGAGACTAGGAGGAACTATGCATAAGCCTATGAGATGGTATGAGAAAGTATATTTCAGTGGCAGTAGGAAGTAAAAAACTGTTCATGTCAGTGAAACAGTGCTTCACAGCCTGGCTGAGGCAGTATACAGGACAACCCTGCGGACAGTTCTTGTAAACACTTACCTTTAAAGTCTACTGTTGTCTCTTCACCGTCGCTATGATGGTGGATGTGGTGGTTGGCCTTGGGGAGAGAACAATGCTTCTCATCCAGCTGATAGACGAGTGCCGGACAAAGGTGCATGAAGTCCTTGAGGTTTATGACATTAGCCTCAGGACTTGTGTCTACAGTGTGTAGAATTTCTGTTGCTGTTAGGCACTGCACCAGCAAAGTTGAGAATAAAGAGGCAAAGGTCAATGTTGCGACTGCCTGTGTGCCATGAGAGAATAAACAGTAATACGACTGAATTCTACTATATAAAACACCATCTATCACATCATCGGTATTGTCAAATTTCTATTATGTGTACTGCAAATTACATGCTTTATACATATATATCCATGTGTGAATATCCAAAACTTTCAAATAATGAATCAAATGATGTCGTCCTATTCAATTCAGTTTTGAATCAAATAGTCAATATTCGTAATTGCAAATATTTTTTCCATGCGTTTCGAATATTTCGTAACGTTAACTAAGGTATTGTAAATTTTCACCCCCGCAGGCATAGTATCGACATAAAACATCAGAACGGGTGTAGTGGAGCAGGCTACTTCACTTAGGTAGCCATACTTTACAGGCTGTGCAATGATCGTTCGCACTCTTTGAAAGGCCGTGTGCATGCGAAGAAACTACTTGTCTGCATCTAATGCTCCAATTGTACTTTTAATAAAACAATGTTTAATAACATACAGTGAACTCTCGTTAAGACGAACCCAGTTAAGCCGAATTCTCGCATATAACGAACAACATGGGAAAACTTGCTTTTTTTTTGCATTGATTCTATGGCAAATTAAACACTTAAGACAGACCACCTCATGTATGCTCTTCGGCACCGCTACCGATCCTGGAGGCTAGGGTGCCTAGATATGCCGCGCCCTGGGGTGCGCACATTTAGGCACCTTACTAGAGGCCAACACACATACACTTCGCCCGTAGCCAAAGGCGAAAACAAGAGGAGGAAACAAGAAAGGTTAGCGACGTTTCACTTCGTGAACGCAGGTGACGTGCAAGCATATAGGCGCTATAGTGCACATGAAGCTATCGGCCTTCGGTGAGCCTAGACTCCTACACTGTCCACATCGTAAACCGTATTCAAGACAGGGCTCGTAAGGCCGCACCATACGCAGGAGCTGCCGGAGTAGAAAACCCCCTTGTAAACATTCACTGACTAACCAAGTTCGCAAGCATGACATCAGTGCGCACAAGGAAACATGAACATATCACACTTGATGACTATGGAAGCTTGCTCTCAAAATGCTGGCATGGGGAATCGTGCCAGTAGAAGCGAGCAAAAGCAGATCGCTTTCAAGATAAAGTCCGCGCGACTGCACGTGGCCGAAGTACAATGCCTCCATCCCCTCTGCCGGTGCCATGTGCGCGACGTTAGATGGCGCGCTTCCTCCCCCTTTCCTTCCTTGTAGAAGCAAGATTAAGCCGCCATCATTGGCTCACCGTCGCACGCTTTCACTTGCACACAAAGTGTATGACATGCGAGGATGATGTTATCACAAGACAAACCCGGTACGTCTGTATCGCAAACAAAACCTGCAGCAACTGCAAGAGGAAGTCAACCCAACACACCTCCACCTATCTTTCTCCTGTGCAACACTTTGCCTCCTTTCTCCTTCCCCACTTTGCTCAATGTCACCTAGACTTTCCTCTAGGTGGCGTTGCTTTGCTGTGCGCTTGTGCTCCTTCATACTTTTGCTAGCTCAGAGCCTGCACCGATGACCTATGAAGCGGCAGATGCCTGCTTGAACTCCCTAGTGAACTTTTTCTAGCAGCATGAATGCACAGAAGGATTTTAAAGGCCATTAGGTGACATGATGTTTTTTGTGGCTGCTTGCCAATTTGCACAGACGCGACAAACATCCATCATGGATGGAATGAAACCAGGCAAGAGTACCACTTCAAGACTGTTGTTTATTAAGTTCAGTTAAATAAATGCTTTTCATGTTATTTTTTCCTCGTTGTAAGTCTACTTCATTTACCATTTTGAAGTAAGATATTTGGATGCACCACCAACTTGGCATTGTCCATTTGCAGTGCCTACATTTATTGCCACCGTGTTGCTGCTGAAAAAGATAGCAGAGCCTTTCGTGCGACTATTATTCTTTTGATAAAGCAAACTTCTGATAAGATGGACAAATTTTCATGGTCCCTTTGAGTTCATCTTAAAGGGAGTCTACTGCACTATGTAATGACAGAAATACGTTAAGCTTAAGAATACTGGGATGTGAACATGATTTTATATTAATTGGGACAATGAACATCTATTATTCTGAAGGAATTCAATATTAAATTTAATTCTGGCACTATATGATTCGGCCTCAAAAATCGCTATTTGTACACCCGGGATATTTAGCTGTATGCTGAACCTATTTTGGCATGTAATGGATATAAAAAATTTTGTCTGAACAGGCACACACTCTCTGGCAAAAGTGGCATGCCAGGCATTCGTAATGCGAGGCACTAGCAATTTCTCAAAAAGGGACACGACTTCAATGATGCTAGGCTCCAATTCAAAAATTGTAACATAGACCCTGGAGTAATCAAATCTAATTAAAGCAATAACCGACTAATTCAATATTGTGATTTGTCGTGCAAGTAATACCAGCTTCTACATGTAATCCCACTGATGTGGTGAAAGCACACGTGGGAGATTTGATGAAACTGTACAGCTCAAAGAAATACAGAAGGATCCTGTTGATACATGTTTTAGAGGACCACGGAGAAGTAATCCATGATCCAGAAAAAAGTGCCATCTGATAGCAGTGGCAGCTACACAAACGATGAAACAAAATCCTACTCCAACATAAAACCTTATCTGAAGTTTAATAGAAATGTCAGTGATCAGGCTAGTTGGCATTCCATGACGAAACTTCTTAGTGCAGAAACAATGGACGAGACAGAGTGGGAAACAACATAGGGCTTGTGCATGTTGTTTCCCCTCCGTCTCGTCCATCGTTTCAACACTAAGAAGTTTGACCATGGAATAGGAAGCCAACAAACTATAGAAAATTCGCTCAGTACAGCTCCTTATTGCTGCCTGGCAGTTATACTGAATGTTAAAGACTTTTTTGGAGTGGTCATAGCTGTGAATCACTAGATGATGCATGTAATTTCCAGGCAACACTTGGTGAAATCATTGATAATAACAGCCCCATTTTGAGCACTCGAAGCCCCTTTTCAGCATCCATGCTGCAGCAGTCGAACATCACCGTGGCAATCCTTCGCCACACGGAAGGTTCTGCTATCACTTTCAGCATCAACACGGTGCCAATCAATGTAGGTACCGCGAATGGACAATGCAAAGTTGGTGGTGCACCATCATAGTTTTTGGATATAACCACGGAAAGAAACGTAACAAACAGGAAGCTAATACACATGGCCTTATGTAAACTAAATGGCACTGGTGCCAGGAAACTGTAACAAAAAGGAATGTATCAAACAGAGGTTCTGCTGAGCACCCTGTACATTAAGTCTCTAGAACTTAACAGAATAGTGCAGTAGTGGCCTATACCATGTGGTCTGCAATAGATATTCTTAAATGGACACTAAGGAGAGTTTCAGTTGGGCCATAAAGCTGGATTCTTACATTACCTGCACCTGTAGTAGTCTCACAACTAAGTATCACAGCATCAATGCCTCATGTTTGAGAGACAATGTTCTTCACAAAAAGCAGACATTCAAGTAAACCCATGGAAGTGTTTACCCACATCTACAAAGCACAAATTTATCTCTGCAATACAAATACCTTAGAGCCCTGCTTGTCATGCGTGATGTCATATTTCTCAATTTAAGAAATGTACAGCCAAGGACAATTTTTTTTACTCAACATCTGCTACCAGTTCTTCTGTTACAAGCCCATTAATTGGTAATGAAGCTCATGAGTCCCAAGTGGTCAAACCTGAACAAACACAACATTCAGTTGCAACTGGACCATTCTTCTTAAAATGAAAAGAAAAATCATCAGAAGAAATAAATAAAATAATCGTAATAAAAAAAAAGTTTAGACTATAACAGGTAAACTGAACTTTGACCTAACCTTTTCAAATGAGACTTCTGCTGTCCTTGTACTGGCTGTAACCAATGGCACGCTGGGAGCTTCTGTTGTGTTAGAGGAATTGGCTGCCTCTGTGCCATCTAGAAATGTGGGAAAAAAATCAAATAAAATCAAGCTTGTCTCCTTCCTTTCTTAAAATAAATAGTCAGAAAAAGGTGACTTTTGAAAGTTTAGATTTTATAATTATATGCTATGACATTTGACAATGGAAGGCTGCAGTACAAGAGACAGTCCATGAACCTGCCTGTAACCGCGTGCTTGCACTACAGTTTTGCGGATGGTTGGAAAATCTTTTGTTAACTGGAGTGCTACTCTGTAAGGATTCTTCATTTTCCATACTTTTTACTATTTGTCATTGGCTGGCCGGAAGCCAAGCCAATCAAGAAAAAAGAATTATTACATACCAGGGTCTCTGCTTTCTTTTTCAAACAGACTTATTACAGAAATTATAGTGCACTGAATATCCTGTCTATGCACATTTGTCATTTTTGCTATATCTTTCAAATAAATGGTACAGACATTAATAGCAGTTCTCCTGTCAAATTTTTTTTCAAGGCCATTTGCACTTTCTACTTCTTCGAGAGGAGAAAGAATACCCAGTAACATTGAATTCCTTGCTCCGAAATTCAAACTCTGTTTTGCATTAGACTTTAGTAAAAATCAGGCCACATTTACCCTGACTAGAAAGGTCCCTCTGCACCCTCGCCAGATGAGCTCCCTCAGACGTGTGTGCATGATCCGACTCTTCGCCACTGTGCTGGTGGTCGTGGTGGCCATCCACAACAGCATCTGCCATATCGCCGTGGATGTGGTTAGCATGGCGATTCACAAAGCCCACATTGGCACCCTCTGGCCGGTGGGCAGACAGGTCATGATCTCGTATGGTGATGTGTGCCAGGCCGAGGTTCTCGAGGAGGTGCTCAAAGCCTTCAAATGTCATCTGTCCATCGTGTCCATACTTGTCAAAGAGCTTGCGCAGGAAATACTCGTGGTCACGGAAACGCTCTGGCGTCTCTTTTGCCTCCAGCGATGGCACCGCACTCAGCACACACAGGAATATGTGACACCAGAAACACATCGCTCGGTAGCACTGTCGCACATGCAGGCATGGCAGCAAAGAAAGAGACAGCGTGAAAACCAAGAAAATAAGCATTGACACATCAGGAATACAGTTTGTGCAATCAACTAGACAAATCTACTTGGCAATGTTATAGCCTCTGTCTGCACAATTGGAAAAAACAGAACAAAGCCTGTCCATAAACTAGAGTATTTGCTAGTAACAGTTAAGCACAATGTGATAGAAGCTGAAGCAGTTAAAAAGACAGATGGAAACCATGACTGAAGAAGTTGACAATGGCATCTGCAACCTTCCTTCGAATTAAAAGAGATTTATTTTCCTTGTTGCATATTGACCATCAGTGTGTCTACATTACATGATAGGAGATTGAAAAATTTGCAAGAAATGCACCATTAGAGGTGCACAATGAATCATCATCATCATCATCATCATCATCATCATACCTTCATCCTCATCGCCCTCCTCCTATTTTATGTCCACTGCAGGACAAAGGCCTCTCCCTGCCATCTCTAATTACCCTTGTCCTGTGCCAACCGATTCCAACTAGCGCCTGCGAATTTCCTAATTTCATCACCCAACCTAGTTTTCTGCCGCCCTCGACTGAGCTTCCGTTCTCTTGGCACCCATTCTGTAACCCTAATGGTCCACCGGTTATCTAACCTACACATTACATGACCTTCCCAGATCCATTTTCTTTCTCTTAATGTCAATTAGAACATCGGCTGCACCCATCTACTCTCTTATCCAAAATTCCAAATATGTTTTGCAAGTTCTTCCCATTTATTTTTTTCAGAGTACTGAAAGGTTTAGAGTCATAGTTAATACATCTTTCTTTCACTTAAAAATTATGCTTTGGTGTACTTGCTGCAGCTAAATCTTTCCAAAATGCTTCTGCGATACTGTTAAGCTAGCCTTACAGCTTCAGTTAATGCATCAGTCCAAAGCATGCAATTGAAGCTACGAATCTTTTTTGCAAGTATCTGCAAGCAAGAATGTGAAAAATTCTGCTAAGAAAAAAAAAAACATTTCAGACTTACATGAGTACTTCTGTGATGCCTTGATTTCAGAACCTTCAACAGTCTTTGTTTCTTTGCCTAAAACAAGAAAGTATAAGCATGATAAATGCCTCAAAAAAGCCCCGACTGATGAAGCAATCTTCACTCTGAAGGCTAAGGTTGAACCAGCCAAAGCCACATATAAAATAAATGCTTAACTATTTTAATTTATGTTTTTAACTATGTATCAATAGTTTTTCCTACAGCTGCATTTGTCAACTACTGAATAGACTTATTTCCATGGAAAGATTTTGCCCTCATGAACATGACAGCTAATGCAGAGAACATTTAAATATGTGAATTTTATCGGCAGGTTTGGCATGAGCTTTGAAAACACAAATAAAAGACATGGCCATTGCACCAAGTGCATCATATATGACCAATATTTCTGTGCAAGTCTGCATTTCTGTGCAAACAACTATACAGGTTCAACCCTAAGTGACAGCAGAAATTTTAATGAGAATGTAGTGCAGGTAGCACTGTACTTCTAATGGCAGACCTTGCACATGACTGTGAAAGCAATATCCACAACCTTGTGCAAATGTAGTGTGTGCAACTTCCGCACCGTTTTCCAGCTTCATGAAGCATATACAAATGCACCAAGCAATGTGCAAGGTTTGCGTGCACCTGACAAGAATGGTTGCCGAGTCCCGAGGAGATGTTACTGCTTGGCATTTGCAAGAGCTGAAGAATCAGAACAGCTGTACACAACAACCTATAAGGATGCAGGGAAATCCCCCCCTGCCCCCAATTTCCTACATGGCCTAGAAGGAGCCTGTAAAAGCTCCGTACTTTGCAACTGTTGGTAGAGACGCTTGAGCGTATTTGTGGCATCGTTTCAAGAGAATCAATAGCATTATCAGTAAACCAAGCTGAGCTCGTTTCGTCAGCTTTTGCATGCTCTGAATGACTGCTAGAGCCTTTCACTAAATTTTGCCAGCTTTCTGGTTGGACAGTGTTACTAGCAGATCCACTTCAGGATGTGTGTGTGTGTACAACTGTACTTGCAAATATAATGAGTCAAAAGCAGAAGCACAGATTAAAATATGAAGAGGTTTAAAACATGTTGCATACACCTCGAGACCTTTTTGATTGAACCTGTGCAGCCAAACTGATCATTATGTGAAAAGTGTTTCAGGGAAATAAACTGACACTTATGTTGGTAAACGCAAGTACATAATATTCCGGCCGATCAATAAACCATGTAACGTAGACATTACATCAAGTTATAATAATGAAAGGCTGTTATGCACTGCCACACATATGTCACGGAAGAACTATGTAGACATGTTTAGAACGAAATTAAGTAAGGTTGTTGATTCCTCGCTGCCTCTTTAAACTGTCCCCTCTCATTCCGTTATGGGTGAAAAAAAAGAAGAAAGTACTACGCACTGTTTTACTCCCACTTGTCTTACGGGAGTAAATGTCTTATGCTGGTATGGGAAACTACTGGCGAAAATAATTTCAACAAATTAGAAATTCTTCAGAAGAATAATTGAGACATATTGAAAACTACTTTGGCCATCCAAGAGAATTACCTATGATACCAATATTTATGAAACATTACATCCTTAAGGCTAGGCATATCCACGAGTACAAGCTACTATTATTCATATATACAAACAAGCTTCACATATCAGAATATCAATGCAGTCATAAATAAGCATTACAAAGGTTGAAAATGCAAGTACCTGGCACAAGAACTTCGTACGGAAAATTATTTGCACTCGTGTTACTAAATCACACAAAGAGAATAAAAGTTAAACTTACTGAACACAAATAGAAACACCAAATCAAAAGGCTTCTTGTTAACAATGCAATTTAAGATTGATGCGTCACATTTTCACTCGTCAGTTGTTAGAGGTTTTTTTTTTTTTTTTGCTTATGCAGGACTAATATCGATGTGAACAAGAAGAAAGGAAACAGAGGGGCCCCAATTCATTAGTCAGCTCACAAGAAGCCAACAAACAATGACATGAAGGAAAGCATAGCGAAATTATTTCTAGTTCTCTAATGAATTAAAGAAATTATAAATAAATAGAAATGAAAGTGGATGAAAAACAACTGTCCCTATGTGTCTGCGTGTGTGCGCGTGCGAGACCGGACTTTTCACTAGACTGAATGCATGTAGAAGGATGATAAGCACAACTTCACGGCTATCTTTGGTATATGTGCTCAACAGTTTCGCTTGCTGGACCAACCTTTTATTTATATAGTCCCACAAAACATTGCATTCATGTTTAATGATTTACGTGTATTATATACGTTTGTTATATTATTTACAGCTCCACAGTGGATATCTTACTTATTTTCTATGTGTGTTCCTAACATGAACATATCAGTGCTGATTGCCATTGTATGTATGTTTTTACTTTCATGTAGCCACTAATTTTTCTGTATTATTTTCTTTTGCTGCTCGAGGTGAAGCCCTGTCAGACCGAACAGCCTTTGACTTTGCCTCAATTTTCAGGAAGAGAAATAAATCTTTTTTTCTTGAAAAGAAAAGAAAAAGAAAACAAAAATGCAATGTAGACATTGTAGTGTTTGCTACAACTGGTGAAAGCATGTGTATGTTTATCCAGTGGGCTCGCGCATTTTGTTACTTTTGGTAGTAATTTACATCTGAGAACTTGATTAAGTTACTGGGTGTTCTTGAAGTATTGTCACGTGGTGGTGACATTGGACACAATAGCAATACTGTGAAAGACAAAACTAACTTTTATTGGGCGAACCTGCGCCCACACAAACAGGCTACACTTATAGCACAACGATAGCAGCACAATCAGCGGGTCAAGCGCGTCGGCTTTTATACATGTTGAATGTTCCAGAGTAATCCCTCGGACCAGCGTGCCTTCCACAAAGTTCTACATTCTTCGTGTCGCGCACACATGCAATCAGATTACACAACGTTCGGTCACAGACACCGGATGGAACCATCAATAACATTCCAGAAACTTCCGATACATGCAGGCGCGCCCTGCGCTGTGCGATAACATTTGTTAGGCAGTGAAATGCGGTCGCCTGATAAAGATAGGCAAGTACATGTGTCGGTATGATGCATGTGAAATAGTCAGTTTAGTTTCCCTCCCAGACTGTGACAGCAGAGTCTGCTTTGTCGAGCCTTGTCCACACTTTGGAATTAGTGCTGGCACCTTTTAATGATGCTCAAGATGCAAGCAATTTGAAATGACAAAATTAGTTGGCACCTGAAAGCAATATTTGCACGTAGATCCATTTTTAAAGGGAACATCCAGGCAGCTGGCTTAGGTCGTGCCAATGTCGTAGTTCCTGGTGCCTGTAGAATGCACTATGCAGCTAAGTAGAAAAGAGCAAGTGCCGTCCCTTACATGTCATTTGCCACAAAGCTGGATGTTGTCAGAGTTTTCAACAGAGAAATTATCTCGTGCTCTGCTGACGTGTGTTTCCTTTAAGAGGGGACCCTGCGTTTCAAAACTTGTTTTTTAATTCTTGAGCAATTTTGATTAAACTTGGCGAGTATATGTATTTCAATGTGCTAGTTTTAGATATACATCCAGCTTTGTTGCAGAGCAAGTAACGTTTTAGAAATTGAAGAAATTCAGCTTTATTGCATAATTTGCTTGGAGGTGAGCTATCTACCAAACCATACAGGGCATAATAAATATCGACATATGAAAATGATGTGGAACTAACAAAGAGTGCAAATAAGCAAGTATGGTGCTCTAACCCAATTTTATATCGATGGGAACATTGCGAACTTCAGTGAGAGAAATACATCTAACTGCTAAAAAAAGAATTTTTTAAAAAAATTTTTTAATAGATGCAACAATATTATTTCACTTATTTGCACTCTAGATAGCTTTGCCTTTATGAAAAAAAAATTACAGTGATAGCACAAGTAGAAACAGAGAGAACACATCTCCAATGCGGCATCATCAGAAATGTGGTTTTAAAAAACCACGAAAAACGTTTCACAACTGATATATTGAAATAAAGTTTGAAAAAAACGGCACTAAAGGCCATCAGTGGGCACTAGGTATAATTCATGGACATTTCGCAATTGCCAGTCAACACAACATGCACTGCGAGTATGTTCACTTCAAAACGATTAGACATTTTCAGGCCCTCAATTCCCCCACAAGCTCCGTCCTGACGCAACTTCCCGCAGATCTCTCAAACCACAGTCAGTTTAGTAGCGAGACCACAATCCTGATCTCTCTGCACCAGCTATGCAGAACCACCGGAAGTATAACACGAGAAGACGTCGAGAAGATTTTTCACTGCTGCAAGTCCGACGACAACATTCGGAGTAGCGGGCCTTGTGACCGAGGCTGTTGCACTATCGGCAGTCGGATCTTCAACAAAACGCCGAATCTTTCACTCCGTGGCCGTTGTAGATGCAATCTTGTCGAGAGTAGCTTTCTGATGTGCTCTATGTTATCCAATTCCTCTTCAGTTGTGACAGCCGTGTTCAATTCTTATGCTAGTGCAAACGGCGTGTGGATATGCGTGATCCGGCAAAGCAGGGCAAAGTTCTTGCTGGTGTTGCAGGATTCGCGGGGCGCGGTAGTGGTGAACTTAAGTGTCACAAGTTGGCGGCCTGGACACAACAACTATATTTACTTAACCGTGTCTTTTTTATGATTTGGAACAACGTGTCATTATTGCGCATTATTGGCAGCGCCTCTAGAAAGTGAAAGCGGCAACGAGGTCACCGAAGCTAGAACCCGGACTGATCCGTAGGTTGGGGCTCGCCGAGGCCTGCGCGTGCCAGGGGTGTATAAGATCGGCTGTCCGCCATTGCGGACAGCCAATTTTATATGCGAACACCCCCTGGCTCACTTCGGCCTCTGCAGCATCAACCCACGGGCCGCTCTGCTTCCAGCTTTCATCCCCCTGCTACCCCTTGGGTGCACTGGAGATCCTGCGCCACCTGCTTTATTATAAACTCGGGTGCCCTCCTGAGGCCTCCATTTGCCGGTTACATGAGCCCTCCTGGAGCAGTGCTTGTAAAAAATCCAATATATCGTCGCGACAAAAAAAGCGGCCCGCAACTTATACAACACCAGTCAGAACCTTGCCCAAAGCAGCGAGGTGCCTACGTTCAGCAGCAGTACAACTTCGACGATGATTTGCCGGGTATCCTGTACCGACTGCGATGACTTAATCGTTTTCGGAAGTATATTGAGTCTCGCACGTTTCCACCCGTAATGATTCGCGGGACGAAAGTTTGTCGGACCTCCAGCATATGCAGCGTCGCAGTCGCAAGACAGACAAAAATGGTGGCCGTTTTCGTCGTTTGAGCACTCGGGATCCTTGGAGCCAATCATGACTCGCAATCTTGGTCCCATGCTCAAACTGACCAATAATAGCTTGTGCCGCAAATGTATTTTTTTGCCATTTTTTTCTTGACTGCAGCGCCGGCAATATTGCCGATCGACAAATAAAGAAAGCCAGAAACGTGAGTTTTCAAATGATACCAAAATGGCGCTGGCCGAGCGCGCAGTTATCGAGTTATGCGAGACTAAAATCGGGCATGATTTGTCCCCACGCTAAAGGGCAACATTTGTAGGTTCGCGTCTTTAGCTCACGATAAAGGAATAACTATGCGGTATTTTGTAACCAAATTTCAGAGATAGACGCGGAAACACATCAGGAATGCAGAAAATAAAAATTTTTAATTCAAATTTTGGGCTGATTTCCTGTCTCATAAACCCGGGTCCCCCCTTAGCAATGGACCCACCTGTACACACATGCCTCAAAGAGGCCAAAGAGAGTGAAGGACGAAAAAAAGTGAGATGTACAGAGAGACCTACCAGTCCACTGGCAGGTGCATGTCCTGGTCGACGCTGCTGGCAAAGGCCAGCTGCGAGACATGCCTGCTGGCACTGGTTGGCCACCAGCTGGTGAAAGTTTTCCAGGCTGAACACCCTCATCCTCAACACTCTGCACACAAACACAGCAATGCGTGTCTTGACTCAACACTAGAACCTTGCCGAGTACAGATAAAAGCTGACACATCCATCAGAGTCACCAAAGCCATTTGTTGTGCATGTGTTGTACAATGTCTGCTCTTGTTTTCTGCGCTTCAATTGCAGTATGTCGAACTAACAAGGCTGAATTTCTACCAATAAAGAAAGTTATTTTCACATCATTCGTTTTCAGCTTCTGCCTCGAGAAGAGCAAGGCATGCGTAGGTTTGAACAAATATCAGATATGCCTTACAAACAACAAGGCATCTACCGAGACAGCCGTCACAACATTGTGTCCTTTAGCAATTATGTCTCGTAGCACAACTCAACTGGCAGAACAGTTCCAACTCATTCATAACTTACATTTATAGGAGCAACCATACGTGCTCACACATGCACACACAACAACAAATGCTGAAGCAATTTTGCTTATGGCAGCACATAATCATACAAGCAGAAGTTTGGGCACTATGTATTCTGTAGAAACATTAAACTTATCCCAATCTACAAGCAACCCTGAATTGGTCAGTGTAGTGCGCAGTTACTTGTACTACCAATAAAAACCTCAAACTTCCTGGCTGCATATTGAAGGCTACCATGTTGGCCAAAATTTTGCTTTTGACGATTCTTCCAGCCTCTGTACAATTACAGAAGTAAAACATGCATCGCAGCAACATGTGCATATCAACGTTTGACATACAGAACAAACAGGTCCGAGTCAGCATCGAAGAATAAAGGACATTTGAGTACGGCATGAATACCAGTCTGGCGTAAGTTAACCTGTATCTTTTAATGCATCTTCAATAGTGTTTGCACTAACTTTTCCACTATATATGTCAACATTCTGAACCACAATGTCTTCAACTGCTCGAAAAATTGCAGTGATTATGAATTTAGAAACAATAGAACCACCTTTCCGTCACTGCCATTTTCAGTACAGTGAGCTTGTGCCACATTGTCACAATGTGTCAAATTCACATGCCAACCTAGGGGAAGCAGTCCTTTCTGCAATGCTTCGAATGCTTCAGCCATTCATTGGCAGAGCAAAAAACCGCCACATGACGCCATGTTTTATAACTTGGTCTTGGTATATATTTTGTGCAGAAAATTTGTGCACAGACAAAACAATGTGCAGTGAGCTGCTTCATCCCTCTTCAGCCATCCTTCACAATTTTCCTGGCATTCAGCCCTTTCTCTTAGTGTAAACTGCACTGAAAAATGTGATGAGAAAACTGTCTAATTATGTGAGGTACCGCCAAAGAAAGGTGCAGTAAAAATTAATTATGTTAAACTTCGTGAATGCGGGTTACGTGCAAGCATATGGACGCCGCAAACATGCACAGTGAGCACCATAGCATCGAAGCCCAAACTGACATGGCGCGAATGCGGTCGGGGACGCTACAAGAATCTCGACAGTGCGACACCTTTTGTGCCACAGGGAAAGCACTAGGCATGCAAGGAGACGTCGCGAGCATGTGCAGCAAGCACCATGGCGTCTAAGCAAAATGCTCTGCACGAAGGAGAGCTTTCTGGTAGGAACGTGGCCTCTTACGTGGGCTGATCTTTTGTTATTGTTCTGTGCTTTTAATATTTCAGTCTGAGAAGATTAACATATAAAAGGCATGCGCTGTCAGTGCTTTGTTTCATGACATTTATTTGTGGGCTGTCATTCTCAAAATCCCAAGGAATAACTTTGTAAAGAATGTAAGACAAAGTATGAGCAACTGAGTTATAGAACAACTTTAGTGCCGTATAGAATAGCTTCACGGGCCTCAGACAAACATCACCGATTTGAAGAGCTGGCCGGTTACATTTGCATGTAAAAACCATGCACTGCATAATGAATGGCCTAGGTAGCACTGACGCGGTATGAACCCTGGCAACTTTTGTTAGTTTGGTTGCTTGGTAATGAACCTGAAAATATAATGAAATTAGTGACTTTGCACTGCAGTAGTTTTGGTGAAAAATTGGAAAATGAAAGCTTGCCTTTCCGCTTAACCGAACAAACACAATTAAGCTTGCACAAGGATACTTTTCTCGTGTAAGCTGATCAGACGATTAAGTGTCCCTTTAAAAAGAGCTTTCAGACACGCGGCCTTGGAGAGAACATGGAGAGAGCGATAAAGAGAAAAATATATATATAGGTGCCGTCGTCTAAGACATAACGAGAGTAAACTATGCGTCAGACACATGCAAAGGCCAGACGAGCGAAAGTGGAAAGAAGGAGAAAGCTACAAAAAGCCGCGGTGGATGCGCGGGGGGTTGGGACGAGGCCCCGCACTAGCTGAGCAAGTGCACGTAAGAAAAGTGCGAGCAGTATTGCTTTCGCAATAAAAGAAAAGGAGGGGCGCGGCAAAAGAAAAAACGAACGAGAAGTTGGCTAAGGTTGTCAACTAGACCCGCAGCAGCTGGGTGCCGTGCGCGTAGTACTATACGTACTCTGCAGACGTTCCGCACCCAGGAGACCGTGCGCAGCCGACGAGTCGCGTGCGTCTGGGCGCGAGCGCAGTAAGACTGCGGTCTTGTCCACCTGTCCGTCCAATAGGGGCTTTTGCTGGAAGGCGCCGGGGGATGTGGCGTGCCGTTCAAGCCCTCCTCTAGACGAACATGCGGGATCGCGTACAATTACACGCACGCACGTCGACGAGCGGAAAGGATCGCCACACGCGGATGCGAGTCGATACGGCGCGGGGGTTTTCTTGTGTCCGGCAAAAAGAGACGGACAGGAAGGCGTCGTCTTCGCAACGTCGACGCCGCGGCAACAGCCCGTCGCGCTCACGACGACGCCGGCGGTGGCTGGCGTGGTAACGGGGGTACGGCACGGCGCTATATGGGAGGACAGATGACACCAACGATGGGCGACACCACGGTCGCGAACGCACAGGCGGCACTCGATCGCAGGAAAGAAAAAAAAGAAAAGAAACGTCGCGGGGAGCCTGCTGGCTTTGACGCGCGGCGACAGCCTGCCACGGCTACGCTGGCCTACATATGCGATGCGAATCGAACGGGCTTCACGAGCCTCACACTTCACCAGCGCACATATAGACAAGCGACGCTTTCGGCGTTGCGGGTTATTCATTTCACGCGCTGACTGGCTGTAGATCTTTCCGCGCACGGCGGATGCATTGACTTGAGCGAAACCTTCGAGCGATGCGCCTTCCGCAAGAGGCTCCCCGTGCACTCCCGTCGCCGTTTTTTTTTTTTTTTTCGGGGAATCTTAGGACTTGAGACATCGTTTCATTCGCAGAAAGCGCCAAGCGCGACGCAGCTGCCGCGACTGTTTTTAGGAGGTTTAGAACGTAGAACAGACAGCAAACCTGTAACCGTGTTTCGCTCCTCGCATTGCTGCAAACGCAAACACTCCCGAATCACAACAAAGTATCTCCTAACACGTAAATATTACAGTAATCCGGTAGTAAATCTGTTTAAGCAGACTAAAACTAGTATTCCTTCAAAGCTGTTTCGGTAATTCTGCGGATATAGCAGATTCACGCGTAAGAGGTTGAATAGAAGAGACACCGAAGGTAAATCTAACTTTACATATCGCGCTGAAACCGCAGCACCAGGGGCGCAGCCGGGAGGGGGGGGGGCTTAATTATGGGGCTTCAGCCCCCCCCCCCCTCTCCGAAATTTTTTCGAGCTATCATGCACCGCCGACCGAACAACCCCCAGCGCCGGAAATCATTCTAGATTTTGTCCAGAATGTCTCTTTCACGCTCGAAAAGTCATTTCAGCGCGAACATTGCGAACTCGGGCTGGATTTCGTCGCAGCGCCCATGCACCTGCAGTCATACAACGCGAGGAGCCCCGTCCGAGCACAAAGTTTTAAGGGCGTTTCGATGACGACTGGGCTCGTCGCGGAATCTCGCGGAGGCCGCGGAATCTACGGAGCGCATGGACTTCAATTCCGAAACTTTATGGGTATAATAAAGTTCTCAAACTTTTGATGGGAAAGGCGCATTAACATTTCCAAAGTCGCGCTTCAGGTTTTACTTTGTGGGTTTAATGTCCTGATAAACACTTGACGCCAAAGGTGCATTGACTTTTCTAAAGTCGTACATCGGACCCCACAGCGAGACAAGCCAAATCAACACACTATCAGAAAAGTAGACAAATCACGCAGCGAGGTCCGATGAGACGAAGCGTTGGCGATTCATTTGTGCCGGTGTGTCACAAAAGAATATCAACATTTTTTTCACCTGCGCCAAAGCATCCATGTCAAGACACTAAAGTCAGCAAAGGTAACTACGTTCTCATTTATTTTTCTACTTTGACTTTCATTCGCGGGGACACACAATTTTCTTATTCTCGCTACCCACAAGCGGATGAGTTTTTCCCGTGTTGCCCCGACTACCGCGCGGCGCACTTCGGTGCGCATTCGTTTTTCACTGGCCCAGTGGATTTTCGCCTGGCAGAGTTTTGGACGCTTTCTGGCTAGCAGACCAGAAAAAGAAACAATGGTCACTCGCCACCATCACTGTGGGCACTCGACGGATTAACGCATTCGATTGAGCGCAAGCTCTCCGGATAGTCTTGTCTGGCCGGTGTAGGATACCTAGTAGTATGCGTATGGTCCTCTGTGGACCAAGCGTCTCATGTTTCCTACGATATTCCTTCGGTAGCTGTATTAGGTGCCCCAAAGTAGGCATTCGATTGTGGCCAACAAGCTTTCCTCTACGTTCTTTCATTTCGGTGCCCCCGCCCCGCAAAAGAGCAAGACATTGCAGCGGCGCAGCGTGCTGTGGCATGGTGAAATTTCGATTTTGTTACTACTTCTTTTGCAGAAAGTAATGGGCCATGGGACGCTTCAACTGCCGGGTACTCTTATTATATTAGTGCGATAGCATTTACATGTACACTCCAGGCGCATTCCTGCCATCGCCGTCGCCCTCATGCTCCGTATAAAGTCCAAGGCGCGTATTCACAAAACGTTCTTACGCTAAATGAGTTCGTGCCAGCCAATATTATTTGCGAAGGCGATTAGCCAATGAAAAACAGCACTTGCGAAAGAAAAGCTTTGCGAATTCGTCCCCAAGGGCAATAACATCGTGACCGCGCGCTTCATGCTGTATGTGCGAGTGAAAGTGTGTGTAAGTGTGTGGCGGCGTGGAAACCGAAAGCCCAAATTTAAAAAGCCGTTTGGCTACATTCTTCTTTGCTAAACTGGTTGATATTCTGGCCTTTTCACAGTAGGGGCTGAAAGGACCGAATACAGAGGTGTTGAAAGTGAGAGAAATACAGAACGTTTTTATTTATTATTTATTTATTATTACCCTCAGGGCTTACAAGGAGCATTATAGAGGGGAGACCCTTTGTAAGGCTCTCGCTCCTCAGCCGACATTTAAAAAAAAAGAAAAATGGGCCCATATCTAGACGCGTCCGTGTTGAACGTGTTTGTATATTGATTTCTCCACGAATATTCAGAGCCCGCCTGTTGCGTCGTAGCCCCAATTTTCTTTTACTTTTTTTGCTATACCTCAGTTTATCCGAGATTTTTCTATTGAGCAAAGAATCAGTGAATTCGTCTAGAATTGCTAACCCAGCACCGACGCCCGTGACACTCTAGATATGATAACCTTGCTTCCACTTGTGCTGAATGAGATTGTGTTTATACAATATGCTTTATGTTAAACAAAAACTAGAGCTCTTCTATGACCAAGTTTTGCTGGGTACAGCGCTTAATTAAGCTGTCAACCAATCAGCAGATGTCATAACGCAGGTTCCCGACTGCACTATAAGTGAATTCACTTGTTCTGAATATTAATCACCCTCTGCTTACGTAATTTTTCTTATAACGTCGTTTTTCCCTGAAGAAAGAAGAATCAAGACTTTTTTTGTGCAGCAGGTGAACATTCCTTTTTCAGCTGAGGCATGCTATGATGCGGTAGAAAATAAATTTGCTCAATTTGTTGACTCATCATCAACAGGTTGAATGAACGATGTGTGAATTAGTAGAAATGCAGGCACTGCTTGGATATTATTTCGGAAAGAGAAAAAAAGAAGATTTTTTAACCTGCACGTTGAAACTGTTCTATAGTTCATTGCAGCTATCGAGGTCAGTTGCATTCAATTTATTAGATGAATGCTACAAAGAAACAGCACCATGCAGAATACACATAAAACATTTTTTACACGTAGAAATGAAAAAAAATATCCTTCGAATGCAACGGCCGGAATAATGCGAAAAATTCCTACCGGCATCTTAAACACATCGGGGCCAGAAATTCCTATCTTGCTACAAGTTGCAGTTCTTCTCGTTGCGCCATATTACGTTTCTGGAGAAGTTTCGGAATCCCACGTGTCGCTGACTTGTGACGACACGCATGCGCAGATGCGTGGAGAGCAGGGTTACTTTTGTTTGTATTGCGTTATTCACTGCTCCTCTTCTTAACAAGATTACATGCTTGAGACAGGCAAAATATTTAAACAAGACAACACAAAATCTCAAACGAAGCAGAATTGACTTAATAGCGCGCCGATCTCGTCGACGAGGAACATCGGAGGCTGCGGCGCACACTTCTACCCACGGGCGCTGGCGAAACAGCCGGAGCTTCGGGATAAGGCGACGGCAGCGCCTCCGCAAGTTCAGCGTTTTGTGCATCACACTCGGCGCTTGCCAACGCGCCGCCTGGACCCACTCCCCCATTGTAGTACGCTATAGTATGGGATGTGCAGTAAAACGGCAACAAGCCGCTTACAAAGTGGCGCGCACGAGATGCTATAACTGCGGTAGCGCACAAACAAACAATTGTCGCACGCCGTATGCGAAAAGTAGCGCGGCGCAGGCTAGGGGCGATTCCACTACATGTATGCTCCAAACAACCTGGGTCCGTACTTTGCGACGTTCGATTTTAAAGCGAGTAATTACGTGCCCGATGGTGGAATCAAACCTCGGTCTCCCAGCACAGCAGCCCGATGCTCTACCCACCATTAGGCCACAATGGCGCGCATCTTTCTATCGTGGCCACGCCAGCCAGTCTTTGAGATGATCGCCGCGTGCTTGTGTCACAATGCGTGGCACGTGCGAGCGCGCGGCAGTTTCATCTATACGCCAAAGACGCAGGAACGAAACGGGCAAACTTGCAGCATTTGATTAGCCGCTTCGCTTTACATAGATTTCAATATGTGCGTTGGGTCTGCATAATTCTTCATTTTACATTCTTATCACACGGCGTGGCCGATCCAAGCTGTTTGAGCCAATGCGAGGAGGATGGAAGACGACATGAAACGTTGGAACTCGCACGCCACCGTTATCGCTTGCAGGTTCGGCCACTCGGCACGCCACGTGATACGAGTGGAAAATTAAATTCTGGAATTTTACGTGCCAAAACCACTATCTTATTATAAGGCACGCCGTAGCTGACCACCTGGGGTCCTTTAACGTGCACCCATGGCCATGCACGCCCCACAGGCGTGTTAATTGCATTTCGCCCCCGTCGAAATTCGGCGGCCGGTATGAAACACGCAACTTCGATCGCCAGAGCCACTGGGATACCGTGGCGGGTAAGAAAGGAAAACGAAATGGAACGCTACAAGGTACAGATCTAGCCGTATTAACGAGAATGGAGATAAACGCTGTGGAAATCGACACAATGAGGAATATCCACGGCATGTTTAGCTGCTGCTAACGATGGGCGCAGCAAAAGATGATTCGCTCTTTCTTGGCGTCCTTCCACACGGCAGTCCCTGTCAGGAGTTTGAGAAGGATCGATTAAACGAAAAGGTTTGACGTCGCAAATCAACACTGGAACAACACAAAAGAGAAGGCGTAATCGAGCGCTCTGCGATTTATTTTGAACGTAGAGGGTTCTTTAAGTTGCACCCGTCGCTCGACGGAGTTGGAAAAGGCTGCAGAATTTACAAGGCAACCGGAGTTGCTCCACAAGTGACGGGGAGCGGAGATAAGGTATAAGATCGTAGCCGCGCTAAGCGAGCGTGCAAACAAACCTCGTTATACAAGTGCGAGCGCCCATGTTCCAGGGAGATGCGAGAAAACAAGCGACAATACACGCGGCAAGTTACGAGAAAGCAAGGGCGGGATGGTGGTGAACATGCACAGTCACGAAGTGCACGCGCAAGAAGACAGTTGCGGTACACAAACGAACCAAGTGACTGCGCCGGCTCCCTGCTCGCAAAACGTACAGGCACGCACGACGGCGCTAAAGAACGGCCGAAGAACGTGACGGCCGTGACAGCCCCTGTTGGTGCGGATCTCCCGGAAGCCAGCCTTGAACTGTGGCGCGGCCGCCCGCCCGCACAGCGCACAGTACGGGCAGACGCGAGAGGGCGCGGGGTGCCCCGACATGTTTTAAAGGGGTGGAGACATCAAAATTTTCGTTCATGCGTTTGTTGATTCAAACGTTGCGTCATGCTTCAGGGAGCACGATACACACAGCGGGATTCATATATATCCGATAAATAATTTAATAATAGCATTATTATACCGAGCGATTTCGGTTTCGGTTTCTGGGCTCCGGGGGATGCTATGACGTCACAGAGGAGGAAACGCAACATGGCTTGGTCACGTGGCCCACGAAAAATAGTGACGTAAAACTATGCTGCGTCGTCTGCTCGCGCATACGCGTGCTCTGCCAGCAGAGGTCAACCAGTGGCGATTCGAAGTGCATGTCGCGATTATTATAATTATTGCGAAGAGCGACAACAACGGTAAGAAAATATTGCGGCTTGTGAGAGTCGGTGATTCATTCTGAAGCGCCGTAAGCTTTAGCTTTGAAGTGAACCGGAAAAGGCCTAGCGACGATATCGGCGGCGCCGAACGATCAGAGGCGGTGAAGCTGCCGTCGATGCCAGAGCGACCACTCCTCGGTCGCTGATTGGCCGCTTCGCCGTACGGCTGCCGCACAAATGGGTCCCGGGCCCGTCCTCTCTACGGCAAGGAAATCTCGCTGTTCGCGAGCAAAACCGCCGTCACACGGGAGCCCGCGAATTGCAAACGGCGTGCGGCGAGTTTCCGTGCCGGTAACGTGGACGGGCCGGTAACGTGGAAAGGCCAAGCGAAGGAGAGTCCGCTCCGAGCTGCCGAACTACGCGACTCTGCGAGGAGAGAAGCAGACAACGCGAACGCCGCATATCCTGGTCCCTTTCGGAGTCGGCCGGCTAGTACACTCAAACGTGTAAAGGCCCGTCCGCAGGGCAACTCGCCGCACGCAGTTTGCCGTTCGCGGGCCGGCGTGCGGCGTTCGTGTTGTCCACTTCTCTCCTCTTGTGTCCGTGTCTGCACGCCTTACCCCTTCTTTGCATTAAGAAAGGATTTCTATATGCCTGTAGCTCGGTCGTAGTGGAGGCTATGCTCGGTTGCTCGGCTCAGCAGGCTCCGTAATCGGCATTTCATCGCTACTTATCACACGTCACGTTTTTGTGCTGGTGTGCTATGACGTCAATATTTTCGTTCCTCCTCTGTGACGTAGTAACTGCCGCGCTAGCGATGGGTCTCGACTACGAGAAGGAGTTTTTAATGACTCTTTGGAGCTCAATTAAAATTATTTTGAAATGTTTGCAGCGTCCAATACCTCGTTCTGGGTGTCCTCGCATACGGAAGTAGCCTACAACATGCTTTTTATAGCCTCAAAATTTGGTGTCTCAACCCCTTTAAAGGCGCGCTATGAACTCGACGCAGACAGCCGTCTATTTGGAAGCGGGCGCACGTATACATCACCAGCGCCGAGATCCTGCTTGCTGACGCATGGACTCAACTCGGCTGAAATTAGGCGCCCATCCGAGCTGGCACAGCACTCCCACGCATTCGTCCTTCGAAGCGGACGCCCAAAGGCAAACTCTTTTAACGCGCTACATTACCGAGAATGCGCGCGCGAGAAAAATCTCGAGAAGTTCAGCTGCAAGGGGAATAGGCGAAATTCGTTTTGGAAAAACCCGGCGCCAACGCAGGCCGGGATCAGGCGGAGTGAAGGAACTGAGACCTGCTGTATGGTTGCGTGCGATGACGCCTGTGGAAACCGGGAGGCCCATTCATCTTCGCGATTGCTTAAGCGAGAGTCGCTGAAGGAAGGCACTGCACTGCGTGGCATTTATGAACAGCGACCGAGCAGGCACCAGATCAATTGCGAACCGGAGTTTGACAGCGGCCGAGAGGCTGCGACCCCGCCTGTCATTTCAGCGTAAAAGTTATTTTTCACGGAGCTTGCTACGGCCAAAACTTTATGATGACAGTGAGTTCGTCTTACCTTAAACGTCGTGTGCTAACAGGATAACGGAAATACGTACCGGGTTTTTTTGCGCTATATTAGTCCGCACACGGTGTATAGTACATATGCAGGGTCGAATTTCAACATAAATTTTGACTGCCACATATAAGATTGTCTGCGACCAGTACGAAGTCGGCAAGAAAATAAAATTCCGTAAAGCAGTAAGGCCCTGAATCCTTCATAAGGGTATACATATTAATAGACTTAACAGAATGGACTATGCGATTTACAGCGGTACACGTTCCAGGCACGGTTAGGCTTTCTTCCTCAAGCGTGATTACAATAAAAAAAATAAAAATGTATAGTCCGCACCACGTAAATACCAGCGTGTAAACAGGTATTGCCCACGATCCTCATCGTCATCAGCCTATTTTTTATGTCCATTGCAGGCCGAAGGACTCTCCTGCGATTTCCAATTGTCGACAGTATACGGCAACAAATGGCAGCGTACCCATGTACCCAAGAGCGAGCAGCGGGCGAATAGATTTCCTCGCAACAGTACGGCGGAAGCGCGAGACCTTCTCCAGTGGGCCGACGCTGGACACCGTTCGATTTTCGCACAAGTTTTACAACACGACACGCCAACAACTGCCCGTTCGTTCGCGCCCGGATCGCGCACACCGATTCCATCTGCACTGCAGGGCTACGTACGCTCGGCAATGGAACCTGCAAAAATGAAAATTCAGATTTGTCTCAAGCGGGGTCCCAAGAAAAATGCCGTAGCTAGGGCTCTTCAAGCACTGTGGTTGGAGCAGCACTACTTGCCTGTGCAAAGGCGCCACGTTATTAATCGTCTTTTTTTTTTTTTTTTATACACAGAGCGCACACAATAAACGTGCGTTACAGATCAGATTCCGCCGAACCGAATAGTTTTACTCCCCCTTACCCCCTTTAAGTTGAACAAGGTCAATTTGTGCATATTTCGGAGTTATACAAATCTAGAAAAAAAGAGAAAACTCGCCTGTTACCGTCGGCACGCGACTTCAGGAAAACGAAACTATACATCACAAACAGATATCCGAACGTTTGAGCGCTGGCAACAACGTAGTGCCGCTATTATCACTAACAAACATTTAATACAAAAATTTTAAGAGTGAAAACAAGGTTGTCAGAATACCCCAACTCCGGTTCCACGTATGTGTGAGCTCGGGAACAGCCTATACTAGCTCCCTAGCATGGATCGTTTTACGGAGTCTCGTGGCTAAATTTTGTATGTATTGTCTTAGTCTGTTGTGTTTGTTACAAGCACCCTGTGCACTACTGCAGATTTCCGGCTGTTTGTGGACATGCAGGATAAACCGATGAATAAATGCAAACAAAGAAAGCTTACTGTAAACTATAACTTTAGTGGGACGTGTTTAGGCAGCGCAACTAAGTGAAAGTGAGGTGCCTGTAGCCATAGACAACTACTTTGCAAAAGACAAGTTCAAATGGAAACACGCGATTGCTTAAAATATTAACCTTATAAAGAAGGACGAGAAGGAAGGAATATGCGCTTTAAAGGGACAGACAACCACTCAGAACATGAATCGAGATGACACCGCTGATGGAAAGACTGCCTATCGTATTGGCTAAAACGAGCCCCGTTTTTCACATTAAACGTGGATTTATATTTTTAAATGTTCACTAAAAGTCGCGATAAATCACTTTGGCGGCGCGCACGGTGAAAACGAATATGCATAAGTGACCTATCACGTACGGCAACTAGTGTACGCGATTCCTGGTCTTTTTATTAGTACTGAAATGCAGCACACTTTTTTCTATTACAAGTTTTTTTCATCCTTAATGTTCAGATAAGCTTTCGTCTGTAGTGAGCAGAAAGGCAGTACTGCATTCGCCTTCGATGAGTTGCTTTGGCTCGTCTATCGACAGAATAACGATGCCGCGGGCCCGCCTGCAGCCGTGACGCGTATAGGCGTGTACTTGGGGGGGGGGGGGGGGACGCGGTATACATATAAGAAAACGTCCGTACAACAACCAGGGTGTCTACCAAGTTGACATTTCCAAATTCCCTGACTTTTCCAGGTTTTCCCTGAGTGCCTTTGCCCATTTCTCTGAGTGATGCAGAACTATGTTTTATGTCAAGACTGGCTGAAACCATATCGCCTGATGCTGTCACTCTCGAGTAGGCACATGAAAAAAATTAAAAAGAGACTTAATCCAATTTGAATACTAAGGCGTAGTGTTTATGTTATTCAAAAAGAGAATAGAAGGCAAGGGTTAGTAAAATGCACAGCAAATAAAGTGTCTTCGAAAAAAATTGCAAATAAGTCGGACATTCACAAATACGAATAAAAAGGAGATGCACATAGAAGCAAATATATTCGAATATGAGCGATTTCTATCAACTGATAGCAAGCTCAGTGGTATGAGGCCTGAACTCTGTCACAATTGAGATTCTCTCTCAAACGCTCGTAAGTCAACCTCAACTGTCCTGACATACTCTCAGCCCACGCACGACGCCCGAGTGTTGTGTTTCACTGCGTTAAAGAGTTCATTTTGGTTTGGATTCGGGACACCTGCATCTCGGCATCAGCCAAAACTTTGTTTTTTGAGCTCAAGCTCCTTCAAAACGGCGGCAGCAAGCTTATTCCTCAATGCGTACATCATTTCTGGTCTTGTCCTCCTTCTGCTACTCGTTCGCCCCAAGGACCATTTGAAGCATCTTCGTCAGTTGCACAGTCCACGGCCGATTTTTAGAACTCCCTAGGGTTCGCGAAAACGGTCGAAAAATCGGCCAGTTGGAAAAAAAAAAAATCGTGTCATTTACTGCCTATAGGGGCTCAAACCGCCACAGGCACGTTAGAAAACGTTCTGAAGGTCTGTCGGTACACATATTAGGCATATCGGTGCTCGTACTGTGACAGGAAATACCGGGTTCACGTGTGTATAATTAAGGAATACATACTGTTTTCCGTGACAATAGCACCTTCTCACGCTTGTTATGCTTCACTGCAATACTTTTGCGTATGCTTCACCATGTAACATTTTTGTACAGAGGCGAAGCTGACTTTCGGGAACCGGTATTATGCAACGCACCGTGTTTTCTAAGCTTCTAAGCCAATCGCAAGGACCACAAAAGCGGAGTCCGCGCCATTGCTGACAGCAGCTAATTCTTTCAATAAAAAACTCGGCACCCAACGGCAAGAAGCTTCATAGCGAACGTCGAAGCAGCTAGGCCTAGCGTTGCCGCAGTGGTGGCAACGGCTGCCAGCGGATCTGCGTGCGAGATTGCCGGTTCGAGGTGGCGAAGTAATCAAAACGGCAGTGGTGGTGCCTTTGATTATTGCCGTTTCGGACCTGCGGTCACGGCAAAACGTCCGGAAAATCGGACGGCGAAGGGTTCTTGCGTCCGAAATTTCACACGTTCTGATACGTTGACTCTATGAGGTACGTGGCGGTGCCGCGAAGCCGTCCAAATTATCGGGAATCCGGAAAGTCGGTCGTTGACTGCACACTGGCAACTCATCCAGCCGACGACAGGGCGTCAAAGACGATTCATTGCGATTCCTGTCTGTTGCTCGAGCCAGCATTACCGCGACTTTCGACCCTTCTAATAAAATTGCCGCTAATTTCCCCTGATAGAGGCCCAAATTCCCTGAGTTTTCCCTGACTTTTTCCAGACTACTCAAAATCCCCGAGAATTCCCGGTTTTCCCGGTTGGTAGACACCCTGAACAACGCAAACTTATTGCACCAGCTTTCGTATTTTTAAAAGTGGTAGGAAATGTCAAAATATAGGTAATTAACCACAGTTGCACTCCCTCCTGTGAAAGCAGAACGATGGGCGGCTTTCGAAATTAGCGAGGCGGGCTATCGACATTGCACACACTTTTAGGCGTTGCTGGAGAAGGGATTCTTTTATAAGCTGCTCAGATTGAAAAATTATCCTTACAATATATCCACACGCTTCTGTAAGTAACCGCTGCAGTTGAAAACAATATACCGAGGGTGCGCTTTTCGTTGCGCCATAAAAAATAAATAAAAAAGGGGGTCCCTAACAATCGGTTGTCAGTGCCTTTAACACACGAAGCATATGATCGGGGGAAGAACGCTTGGCTCAGCACGCGGGGGTCCTTAAATACACAGAAGTGTTTCGCGCAATACGACTATGCGCCCACTAGCGTGACCAAATTTAAGTGTCTCCTATGACGTCACGTCCAAGGCACGGTATACTAAGGCGACGTAACGTTCTCTCATGGCTGCGCCAACCAGAAAAGAAAAAAAAAACAGCAGGGCAAACACCGACAGCCCGCGTCAGCGTACTCATCTTTACTTTCCAAGAACCTGGCACTCAACCAAGCGCAACGCTATACTCCCCGACATTCGACCCCTGCATTCAATCCACGAGCATTGCGCGATAGAAGGGATAGTAGAGAGAGACGTCGAGAACGCTACTAAACGTCGACACCGAAAGCAAACACCAAAAAAGAACAAACTCTGAAAGAGTTCGAAATATAACCGCGCGCAGCGCACATAATTGAGTTGGGAGCCCGCTCGGCCTCAGACAGGCCGAGACGGGGTCGCCGACGTCCACAGTCGCGTCGCCGTCTGACCGGCGTTGGCGGAAGAAGCAAACAGACCCAGTTGGACGCTTACCAGAAGATGGGAGGAGGCGCGACGCTCGGCCGAGTGGCTTCTCCCGCGGTACTCCGGTCCCGAGGCGGCCAGTCAACGGAACCTCCTCCTCACCGACGCTGCCAAAATGAGCGCCGCCGTGCGAGGCAGCGAGCACAACTTTCGCTTACAGAAGCGGCCGGGCGTACGGCCGGCAAAGTGACACTGCCGAGACGCCTCGAAAGCACGAGAAAAAATAATAAACGAATTAAAGCAGAAATTAAGCTGGCAGAGGCAACAGGTCCTCGTTGACCCACTGCCGCACGTGGCGGGCCGAGCAGACGACGACGCAGAGCTGCGACCACTATAGTGAAATGGAACACAGGGCGGTGCTCGGTGACGTTGTGTACCGCCGACGCGATGGCCGCCGAGTGAAGTCTTCTCGCGCGGCAAGGAGGCTCGCCGTGCGCCCGAGGAGAAACGGCAGCAACAACAACACGCCGTTACGCCACACCTTGCGCGGTCTGCCAGGCGAGTGCGCCCAAGGCGCTGCCATAGGCGAAGGAAAGGGAGTGAGAAACCGCGTGACCTCCCCTCCTCCTCCCACTTGTCTCCAGGAGAATGTGTCCACCAGCACCCCAAAACAGCCAAGCGTCAGCGTAAATTGTTCCCCCATGTTCCACTCGGCCACATAACGGTTGCTAATAGGACAAGGGACGCTGACACACCACGTCATAAATGATGATGCAAGGTAGACTGAGGTGCGCAGTAGAAGAGAGCACTCCGAATTATAGTGATCACCTGCGGTTGTTTAACGCACACCTAAACAAGTAAACGGGAGTCTAAATGCAAAGCTTTCTTTGGCTCTTTCCGCCACTATGCATAGACGGTTGTTCAGCCAAGCAAGCTTCGCAGATTCTGATGCCAGTGCACGGTATGCGTTCTCGTAAAGCTTTGGTTTACAAAACGGGCCAATCCTGGAGGCACTTTCCTTCCTCCATGCAGTGCAACTTCACAACACCACAAGTCCCGTAGCATTAACCGACAGAGCTCACCAAACAAGGGTGCCCCCAACCGTACATTTGAGCAGGTATATACCGAGAAGATATCGCTTGACTGACAATCATCCTCCAATAGTTTCGGTCCAATTTTATTTGCACCCGTTCAACGTCGGCATGCGCTCTCCGAGGCCGGGAATGCACATCGCAAACTCGTATACTCAAAATCAGATCTGCCACAGGCATGCGGAGCCATCGTAGATCACGCAGATCAAACTACCAGTGATCCGAAATTTCATTATTTCACGTCATCAGCGTTTAATACTGCCCCCGTTTTGTGCTGCGAGCACGTCTTTTTTTGCTTATAAACGAGTAATGTACGTGATATGCACCGCGCTAGATATGTATCATCGTCTCAGTCATATCTATGTGCCAACTAAGACAACGATACCAGTATCGTTCGTGCCAGAACGTTAAAGATATATAGCAGTCAGGCTTGCCCGCCCGCATACGAGTTTTACCTTCAGCTTGTGTGTGCGGCAGCCCAAATAGGGAAATGATCGCAAGATGTCGTAAACGCACGAGGGCGTAACCAAAGCGTGAAGCGAAATGCGCGAAAAGCAAAGACGGCCAGCATTTTATTTGTTTTGTTCTCCTTTGTCTTGTCTTCGCGATGACTGTTCAACATCGTAAAACCAACTCCCCTACCCCACAGAGAGAGGTAATAGTAATATGAAACCAACCAATAATAAGTTATTCGAGACTACATGATTTGCGGAAAAAAGGTGCCTCAGCGAGTACGCGCCACAAAAATAAACTGAGCGCCGCAAAAGGAAAGCACCGAAATAGCGTGGTTCCTGTAATTCTTTGTTTCATTCAAGCCTGCGCACTCTCGGTACGCCTTGAAGTCGCAAGTCTACAACCAACCACTGGAGTCTTCTCCTTGAGCCCGTGTCTGTTCCAAGACGCGTGGTCTTCTTCCTCTGGCACGTCGGAACCAGACCGTTGTGCCTGGGAATTATGCTTGCCCAACGCTTCTCGCCATAACTACAACATAATTGCGTTGGAACAAAAGAGCTGGCTCCGTCGGAGTAGATAACGTACCCCGATCCACTGGCAACGATTATTTGAGCACGCCTAAGTCACGGGGTTATCCAGCTGGATGTCCTGTGCTTGCAATGTCATCAGCTACAAGTCTACAGGTGTCAAGTGATGCGACTTCTTTGGAGCAGGGCTTGACACATTTCAAGTCTGCCTAACGCACACAGCCAGCTGGTACTTAGTTACATAGCTATAGAAGGCCGCCTATGTAGCCCGGTGAGTCAAAGCACACGCCCACCTCTTGCGACCTATACCCTCTGGACAGAAGGATGTCACCCTGGCAGGCGCTGTTTGAGAGTGTCAATTCAGAAGTTCCACTGAAGTATGTCCAAACAATTACGCATTCGTATTCAAAACAATCTCTGGAAATTGAATGTTAGGAAAAAGACGGAGTTGCGTCGATCAACTTCTCTGAACACACAGCACCGTTATCCAGGACGTCCGCCTTGGAAGCGGGACACCTTTATGACGCCGCACTGCGCCGCGGGGACTCGCATGGACTACGACCAGGAGGGAACAACCGAGCCGCAGAAGGCGACTTGTTTTCCAAGAGGGAAGCAAGCACGCGCACCAAGGAAGAGGCCGTCACACATCTCACCGGCAGCAACACAAGGGCGGCAAATGCAGAGCCAAGAGGAAGAGCGGCGACCGCGCCGCTTCCGCAGGTGTGCGCGGGTAATTCTAAATCGGTGACCGCGATTTACACGGCGTATAATATCGCTTTTCCATTCGAACGTCCTCCGCCCATTTTGCCGCTCAAGCTCACCGCAGTCGCGAAAGCACAGTCATTTTTTTTTTGTCCCCCTCTCTCCCGGCAGTTGGCCTTCTCGTCCCCGCGGCGGGTGGCCCTTGAACGCTAAAGGAAGGAGACACGGTCGAAAACTTTCTGCGCGAAGCCAGTCGTCGGCCCAGAAAAGGTTACGGTCACGTTCTCTCTCTCTCTCTCTCTCTAGATCGCTCGCCGCGCATGCCAAGCGTGCCGATGTTTTCGAACTCCATGTCGATATATCACCGAAATACTTTCTTGGTAATCGTCGTTTAGTCTGGCCGGTCGCCTGCAAAACCGCAGCTTGACAAAGGCAGCGAAGCTGCGGGCGATAGCACAGGAAAAGTGAGTTGGGTGCAGGCCGTTTTCATATTGGTATGTTTATATTGCTACACGCAGTGTGCATGTAGCATTATGCGCGTTTATATTTTCTACGTTATAATTCATGATCCAACTACCCTATCTCGGTTCCGATGACGTAGCCCGAATTCGTTCATACACTGTTCATGCGCGCCGGCGCCACGATTGGCAGGCATAAACCACCGCTTTTGCGTCTTAAGAACTTCGAAACGCGGCGACGAACAGCAGAAGTGGAAGAAGTGCACGTAACTTGCTAAGCACTATACTTTGGCGCACGGCGCTTTGGGGGTATTTGTGAGAGGTAATACCATGCACAACGCTTAAGTGAAGAAACGGGAATCTGCAGGGCAATATTTAGCACGAATCACTGTCCAATGAAACCGATATTCCAAGAAATTTAAAAAAACGGGAACGTGCAATTAGCTGGTGATGTGCAATTCGCATTCCAGCAGATTAGGACGACATGCAATGTTACCAACCCTGCAGAACATTGCTATATACTACAAGTCGCATAGGAACTTTTCCTATTCTCTTCTCAGATGCGCTTCAATCGCAAACAGATATGAGGCGAGTCCTATCGACCGGCGTCACTTAGCACGATCGCGGCCAGACTGCGCCTTAGTGCGTACCAGAGCACACTTGCGACACAGATAAGGAGAGACGGTCAGCCCACGCTCGTGACCATCGAGGTGAGATGCCAGCAAAAGTCCAAAGGCAAGACAAAAGGAAAGTATGCACGTTACAAGAATTTCCAAACACCGCGGCACCACCACTCTATAGCCAGAGTCGGACGCGCGACGCCACATGCGCATTTGAATAATAATAATGCGACAACGACAAAAAAAAAAAGAAAGGAAACATTATTCGGTCACGAGTACACGCGCGCCTTCAACTTGCCGCCAAGCTTGAGACCGCGGGCGAAAGTGGGAGATTTCCAAAACAAAGTGGATCGAGTAACATAGAACCCAGGAAAGCAAAAAAGCCGGCCATGCGGCGCACGAGAGTGCGTTTTTCCTGCCGAGCAAGTGTTGCCGCGCAACATGCAGCCTGCGTCTGCGTTACGTGGACAACGCAGGCATCTAAAGCAAGGGGACGTGCAGGTATTGCCTCAACGTATCGATGACCACGCCGCGTGCACTTCCTCGATTCCGGCAAAACAGTTTGCGCAACAGCGCGCGTACGCGGCTTCACTAAAAAGCGCGCCACGGGTACAGACTTGCTCGAGCTGGGAGCGACACGCGGGGCAACGTCAGCGCGCGCGGTGCGGTCGCATGGAGAAGTGCGGCCGCGATCGCCCGTAGTACACGGACGATTTAAGCTGGGCCAAAGAGGCGCTACGACTTCTGGCAACGCCGTCCAGGCGCCTGCAGCTTTGCATTTTGCGACAGCCTCGCAGGCGCGCCTGACGTTACGCGGGTGCGTTGTCCCCGCTTTGCGCACCAGTGAAAAGAGCGTCCGCATAACAGCTCGCCATATTCGATATGACAAGAAAACGGCCTGCAGGAAGAGGCGACCAACAGTATACCGTGCACAGTATACCGTGCACTTAACCTCCTTTGCAACATCGGCGTAACGACACGGTGCACAGGGCTCAAAAGCTTTGTTTAAGCGGATGAGAAATTAAACATCTTGCGCGATAACTGAAATGAAAAAAAGAAAAATCTCCATCATTTGACCAACTCGTACGCGGTATCTGGCTAATAAACGCAAGCGCCAGCACGAGCAGTGTCCGTCCGAGGGACATTCTATTACGCAGAAGTTTTCGGCGCACAGAATTTCCTAGTGCCTTCGCCACATAACCTGAGATTTAGGTCAATAATGTGGTGGTTATGCGGAGAAATACCAATGACACCTTTCGGATCGAGGGCGGATGCAGTGGTGGCAAATTATTCTTTTTTCGAGGATTTCTTGCTCGGAAGGTATCGCGCTATTGGAGGTACTTACACTGGGTGTGTGACTACACTGGGTGTGTGACGACAGCCGTCTTTAAACGGCGCGTCCTTGTTTCGTGAAAGTGGTGCAACTTGCAACGCTCCACTAACAGCATGCCTGGTAAGCAAGCTTTGCTGCTACGCACATTGTCAGTGTTGCCGCAGCCTTTTGGTGTGCATGCAGAGAAGCGTGCAAATGTCGCACGGTGCGGCATGATCGTGACGATGATGGGTCCCTTAGTGTTGCTGCTGCAGAACTAGGGCTGTAGAACTGTAGAAATAGCGCATAAGTGCCTTCCTCATATTCTAGACCTCTGTTATTTCGACTATGTGAAAGCGGTTCCAACATTGATTTCAAGTGGATATGTCTTGCAAGCTCACCGGCTACAATTCGTAAATAGCACTAAGTGCATAAAGTAATTAAGAAGTTAATTCTTGAATTTTGTTAATTGTTTGAATAAGCCTGGATTTCTCGTGCTAGTAAGTCCGCCTCTTCGAATAATCCAGCTCAGAGACAACAATTATGATATCTGTGATCGCCGAATTTTGAAAATTACGTCACCCCGTACGTGTGCAGGGCCAATTGAATATCAAGTAGTTGATTAATATTCAATAAAACAGGTGAGCGCAGCTCGTTAATCCTGGCCATCCTAGATACGGTCAACATTCGAAATTATGGTCAGTTTCCTCTTTATATCACCTAAAACGGAAATATTTTTCTTTCACTTCCAAGCATACTAAAGCCCGCTTCCAAAGTTTAAAGCTGCTAAACCTGGTCTTACTAATCTGTACATCAAACGAATATACAGGTAACACCGTGTTTACACTATACGTTCATACGTCGATGCAAACTTGGAATGCGGGTCGTCCAGTTCGGTAAAATGTGTAAGCGCATACAAAGGGAGCGTACCGCACTTCGCCACAATGCAGAGCCTTACGTCACACGAGGCAAGCGCTCAGCAGAAGCAGTGCCGTCTTCGAATCGCGCCAGTCTAATTTAAAACTGGATTAAACGGTCGTACATCCCCTCCCAACCGCGAACGCGCGCCCACACCACTGCAGGATGCGGGCGTACACTATCGCTTGAAGCCATCAGCCGCACCCATCGCTAGCTCCTCACCGAGAAGCCGGAGTACAGTACGCGTCTCGCGGTCTATAACGGGCGCACGGCCAGTTGGCACGGCTCCGTCCTGCACAGTGACTGTGCTCTCACGGTCGCAGGAAATATGTGCCGACGTCACGTCCAGAGACTTGGCGCACTGCAGCAGGCAACAGCAGTGAAAGAAAATTCCCTGCTCTCCCTTGCACTCTTGAAAGAAAAATTCTTCCACTTGTCGCTATGGGACGTGGTGAAAAGTGTAGTTTCCAAGGCCAGTGTTTAATCTTCTCAGGGCAGACGGCGGCTAAGGATCAAGTATGCGCGCTTGCCCCCAGCTATTAAGATTTAGTGTTTCTAACACACTTTCAACAGGTCGCGCCTAACCAAAAGGTGTATGCCCTAACTCGCCTATCTTTCACTCTTTCTCTCTTGGAATCATGGTTTCGCCATGGTTTCACTGCTGCAGCATGCTCTGCGGTCGGCCATCGAAACTTTTAGTGGGTCGCATCACAGGCTATCGACTGCCAATCGAAGATCCGACATAACAAAGCCTGGCTGAGAAGCTTCAACCTAGGAACATACTGGTGCACCACCATCCGCCAATAGGATGGCATATTATAAACGTTTACGCAAGAAAATTGATCGAATTCGTGGAGTTACTGGACTGTACAGAGCTGGGGACGTCATAACCGAGGGACGGTCGATGTCACGACCAGCAGCGCAGCAAGAAACTCAGTATACAGGGCTATGGTTCAGCCACACGAAGAAAACGGACGAGATCGGCAACAAGGCCATCGAGGTCTCAAGTTCGAGCAATAAGAACCGGTCAAACAAAATCTGCTAGCAGATCACCATCGAGGCATCGCAACAAAACACGCGAAGTAACAAGTGCCCTACAGCGCGAACTACCAACAGATGAACCAGGACTGCATTTATAAAATCAGACCACTGCATCAGACAAACAACACATTACGTGGTCGCGGATCTCATTTCGAAGACGTCCTGTCAGCCCTTGTCACTATATACCGTGCTTTCCACTCCGTTCGGTAGCAGATCTCGGACAGATCTCGGAGGTCATGGCACGGCGTGCTTGCGTTGCCTCGTGCCATCGACAGCGTGTGCTGCACGGCAAATTTTCTGTACAAATTTGAAATATGGAGGAAGATTCGTGAAATGAAAAATTGAAAAAATAAAAGAATGTCGGCTTCGTCCGGGGATCGTACCCGGGACCCACGCCTTTCTGGGGCACTCGCACTTTCGAAAACAACCAGCTAGGGCGGCAGACACAGAAAAGCACTGGTCCCGGGTTCGATCGCCGGACTAAGAAACATTTTTGATCTGCGAAGCATTCGAGGCAGCTTCGTGCTACGGCCGAGTGGATGACATCTTTTTCCCCTTTCCAGCTTAATTACTAATAATAGCAGAGTCTTAAACGTCCTGCGCGCGGAAATGTACGTTTCATCCAGCAGTGTCTCTTCCGATATCTTCTCGTAGATATTTATTTTTAATAAAATAGACATAGAATACCGCGGAAAGGTGCTGAAAAAAGAAAACGCGATGAAAAAACGAACGTAGAACCGCGGACGGTCTCATCGGCGACAAAGAACAAAAGGCGACACATTGGCGCACGAGACCAGCATAAGAAGGAGCGCGGAGAGCGAGCTCGGATCCAAGGCACGTGCTTTATCGGCCGACCTCACTCAGAGTCACGCGGCTCGGCCAGGAAGCTCGGGGCCGCGCTGGCACATTGCGGCGGCGAACGAATGCGAGCGACGCGCGCGCACTACGAGCGTGGCGACGACGGCAACAGCGGGAGACGCGATGTCGCGTGCGATATCGAAATCAACCGTGCAGAGGTCAAGGTGCCCCTAGTGGTTTGCCCGGCGGCGCACGGGGCAAAGGCGTCACACGACCAGGCCACGTCACCAGCCAGCCAGCCAGCCAGCCAGCCAGCCAGCCACGCGCGACCCTCGAGATCAGGAACTATCCGCATAAATTGAAGTACGACAGGAAGAGAGAGAGAGACAGAGAGAGAGCGTCTCCTGAAACGCGTCGTTATTTGGGAGTGGCAACGCTGTGTATAGCGCCCGGTGTCCCATCACGCGGTAGTGCCACAACGGGGGCTCAGACCATACCCCCTCCCCCTCCTCTAACTGGCGAACACGGGGAACGGTTCAGCTTGACTTGTTGGCGTTTAAGTCTGCGTCGACCGCACATACAAGGCCAGTACTGAGTGTAGTCGCACAAATTTCAAGAAAGATGGCGCAAGCTGACCTGACCTTGCAAAGCTGACCTGACCCTACAATTCCTGCGCCACAGCGTGCCTTCGAACAAACTCTTGAAAAATCTGCTTCGAAATCATCTTGTAGCTCCAGCGTGAAACTTCGTAATTGTTCACTTTATTTCAGCTTACAAACAATGAATTTCGCACTCTACCAATAAAACTACTAAACCGGCATCTATTGATCTATAGAGAACACAAACAGCTAAAGAACATCGGATAAACCACAGAAACTACGCTGAAGTTGTACGTTACCGTCAATTATACCTATCAGTCGACTAGATAAGTTATCGTTGATTAGCTTCAGAAGAGAGTAATCCAAACCGGTAGGCATTAATTTACCGAAGCTACCAACAACGTGCCCAAATCTTGCCCAATGTTCAACTGAAGTAAGGTTGAACGAAAAACGCATTAAAATCGTATACGCAGCGCGGCTCGTGTTTCAACATCTCCTACGCGCTTTTAAACAATAGTCCTTGAGCGAGTGGGATTTCCGACCGCCAATAAGTTCAACGTCAAGAGGCGCGACAAAATTGAATGCCACTTGAAACCGCGCCAAGATACCAGTAAATAAGCTCGGATGACGTCATCAAGAAGGCAGTGGCCTGCAGAGAACACCGGCGGACTAGACCCGAACAGGCAGCTTGGAAACCTGCTGTTGTGCGAACCGCGTTTAAATTTTTAAGCGGCACTAAAGTTTTGGAACTCTTTAACTCGTAAAATCACCCACCCGCCCACAATAGCTGTGCTCAAGGTTGTGCTATAAAAGCCGGAGAAATCACTCGTTCGTGCAGGCGGCGCGAGCGCGTTGCCCGATCGCGGAGGCAACGTTCCAGATATTCCACGGTCGAGGCACGAGATTGTGCGCACTGTCAAACATTTTAGGGCTAGGCGAGGCTTTCTCAAAACGCGACTATTTTCCACGAAACAGAACCTTCACGGAGCGCACTTCATGGCGCGAGCTGCTGTGCTGCAGCAACGCGATGCACTGGACAGTGCGCCAGGAAAGTGGACACGATACGGAGCGTGTCGCCGTTACAGTTGACACGTGATGAAGCGAAGAATGGTGTTGCTAGGAAATATAGGGTTGCCGACGGTCCCACCCTTTGCGAAAAAGACTGGACTCTGTATACGGGCAGTGACTGTCCCGCATTCATTTCCGGCGAGAATCAAGAGAAGCTGGATCTCCTTTCACAAGCGCAGGTGTGCCACAAAAACACAAAACAACGAGCGGCTTCGAACTACCAAAGACTGCTGTGCTTGGCAGTCAATTGCACTTCCTCTCAGTGCATAGGTAGGTTGGCAGCGAGGAGAGTTCACTATGAACAATCAGGGAGTTCATTACGAGATTGCAGACTGAAATTTGTGTGGAACACGCCGTCTGGGAGCTCAGCAGTCATAGCGAAATTCTGCTTGAATTGTAAAAGATTGGACGGTCTCCGTGGAATCTGGCACGGCATGCATAACACGATGGTAGATGGTGTCCGCACTCCTTCCCCTGTCTCGTGTTTATGCAAATAGAGTTGGCAATATTACTAGGAAGAGCACAGAAGGAACGCGTTCTCCCGTGTTCATATTATACCTTTTTTTTTTCTCGTGAATACATATGCTGCCGCTAGGGTGTTGTTATTACTTTGGCGGTGGCAGCCGAGGGCGGTCACGTCGCCTGAATGCGCTACGCATGAAAAGAAAGGCGGCGCATTCTTGAGCATTAGCATAGCCGAAAACATTTACGCATCTGCATAGGCACGCGTCTTATTTTGGATGACGACAGGGGGCCAGAACCAGCGCAGAACCGCATGTATCAGCGCTACTATATATATACATACATATATACATATACATATATACATACATATATATACATATACATATATACATATACATACATACATACATACATACATATATATATACATATATACATACATATACACATATATACTTCACTTCACTTTGTTTCCTTAAAGACCCTCATGTGAGGGTATTACATAAGGGGTGGGACACACATAGGTTAACAACAGTATACAGAAAAAAAATTTGAACGAGTTATACAAACAAAAATGATTATTGTGATGCAAGCGCACGCGTAATTTGGTTAAGGAACATAGATGGGCATGTGATGGCAGCAAGTTCTTGGAGAAGGCCGTTCTAGTCGCAAGCAGTCCGGGGGAAGACTGACGAAGCAAAAGTTTTTGTGCGTGCTCGTGGTCGAGATATATATATACCTGCTGCTGCTGATGTCCGGTGCGAAGAGAAACGTGGTGGGGGAGGGCAGATGTAGGGTTCCTGTGATAGCTCGGAATAAAAGAATTTATGAAATAAGCCCGAACTAGAAATGTGGCGACGAAGTGCAAGAGTAGGTAGGTTGGACTGCGATTTCAGAGATGACATGCTGATATCAAAAGAGTACGAGGAATGAATGAATCTAGTTGCCCTGTTTTGAACTGATTCAAGTGAATTAGCAGGGTATACTTGTTTCGGGGACCAGATGGGCGATGCGTATTCTAATTTTGATCGAACTAGTGATTTGTATGCGAGTAGCTTAACATGCAGGGGGGCAGAGTGGAGATGACGCTTTAAGAAGCCAAGCGTTTTGTTAGCAGATGAAATAATATTCGCGATATGGCTATTCCACGCAAGATCATGACTAAGGTGAACACCGAAATATTTATATGATTGGACAGGGTCGATAGGAACGTTAGAGATAGTGTAGGGAAACAGGAGAGGATTACTGTGACGGTGGAAAGATATATATTTGCATTTGTTTATATTAAGCGTCATTAGCCAGTCCTTGCACCAGTTTTGTACCAGATTTAGGTTATCTTGTAGGGATCGTTGGTTAAAGGAGTCAGTAACTGTTTTGTAAATAACGCAATCGTCGGCAAACATCCGAATATGGCAATCTAATTTCTGAGGTAGGTCGTTAATACAAATTAAAAACAAAAGAGGCTCAAGGACGGATCCTTGGGGCACCAATGAGGACACTGGTAGTAAGTTAGACATTTGCTTACTAATGACGACTGATTGGGAGCGGTGAGTCAAGAATTCTTTTATCCATGCTAGTATGTCACAATGCAAGTTTAGGCCTGAAAGTTTCAGAAATAGGCGGTTATGGGGTACCTTGTCAAATGTCTTAGCAAAGTCGAGGAATATTGAGTCAGTTTGGAGGTTAGCGTCAAGGTTGGCATGCAGGTCGTGAACGAAAATGGCTAGTTCAGTCTCACAGGAGTAACCTTTACGAAATCCATGCTGTGATGAATGAAATAAATTATTTGAGTCCAGAAACTGCATTGTCAAAGAGTAAATGACGTGTTCCATGAGCTTGTAGAGTATGCTGGTAAGTGATATGGGGCGGTAGTTATGTGGTGAATCTTTTTTACCCGACTTGTGGACTGGGACGACCTTCCCCACTTTCCAGTCGTGGCGTATGATACCTTTAGAAATGGACTGCGAGAATAGCAAGCATAAAAACTTGGCAGACGTGTGGCGAGTGTTTTTCAAGACCTTTGTGTTGATTTCATCAATACCGGTAGATGAAGAAAGTTTTAACTTATATATAAGAAGGGATATGCCGGTTTCTGACAATGTAACGGCTGGCATTGCATTTGTGGGGTCACTGGCTGTCATGAGAGGTGGTGGTTTTTGTTGTCTAGGGAATGCAGATGCGAAGGCAGAATTAAATATGTTAACGCACTCAACGTCTGAAATAACACGTCATATACATATACACACACACGCACCACACACACACACACATTATATATATATATATATATATATATATATATATATATATATATATATATATATATATATATATTGCAGAGAAGGATTAGAACGATACAGTGGGCCGTCCTCTTCAGCGCTTTTGCTCGTGAATGCCACTCGTGCTGGGAGACCGTGCCATGCACGAACAGTCGGTGCCAAACGCCGGTGACTTATAAACGCCTTTACAGGTGGTGGAGGTGCGGGGTAAACGTCCTCGCGAGTAATCTTGTTGAGGCACCGAAAGTCCACACAGAACCGTACATAACCGTCATTTTTTTCCCCAACAAGGACGACAGGTGATGCCCATGGACTGTTCGAAGGTCTAACCACATCGCGTCGAAGCATGTCGTCGACTTGCTCTTTAACTACATGACGTTCTGTGGAGGACACGCGATACAGGTACAGTGCTGGGAATGTTGGGCCGGCCTAAGGTTATCAGCAATGGAGAAACCAAATACATAACAGGAGGACGGAGCAGACGTAGAAATAGCACTGAGCGGTACTGTAAGTGGCGCAGTGCGTGTGATCGGGCACGCCCATAAATTGCGCGGCGTCAATGGCTTCCACGCTGCCAAGACATTCCCCTCGCAGCAGCATCACAATGCATGGGGACGGGTTGCTACCAAAGATTGCGCTGGATCACTCAGTGACTTCTACGGTCGCAAAATGTAGCAGCAGACCTTTCTGGTGCAAAGGTGGTCGTATGGATAAAGTACTGCAGCGGTGTGAGAGAGGCTGCTGCAGTAGACTGACAGGAGTTCGGGGTGCCTGTGGTGTCGTCTCTTTGACGACATAATTTTGCAAGGTAAAGTTCTAGGCCAGTTGGCGAGACATTGTGAATTAAAGAAACCGCTACAGACACAGGACGGAGGGACGCCCTGTGTTGTCGCCCTCCGTCGCGTGTCTTTAGTAGTTATATATATGTATATATATAATAATGAACGAGAAGGAAGGGAACTGAGGGGCCTGATTTTTATTGTATTGTTACGGTGCATTTGGACAGGACCGCGCGCGCAAGAGGAAGACGAAGGGGAAGTGGTAGTCTATCTCCTGGAGCTGTGATCTTTGCACCAGCCAGCACGATTACGACTAACTTCTCCCCACGTAAATATTTGCAAATACATTTGTGAATCGGGCTTCCTCTTCCTAACAATATCATAAGAACATTGAGCCAAAGAAATGACAATGGAAATGAAAGTGCATGGAACACCAACTGGCCGCAGGTGGGATACGAACCCACGTCTTTGCATTACGCGCGCGCGTGGGTTAGTATCCCACCTGCGGCAGTTGTTTTTCATCCACTTTCATTTCCATTAATTCATACATATTACATTACTTACATTAATTATATACATTATTATATATGACCTTTTTTTGACATTTTGAGTTCGAAGTATGTTGTCTAAAACCAGACGTTCCACAGTGTGTGGCCTTCCCTGTGCAGCAGAAGTGTTACTAGGAGAAGCGCACCTTCAGATACGTGAAACTAAAGAAAACAAGAACACCGAGAACGAAAAACATCGTTTTGATTTCACCGCTGCGATCTTACCAAAAGTTCTCACTGCTTAGTCCTGCAGCTTGACACAAAGAAAAGGAACTTCAATTGTCTGATGCTATCTAAATAAGACGGCAAATCTTGACGCATATGTATATCGCCGCGTTAGGACATGCGCGTCTTCTGGCAGCTAAGAAATTAAGAATAAGAAATCATGTGAAGCCTGCAAGATCATTATTTCCAAATTCGAAAAAAAAAAAAGAGGGAAGAAAGACGGAAAGGCACTTTCTGAATTTGTTTTGCCGAACGCTAGCAGAGACACGAGGTTCATACGCTCAATGGGTATGGCGTATCCATTATGCGCACGCAAACGTGCGAGAACCATTGCAGTACATTCTTGCACGGCTTTAAATAGAAAACACGCGCTTCAATTTTTTTTTAAGCGAAAGCGTCAAATGGCCGAGTATGGCCGCGAAACGGCGCCGTCGTGGCGCGCTCGTGTCGTGGCGTCGCAGCCAGTCGGAACAGAGCGGGCGGAGTATCGCGCCAGGTGTTGCGTTGGCACCGCAGGCTGCTGCTGCTTGCTGGCTCGGGCAGCACGTACCACTATGGTACGTACATTGCTCGCGGAGCGAAACTCGAAGGAGTACTCAGCGGCGTTCAAATGGACATTAGCGCTTTCGCTACTCATAATACGTGATAAATTGTCCACGGATATTTTTTTCATCCGCTACACTAGCAATTACGTCGCATGTAGTATGCGAGCAAGCCATACCATGGAGCGGCGCAGCTAAAAGCACGAAAGAGATAGAAAAGGGAAGAACGGAAAGGAAAGGAACAACGTGAATGCGAAACTTGGTACGAATGCATTTTACCAGGCGCTTACTTAGCTGTATTTTAATACAACGAAGTATAGGCACCTGGTAAAAATGCATTCGTGCCTGGCTGCGGTCATTCTAGCTGTTTACTGCAAAAGCATCACGCCCGTAAACACAAGCATTCAGCATAGGAAATACTGGTACAGCGTAATCGGCTTAGAATGGAATACCGCTTACGATAAGCGGCCATTTTAGCAGCACCAATATGCGCATTAACTCGATGCATGAATAAACTTCCCAAAACGGTGCAAATAGCACCGCCTACGGGATACAGCAATAAGGTTTTGCCGTCTTGAAGAGAAAGAAAAGGCTGTTTTTCTAGCAAAATTAACCGTTTCTCAGACGAAATAGAACAGGAGAGTGAAATATCATTAAACAAATTGTGCGACCTATGTGAGATGTGGCATACACGTAAAAATGCTCTGAATGAGATATGTATACTGAGCGATGATTTCATGCAGTCCCAAGGACCACCGTCAGAGAACGTTAGGCGACTGATGCGACAAATTTGGTCGTCAAGCCTCGCCTATATCGCAAGTGAAAAAAAAATTCGGAAGATGCTCAACTTAATATGCATTGTAGCTTTACGAGGTCCTGTTGTTTCGTGAACGCTGGTTCGAAGGTGATTTCTTTTTCAGCTTTGTTACTTACTATACGCGGACTCTTCATTGCAACGCTGAGCTACAGGTGCATGCAGTAGCTGAGAAACTTAGCCCGAACAAGTAAGACATGTCTTGCGGCTGCACACGCATCAAAGAATCAAATATTGCAGGCTTGAGAAGGAAAACGCATAAAGCTAGCACATTCAAGGCAGCCCAATGAGAAATGTTCAGCACTTTGCGCAGGAGGAGCATGAAGGGGCTTAAGGCGTGTGCGAATTATGTACGACGGTAATTGTGCGCATGTTTATAGATTAGGCGGTCTTTAATAAATAAGCTGCTCTGACGCTCCACACAACCAAACATCTTCCCTTACGGGAGCGCATAACAAATGTATTACCGGTTAATACATTCAAGGTCAGTCCGGGTAGAACGACAACTGGTTACAACCAGCAGGATCCTTGCCTTTCATTATAGCGAATAGAATTTGAACTTGTGTCTGCGGTAAATTGTTACCATTTTATATATAGCACACACCGCCTTGCCAACGTGGCACCAAGTTACGATATAGACACTTTTTTGTCGTGTCTTTAATTTCGCGTGCTCCGTCCTTGGCAGCCGCGGTTATTGCATAAAATTTCGCGCGGTCCCTCAGAGCTACTAAATGCGAGCTAGAAATGTATGTATGAGTTCATGACGCATTCGGGCCGCTCAGGCAGCTGGTGAGAGAGAAGGCGCGAACTTCCAGTTCTTCCAGACGCGAATCAGACATCGTCGCACGAGCTGCTTGGCGCGAAACGCAGCCGGAAATCGTGGCTCGATCGGCACACCCAAAGTGATGACGAAAAGGAGCAGCGGTGGCAGCAAAGGGTGACAAGCAAACGCAGTGGCCGGCAGCTATCCAATTGAAGATGTGCGTCTTGGAATATGTGTGACCAGTGGAACACATCGTTTTCCATATACACTCGAGCACCCGATTCCATGGTCTCCACGAGAGGCGCCCAAGACGCATTCGGCCATTAAACGGGTAACACTAGCACACGTGGGGCTGATTGAATAGGCTGATCAGTACATGCGGACAAGGATCAATTGAGCGTATATGCTCAGTCCTTGCATCCCCCCCTCCTTCCCCCCTCTCATTGGTCTTAACCCACGTGTCCGAACACATCAAGCACACGTTTCACGGAGCTTCGCAGGAGCTTCCCGTCAGCCATACAATCTGCACCACTAGGAGCCATTACTGCGCAGCCTGCTAATTCAAAAAGTAAAATTTTACGCACGGAATACGACGAAATAAAGTGATTCTAATGTCGATCAATGATGCACTTAAGCGTACAGAAAAATGTGCCTTTACAGCAAGTGAACCAATTGACCATGGTGTGCGGATGGCACATATAAAAGCATATAATACACTGACGCATATAATGCACAGCGCAATGCACAGCACTGACGGAAACAAGTAAACAAGTGAGCCACTTACGTGGAGTTAATCCACAGGAAATGTTTACTGCGCGACCGCTACAGATTACGTAAGCGTGTCATCTCTCGATCTTCTTCCGCATTAGTTACTTCGTTATAGAAAAACCCAAAACACTAACTGCGATTTCATCGCGCACAGAAGCATGTCGCCGCCGCACAAAAAAGCGCGAGCACATGTTCCCGGGCAGCTGGACGCGGCTGTGCAGCTTACCAGTCACTGTGGGCGCGCGTAGTATCGGACAAGTCCGTGGCCCGGGCAATCCTCGCTCCCGAGAGATGCACTAATGGTCCTTTGTCGAATCACTGCAGTAAACGGTCCTTCCGCCGCACATAAACGCACTAGGCGACTGAACGCCCGCGCCATAGTGTCGCCGGAGTGAGGTCCGCAGGCGTTCCAGAGAACAGCTGCCGCTTACCGATGTCTATGCGTGAAAACCACGCGTGCTCCGGCGCCTACGGTATATTTTCTCAGCCCAATACAAAAGCGACAAGAAAGGCCGCACTTTACAGGCTGCGCAGTGCAACAAACACGCAGCAGCGCCGGCAGAAAGGAGCCTCGCGCAGAAGCGACATTTCAAGGTGCCCCATAACGTCAGCGCGAGCACGCGCGCTTGTCGAGAGACCGCGCCGCGCACAAGAGGAACTGACGAGGGGGGAGGCGGACCAAGAGCACAAAGTGCGTTCGGAAACGCCATAACTAGAGAGTGAGAGAGGATGTGGTGTAAAACGAAAGCGGACGTCCAAAAAAATTTAAAAATATACGCAGCTGGCGTCGGGTCATGTGTCGTCCGCGCGCTCACGCTGGCGCGCCTCTTTCGTTGCGGCGGCCGGAATACGAGTAACAATGAAAGCGCTACAGAATGGATAAATAAGCTGACACGTCGTCAGTCTAAGTGCGGTGGCAAGTACACGTGCTGGACCGCGAAGCGAATGTTACGACCAGTGGCAAATATCGAGGCGGTGCTCACGCAAGCCTCAACGACAAGTGGACGAAGCACCGCCGCCAGTAACGCCGAAAGCAAGGGAGGGAGGGAGAGAGTCGCACACAGCCAGCCGATGCGGGCGCGCTAAAACATCTCCTGCGGACGAGCGCGCGCGCACAAATAGACAGCTGTAGACAGCACGAGCTACCTCCCGCCGCGCTGTACAGTATCCGCGATCGAGCGGGCGGCCGCCGTGGCGAACGGCTTTCGCTAGTGAAACAGCATCCTCTCTCCGATCTTTGAGCCCTGGCCAGATTTAATCTCTCTCTCTGTCTCCGAGATCATCGAGCCACAGCGACGGGAAATTTATCCACGAGGGTTCGCTGGGTACACACGAACACCCCGTGCCACAAGCGGCGATTTCAGGGCGTTGGATCCGACAAAACTTCGGCACTTCCAGGGGGTCGCCGAAGAGCTGCAACAAAGCACCGGCGCTGCGGATGCAACAGTCGGTGAGCGACGCTAAGATGGGATGAATGCAATGATGGAGATGCGAGACGGAAGCGCGGCCGCAAGCCCTAGTGACCGCCTGGTGGGGACAACGCGCTACGACGCCTTGAGGGTGAGTCAGTGACAGCCACGCACAGGCGTGCCGTGCCTGCCGCGCGCTCAGATAGCGACAGCCTGCCGCGCCGGACGCCGTCTCTTTAAAGGGACACTAAAGGTTACTATGAAGTCAAGTTAAAGTGATAAAGCAATGCTCTAGAACGTCTAAGGCGTCAATATAATCGCGAACAGAGCTTTAGTAACCGAGAAACTGAGGTAAATGCATGACACGATTTGAGACCCCCCCAGCGACATTCCGGTACTAGCCGGATGACGAAGGCACACCTCGTCATAATTTATGTCACTAGTACTCAACTACTCGTATTAAAAAGATAATTTCATTACGTTATAAGACGGACGAAAATGCTACTTGTCTACTTCTGTTCGATTCTAAGAAAAAAATAACACTGACGTTACCCTTCAGTAGTATGGGTGGTCGAAAGGTTTAGTTTTCGCTCGACTCTGCGCCGCGCGCGTTCTGGAGTTTCAGTTGTTTCGTTATCGCGTCGTGCTGCGGTGGTTCAGATGGCTCGTGCAACTTACATTTGGAACAAGCAGCGAGAATGCCGCGTCCATGTGATGTCGTGGGATGCGCGAACGGTCCGCGGACTTTGCCAAGGGCAGTTGCAGCGGCGAATCCAACGTTACTTATCACTGTGCCAACGAGTGAACCCCTCCGTTCGAAGTGGTTAAGTGTCGTACCTCTGCTACAGCGCGTTGGCAAAGAGCCGAAAAATCGTATAGTGTGCTCGCTGCACTTTCATCCAAAGGATTACGACTTCAACGCCGACTTACTGAAGTCGTGTGGAGTGCCTTTCAAAGCAGTGCTTCCGAGTAGCGATGTTCCGTCGGTCTTGCCTGCATTCTCCGAAACGCAAGAACAACTGCAAGTCGAAGATGGGGCGGTGAGTGTGGCATTTGGTTTTCACGAAGGAAAAGCTACAAATGTGCGAATATGTACAGCCATGACATACAGTTGCCGTCGTAGTAGTACATAACGACGCCGGCAGCGCGAGCCCTCAGCAGCAGGTCACGTTCATCAGTGCTTAAAACGCTGAAGTCGAGCCCAGCATCGCGAGCCAATGTGTCGTTGTCAGGGTCGTCCATTGCAACGAGCGTCGAAGTTGGCGTCATAAAATAAAGAACCAGCTTATCGTCGCGCGCTTTCCCTTCCGCTAGCCACCATAGTTCCGCTTTCGCTCTGCTGTCGGCTCTGTCTTGGCTCAGTTTCTGGCCACGCGTTTGCGTTTTGCGCAGAAAAGTGTAAGGCCGTCTGCGGGCGCCGTTTTACTCACGGACGGTGCAACGTCACTATGAGACCATGACGTCGCCACTCCTCGATCGGAGGGCGGGCGATTTCAACTACGCTAGAGGTACGCGGACGCTTGAGAACGCATTTTCTCATGAAATAAGTCTCTTCTTCGCATGAAACAAGCGTTTCGAGGTTTCTGGGATGGTATTTCAACAGTCCACGTTGACTTAATATTAACCTTTAGTGTCCCTTTCAGGTATTACGAGACAAGCGGGTGGCGCAAGGTAACACTGCCGCTCACAAAAGAACTCCAATTCAACGCAGTTCTCGTACGCCCGTTATAAACAAAGGGACTAGGCAGCAGCGATTCCTTACTTCCGATTGTTCAGTGCCGGGCTACAGCCAGGACCGCAGGTACAATATTGGCGTTGCTGCCGTACTGCAGGTGAATATTTACCGCTTGTTGCGCCCGCCAGGTAGAGCTATAGTATAGCCGACTGTAGGTGCAGCGCCAGAGAAGCCTGAACAGCGATTGTGTTCCTTGAAACTAAAGAGGATTCAGGAATATTAAGCTGAGCTGCATTAGTAAACTACGCACTTGCAAGAGCGAAGCGACCACCGTTATCGCGAAAGGAAGGCTTTGTGAGCCACAGAATACAGAAAACCATATGACCGGCGGCGATGCCATCCTTAAGTTCCGCACTGTGGCGTTATGTATACTTAAGAGTTCATACACAGGTGTAGTGAAATGCATGCCGCTCAGGGAAGGCTACAATGCACTGTTAAGGAGCCAAAGACAAATCTATATCAAGTTTCGCGAACTTTGCCGGCGCCAATGCGGGCTAAACATGAGAAAAAAAATTTGGAGGACGCCTAAGCTTCGCCTTTAAGAGTAGAAGGCGATAGCATTCAAAGATCCCTGACTGCTTCTCATGCTTCCCGGCAACTGCAGCGCAGCGTATGCAACCGTAACGCTTACCGGGAAACGCTCGCGGCGAACGCTATGCACGAAGGCGGGCCTTCTCATAGAAACACCGCCTCTTGCGTGGGCCGCGGATGGATGGGTGTTATGAGCGTCCCCTTTGGAACGAGGCGGTGAGTTGCGCCACCAAGCTCTTGCTATTGTACTGCCTAATGTCCAACCTAGGTTAAAAAAGAAAAAAAAGGAAAAAAGAAACCCACGATGAATTCCCAAAACCAAGTATTCTGACCCCCTATTGTGAACTTTGTTTTTATTCGTCCCCGTTTTTTGTCGTTTTCCTGCTTTTCTTCCACCAATCTTCGAATCGCGTCTTATTAATCATATTGCGGACATGTTTACTTTCCGTGGCCGCTAAGTGGACTGCGAGAATAGACTTTTAGCGTGTCCGGTATTCCGGCAAGTGCGGGCGGTTTGCCGGTATAGCGGGGGCGTAAACGTGAGCGGCCAGATTGGTGGCGCCAGCTGGTGGTGCAAAGCTCAACCACACAAACACAGAGCTAATTACTATATTCTGCTTATCTGCTGGTGTAAATATTCGACAGTGGCGTAATCGTGTTCACAATTACGCCGCTGCCAAAAATTTGCACCACTAGCGAAGCAGGATATAGTGGGTTACTGCAGTTTTAGCTCTGTGTTTGTCTGGTTGAACTCTACGCTACCAGGCGGCTGCAGCGATCTAGCTACGCCCCCGCAAATCCGGTAATCCGCCCAAACCGCTCCAGTTTACCGGAATAGCGGACAGGCTAAAAGGCGCCGGCGCGCGCAAATGGCGGGCGCCGTCGGCTGTCTCTGAATTGTAGAAAGGCTGGAAAAGGGGTTTGACGTTTCGCGTAACAGAATTATGTTTTCTCGTATATTCATATTACAATCGAAGAGCTATCATGTCCATAGGTTGTGTGTAAGTCGTACTTCAGGATTTTTCTACGTAGTTTAGCTTGAGAAATAAAATTAGTTCAGTAATTTCTTTGTGCCACATGGACGGTCTGCGTATGGGCGGTTGGAAAATATTTTTGTCGAAACAAAGTCCAACGCCGACCCCTCATTTTCTGCGACACGAGCTCTTTAACGCTGTCGCGTTGATACTTTGGAGTCCTCGCGCTGATGTACCGGCGCTTCAGTTTCTGAGCGAAATTGCCAGAAAAAAAGTTTGGCCTTCGTTTTCTTCGTTAATTATTCAGTCACTTTCCGCAACACGAATTAAGAACTTAACTAAGGTAAAGCTGTACCGCTGCAGACTGACAGTGTTGCTCTATGGTGTCCCCCCCCCCCCCATGTAAACAAACAAAGAGAGAGGCGGTACCATCTGCAATTCCACACAATGGCATTGACGTATAAGGAACCAGATAGTAATCCTGCCAAATGTAGACAACGTCGCGCAGTAATTATGGTCATTGCCGCAGCTTTAGGTCTCTCTACGAATACACAGTATATATCTATCAGTCAGAAAAAAGAAAGAAATGAAGGACGGGAGAGGGTACGATTCCGTGACGTAGCTGAACGTTTTTGAAACGCTGGTATGCGAATTGTTCCACATTCCCCCATTCAACCGCACATAAGCAAGCAGTACATCAACAGAAAAACAAAGTAAAATAATATACAAATCAGGCACACGGTAGAACGGAGCTGCTGAGCGATCATGAAATGACGCGGCGCGCCATGCCAGGAGTGTTATTCACCTCAAGATCACGTGGACAAATGTTCCTGCGTAAGGTGAGAAGCGCGAGAACTGAGGTATTCCCCGTGCCTAATTCAGTAGACATCATCCATTTCTCTTTAACATCCCGTCGCCGTCATCGCAGCTGCAGTTCAGTGCAAACTCTTTCGCAACCTTTCAAAAACACAGATCGGCGAGAGATCAGAGATGACTTTAATGACACACTGGAGATGCCGCAGCCTGGCGGCGATGCCATGTATTGCTATATACTCCGAAACGTCGATGCGCACCGAAGCGGATAAGCGACGGTCTAGCAACTAATGCAGTTTGTTTTTCCCTCGGCCCTCAACAAGCAAGAACTGTAAATCAAATTACAATAAATTTTCTAACTATATATCTAATCTATTTTCCATACAGAGCGAAAAGTGAACTTCGTGAGCTATAGTTTCCTTCTGCGTGCTTACTTCGGTTACCGCGTTCTGCAGTAGCTCGACCTAACTCCCAGGCAGCTGCACAACCACTGAAGCGTTTTCTGATCTTATGTGCCCGTTAGCACAAGCTCAATGATGCAGAGGGGGTGGATGGATGGATAAACTTTATTAAAAGAATAATTAGAAAAACCGCTAATGGTCGGGGCCCTTAGTCCAGGGCTCCGCTGGCTCTTGCCATCTTCTCCGCTCTCTTAATCAGCTCGAGCTGGTCGTCGAGGGCCGAGCTGGACAGCAGTGCCTCCCATTGCTCCCTCGTTATGTTCGTGTCTGGGTGTTCTATGTTGTGTAGTGTGCACTCCCACGTAATGTGGTATAGGGTTGGTGTGGCCCCACACCATGGGCATTCGTCCTTGTAGGCTGTGGGGTGTATCCGATGTAATATGTGTAGGTTCGTGTAAGTGCCTGTCTGGAGCCTACGCCAGGCAGCGGCATCTTCTGTCTTTAGGTTTCGATGGGGTGGTGGATATCGCAAGCGACGCCCTCTGTGGTAGTTCACGATGGCTGAATACTCGAGGTCGACAGGGTCCAGGTCTTCTGCAGCCGGCGTGATGAGTGCTCGGTTATGTACGAATCCTCGAGCTGCTCTGTCGGCTTGCAGGTTGCCCGTGATGCCAGTGTGACCCGGTATCCAGATGATAGTTTGGGTGGCGAAGTCCTCAGAGTCCTCCTTGAGTATTCCGGCTAGGACTTGTGCAGCAGGTCTTCCAATTCTACCCTGTAGGAAGTTGCGGCAGGCCTGCTGGGAATCCGTGAGGATCGTCAATGGTTGATTTGCGTGTAGGCCCTCGCGGATGGCTAACGCGATGGCCAGCTCTTCGGCTTCCGTAATCGTGCAGGGGCGGGTCGATGCCGCGGAGGTAACGTGGCCTCGGTGGTCGCATGCCACTGCAACTGCGCCCTTGTTGTTCGTCCCATACATGGCGGCGTCCGTAAACCTGGCCGTTGTACTGAACCTGAACGCTTTCTCCATGTACTGGGCCCTTGCTCTCCTCCTGCCGGAGTGTAGGTTAGGGTCCATGTTGCGTGGTATCGGGGCAACGTGAAACCTGTCCTGGACGTGACGAGGTATCAAGCAGGTTTCTTGGGTTCGTGTTGTTATTTCTGGGAACCCCAAGGTTCGTAGGACCTGCCGGCCCGTGCGAGTCCGCGCAAGTCTCCATCAATGATATTTGCCGTGTGAGCAGGCTAACAGAGTTTCCGGGCAAGGTAACCAATATGTATTGGTGTGTGTGTGTGTGTGTGTGTGTGTGTGTGTGTGTGTGTGTGTGTGTGTGTGTGTGTGTGTGTGTGTGTGTGTGTGTGTGTGTGTGTGTGTGTGTGTGTGTGTGTGTGTGTGTGCGCGTGTGTGTGTGTGCGCGCGTGTGTGTGTGTGTGTGTGTGTGTGTGTGTGTGTGTGTGTGTGTGTGTGCGCGCGTGTGTGTGTGCGCGCGTGTGTGTGCGCGCGCGCGTGTGTGTGCGCGCGTGTGTGTGCGCGTGTGTGTGCGCGCGTGTGTGTGTGCGCGTGTGTGTGCGCGCGTGTGTGTGCGTGTGCGTGCGTGCGTCTAATGCATATACACTGCCAAAAACTGCATGAGCCCCCGCAGTCATAATTTGCTCTAAAGACATCAGTGAAGCCGAGCCGATGTTTGTATTTCCCATCATTTTATGCTGGCCGAAGCGGGCTGATATAATCTGGCACCTAATTTCCTACTATGGAAGTTGTCAGCATTGACATTAAGAACAATTATTTTTGTTGCTGAAACGCTTGAACGATTGTGTAGACTGCAAGAAATGAGCCAAGTCGCCAAATGGCCGAAACTGACAGACACAGGCCAACAAGACAAGACAGACACAGGCCGACAAGACAAGACAGACAGACAGACACAGACAGACACAGACAGACACAGACAGACACAGACAGACGAGACGACACCCTTTGAAACTGGGTGGCGGCGAATGCCACCAAGCTTGTTATTTTCACGTTTCTACTGCGTTCATTATCGGCCCTTGAGGTCCGTGGATCATGTTAACCACCAAACCATTATTTACCACCCACAGATTGATTACGTAATAAAGGACTACAGGCCGCTTACGTAAATATCATGGAAAATATCCAGATATTCCACAGATACCTTTATTCTCCACAAGAAAAGTAGGAAGATACCTACAAAGAAAGGAGTAGACAAGAAGACAATCTCTCCAATGCTATTCACTGCGTGCTTGGAAGTATGCAAACTATTAAACCGGGAAGGCTAGGAGTAAGGATCGACGGCGTATATCCCTGTAACCTTCGGTTTGCAGATGCCATTGTGTTCAGCAACACTGTAGACGACTTACAACAAATGATTGAGGACCTTAACAGAGAGAGTGCAAGAGTGGGGTTGAAGAACATAATATGCAGAAGACAAAGATATTGATGAATAGCCGGGCAAGGGAACAAGAGTTCAGGATCGCTAGTCAGCCTCTATATGAATTTGCTTTACGCAGCATGGAAGTCCGCTTTTATCAAGTGTTCTTTTAGAAAACAAGTTTGCTACACAGCCTCGGGAAAAAAAAAAAAAAAAAAAAGAGTCTAAAGGAGTACGTTTACCTAGGTCAATTGCTCACAGGGAACCCTGACCATGATAACGAAACTTACAGAAGAAAAAAATGGGTTGGAGCGCATACGGCAGACATCGTCAGCTCCTGACGGGAAACTTACGATTATCATTGAAAAGAAAGGCGCACAATCAGTGCGTTTCACCGGTGCTGACATATGGGACAGGAACTTGGAGACTGACAAAGAAGCTTGAGAACAAGTTAAGGACCGCGCAAAGGGCGATGGAACGAACAATGCTAGGCATAACGTTAAGAGAAAGAAAGAGCGGTTTGGATAAAAGAGCAAACGGGTATAGCCGATATTAATTGACATTAAGAGAAAAAAAAAATTGAGCTGGGCAGGTGATGCAATGCGCCGGTTGGATAACTGGTGGACCATTAAGGTTACAGAATTGGTGCCAAGAGAAAGGAAGCGCAGTCGAGGACGGAAGAAGACCAGGTGGGGCGATGACGTCAGGAAATTCGCGGGCGCTAGTTGAAATCCGTTGGCGCAGGACATAGGTGGTTGGAGATCGCAAGGAGAGGCCTTCGCCCTGCATGCAGTGGACATAAAATAGGCTGCTGCTGATTATTATTATGATGACGATGATGAACATATTTATTGCCCAAGTGGTTTCATGAGAGCGCTGTCTGTTAGCCGAAGTTGCAGAGGTGAGATTTTGTCGTCCTGTATCCCGAAGATTCGCATCTGGTCTGCGAGAGATACTGAGACCTGATGTTCCTTTAAGATTCTTAATGTCGAGATACACGACCGCTTATTAACCTCACAATGCCACAAACTACGTCCACCGTATCAATTGTAAGGGAACTTCGCCCTCACCAACAGGTGCTGAGCCTACGCGGTAGGCACTACATGCCCCGAACGCGCTTTCGCGAGGCCGCTACCACGCACCTCAGCAAGTTACGATAAGAGGCCTTCCGTCGCACAGAAACCCGGGTACGGCTTACGTGTGAATGCAACGTGGATGCAAGCTTTGACGTCTCTAAGAGCATCAAGAAAGGTGCGATATTTTCGCGAGGCAGAAAGCAGCTAGGTGCGTTTCTATAGTGAAGTTCAAAGCTGTCCGAGTCACCTGCATGTCCGATTTATGCGCGCTGCGCCGCGCAGACAGCTGCGCATCGTGCAACGATATATGGATGATATTTGAGCGATGGCCAACGCGCTTAGGGCAGCACGAAGACCTCCGTGACTTTGAAGGGCGGATCAAGGGGAGGGAAAGGAAACACTGCGGCTGACGGCTGTGGTTTATCCAGTCTGGGGCACGCCTCGCAGCGCGCCCGACTTCGTTAACGTATACGAATACCAAGTGTCGGTATATCTGTGAGAGGGAGGGGTCTTCTCTTTTTCAGGGGGGGGGGGGGGGGGACTTGCCAGTGCCGAGCATGAGATGTGTCGCATACGGCCTTAAGGTAAACAAAGCGCGTAAGGATTGTCCAGAGTAGAGGGCGCTATAAAAAAAAATAACCACACGTCCTTCAAGCGCCCACTAGGCGTGTAAGTCGCATGCGGTCAGTACAGCGGTCACACAAAATGACATCGAGGAACTGAAAAAAAAAAAAGAACAGAAAGCAGGCCGCATGCAAAGAAAGAAAGAAAGAAAGAAAAAGAAAACAACCATGCCGAATGGAGAAATTCTTTGCGCAGCCCGCGAACGCAGCAACTGCACTTCAAACGTCGGCATAGAGCCCACCGATTCGTTTGTAGTCTATGAGGGCGACAAGGTTTCCTACGGAATACACCTCCGAAAAGAAAACCATAAAACGGTTTTGGCGAAGCAATAATGTAAATTACAACACAATACTCATTAGTACAACGTCGCAATTCAACAGCGGTGTGCTAGTTGAGAGCCCTTCAAGCTCGTAGTTTTTTTACACTCGAAGCCGTCATTCTCGTGACAAAAATAAACCTCTATCTTAGTGCGCCAATGCACAGGACGCGCTCTTCCTCCACAAATATCTTTTGGCTTTTTTCAGGAGACAAGTAGGAGCGGCCGATTTAAAACCAGAAAGGTGGTCGACGTTTGAATGCCAATGAGCTGCCCCGCCGCATGACGATTGGCCGGGTTTGCACCAACCCTGTCCGACAGGGCACTCCACGATCTCGGCATACATCCGGCTCACACAAATTACCGTAGTCTACGTCGGCATCACGCTTTCTGATCCAAAGCAGAGGCGAAGCGCAATGTTGGTTAACGCCAGAAGCAACCACAATACGCGAAAGCACATATATATGAACACTGAAAACTGAAGTGCTGACGATCCTCAACTGGAACGTCATTTCATTTCGCCACAGATTTAGACGTATTTTGCGAAAATGGGGTGAAGCAAACGATTTCGGATAAAGACCAACTGCAAGAAGAACTAGGACTGCATGAAAAGCCTATAGTTTCAGATTCTGTAGTACACATAGAGCGGCCTCCTTGCAAAATTTAACGCTCGGAATACGAGTGGAAGCGTCGTGAAATGCTCGAGAAAAAAAAAAAATAATATACGCAGCCTTTACCGCTCCACGGAAGCATGGCCTAGAACACGCAGCTCCTCGGCATGACCTCCTAGATGAGGCAGCGCACACGGCGCGGCGAAATGTCTCGGAGGTGGCGGGCTGGGACTTACGTCACAGCGACAACCACCATGCAGGTGCACGCGTCGTCTGCTTAAGTGCTGCTTAACGACTGCTAACAAGAAAACTATACAACTATCAGCCTCGTGGCTTTGCCAAGACTGCTTCAGTGGCATATATACTATTCATTTCTAACAAATTCAAAGTGAAATTTCGCTGCAGTTAGCTTCTTAAAAAAATCGACTTCATTACTAGCACAGGTGCTTCTATAAACTCGCAGATATCTACCTTAAAGTGAATAACTCCAAACCGTAAAGCTTTGTTAATTAGCCAACGACCGACTGCGATTTGTCGCGCAAAAGATGTCCACGTTTTCTAGTAATTCAGCATATGTGACAAAATTACGCTGAATTTTATATCCGTTATGAACTAACTTTGAGTAGCGTGCGGGCCGAGGATTATCCTGAAATGTCGGCGCTTGACGGAGAAGGAACGGATCCACCTCATGTGGCAATATTGACAGATGGCCGCTATCTTAAACTAAACGAAGGCTACACAGCCAACTTATTTCAAGAAGGTCCCGTACATGACTGCCAGCTAAGCCATTTTTATCATTACTTTGTTCCTCCGCTAAATGACTGACATATATCGTTTCAGCGACTTTTCCGCCGGAAGTACCAGACACACCGAACACCTGATTTCAGCCGTTGCAATAACTCAAAGTTCAAGCGAAGTCGGCGTCCATGTGCGAATGGCATGTCGGTACATCGCACTCAGTGACGCTCTTGCAATGACGGCTGCGCGTCTCGCAGCTTTTTCATCGCAACAGCAGGAACTGTCCACGTGGCCGAAATCATTGTAAACACCCGGCATCATAATTTGCTACACAAGTTATACTGGCAACTCTGGCGCTAGCGTCTACGGAAGCTGAAATTATGGCGATTTAGCTAGCTTGAGAATGATATGGGTGTAGTTACACTTTAGTATAGTACATTGATTTGCCTACACTTCGTCATTCTGGCTTCAGATGGCTTTGCGATCTTGCAAATTGATCACTTTCAACAAAGCAACGCGTTATAAACGCAACAATTCGGAATGATTATGCATGTGTGAAAGAACCTGCTGCCTCAATTCGTTTAGAAGTGTATGAAATCTGGCGGGAGTCTTCTAACGAGCGCTGTGCCGTCATAGGAGTGACGATGTATGGGTGTGCGAGGCTTGTGTATGCGCTGGTGTTGTACGAGGCTTCGTTGGCTTCGTCTAAAACGTGGTTATGACCACACAGAAAATGAGTTTTTGAAATAAAATTCGTGAAACATTGTCATTCACCCATATTACATCTTTCAATGAAGTTTACTCGCTTCCAATGCATACTCAAGCGAAGAAAAAGCAAGAAGCGAAGACAAACTGTTCCAAAGCAAGCTCGAATCTTGTCTGTCCTCTGAATTTAGCGGCCCGCTGATACTCTTTACATTGCATATAATAGTCAATCGAATCACAAGTCACCGTAATTAAAACATGTTTTTAAGTCATAATAAAGCTAAAACGGCTCTTTATGTGCTGCTTTAGTAGGAAATGAATTATGTGACAGATGGAACGGTGCTAGCCATGCAGGCGCGTCTTCAAGTTGTTCTTGCTCTCCGAGGACGATGCCAATGCGGTCATTATATACCGGCATTCCCATGCATACAACAGCGCAGCAGCGCCAGACTTCGCTCTATAGATAATACAGCGAGAAACTATGGAAATTTAGGAAGTACGACGTAATAAATAACGGCACAAGAACGTCTGAAGCCAGAGGCACGAAGGTTAGACTGCCCATGGCAGCTGCACGATTGCAGCACCAGAGTACCCTCTGGTAATTTATACACTATACGGTATGTACATCCGCTATGACAGACCCAGCTTAAATATGGATTCACACGATAGACCGAATCGCGCTGCGTACATTGACGCCGCAGACAAACTGCAGTTCAGCCACGTCACTTTAGCTATCCGGCCCTTCATGCCTGCGATACCCCCCCCCCCCCCCCCCCCCCCTAGAGCAAAGGTTAGCTGAAACCGTGTCAAGGCGTGAAAAACACCGAGACAATGGCGTTCCCATGTGATGCGCAGTGTTCTGTCACTCTGCACATGGAGGGAACGATTACAACTTCGTGCGCTTCAATTTTGTTGTTCAACGGCGGCTGTTAAATTTCGCCTTTAGGCCAGTTTAATAACACGAAGAATATAATATTATAAAGCAGTCATTTCGTCACACACACACACATGTTAATCCTTTGTCGAATAAACTGGCACTCGCCTAATATTCAAAAGGAAATAAAACGACGTTTCGAGTCGCTACGGCCGGGTCCCTTGTTCACAATGAAGGCGATTATTTATGTGTTAGATGGAGCAGAGTGCGCATCGCGCTTCTAGTCGTTTGAATATGTAAAGATTCCAAGAGTAGTTTTGAAGATAGGCGCTTCTCTGTCGCGACTATGCTCGCAGCATCCCAATCGATTATGCAGCCATGTGATGATCCGCCAAGGCGTTTGAAATTGTACCGTCTTTCCCGACATCGTTCTGGTGCTGCTGAATCCTTTTAATGTATCCAGTTTCACCTATGTAGGATGCGTCACAACTCTTGCAGATTACCTCTGGAAACCTTGACGTTTCCAAATGGTCTTTCACGCGTACCATCTTCCGTCTTTGTTGGCACGTGTGCGATTTTTACGCCGTATGTGCCAAAAACTCTTGCCAGTGCCTCACTGATATTAATCCTACGTTAATCCTACACCGAATATGTCGCGATCCCGAGACTACAGACTTTCGCTCCGTGTTTTTGCGTGTTGCTGCCACAATGCCACGACAGACAAGATGCCCGAGCAACGGACGTCAGAAAGCGGCGAGTCCTTCACGTCGAGCCTAAGGACAGCACAATAGCTTCGAGTGTCTACGAACGAGCTTCGGCTGCGCGGAGCGGCGTGGAGGATCGCTCGCGGGTATCCACGGCAAACACCTTCACAGATAGGAGCGCCGGGGAGGGGGACACTAAATTCGAAAGCCGACAATGAGAGGAAAAAGCAGCAAACAAGCGCGAACGACGTCGCAAGGAGGACGTACGGGATAAAGCGCTAGTGCCTGCTGGCGCGCGCCTCCTGCCTGGGAAACACCGGCACACCGCCTCTTCCGCACACGTGGAGGAGGTGGCGAGCGTGACCTCATTCCCGATGAGGCAGCCAGGCGTTAAGTGCTTCTGCGATGAGGTAGCTCGTAGAGGAGAACCGGGAGCTGCAGCGCTCTCGGCACGGAGGGCCAATGATAAGCGCGTCTCACTCACCGCCTTACGCCGAAGCTCTAAATAAAAATAAGATAAACAAAGGTAAAAGTGGGAAGAAGCAATGAGGACTGCCCTCATTTCTAAGCGAGCCTCAGTGGGAACGGAGGTTGCACGTACGTTGCATCATGCATCACAGGCGGAAGGACGAGGCCCGTTTCGTCGTCGCAGGAGCTCCTTCTGTCCCTTCCCTTGAAGCCTTGAGATTCCTTTGCGCTGTACGTGCACGTCATTCCTATACTTAGGTCACGATCTAGACAGCTGTCACGAGCTGCGGAAGAAAATGGGGAGCTGGCAGTACGCGGTGTGTAACAAAGCAGACAACTATAGTGTGCCGGGCGCCGTGCGCGAAGATACGGTCTCACGGCATCCTTGCGGCTTGCGTCAGGCGAGATTAGATTTGGACTGTCCTTCGCGGAAACTGCGCTTGCGAAACTGACCGGGTAGCTGCTTTTGCAGAGGGGGATCGGCGTCCGATAAGCAATGTCCCGAACTTCCTTACGCAGGCCCACGATATTTTTTCTAGTCGCCCGTATATACTTCAACTGAAAGGAAAAACGATAGGCCGAAACAACGATTCGATAAGACGCTCTAGTGCGGCCTTTTGAGACACTTACGTGTACACGAAAGTACAGATACGAACGCGGATATCTAACGTGTTGCTGGAGTAGCTGGTTCATACTTGTAGGCTTAACGAAAACATCTTCGACGGGACAATGAAGTAGACACAAGAGAGCGTAAAAGAGGAGCCACGCTGGCGCTCGAGTTAATGGAAGCATTTTACAGCGAATCTATATGGCTAGCCGATTCGTCCGTCCCTCCGTCTGTCGGTCACCTGTACGCCGAAAACAACCCCGGTGCCGCCCCATGCGCATACGCGAAAAAGGAGAGAGTGAGGCGCGTGATGAGCCAGCACAACCTAGATAGCACAAGACCACCTTATTCCGATCCATGACGTCATGCAAACTGTCCCAAAATTTCCATTGACAAGGCTGGTGTGAAGGAAGCGGTGACGTCAAAATCACTTTCCTACTAGGGAGCATCTCCATTAGATTCGATGGCAGCCGGGCCACGTAACATGACGTCATGTGTCGGAGTGAAAAGGATTTGTGCTACCTAGGTGGTGTTGGATTGGCTGTGCCAGTAGTGACGTCGTTGCTCTCCGTCGCAGCCGTAAGCATGCGCAGTAGTTTCTTTCCAGCTCCGAAATGGCTAGGCCACGCGTCATATGTACTCCTGAAGAGCATGCAGCTTTTGATCAGCAACGCCGCGAGCAGAACCGGGAATGAGCTCGTCTACGCCGTGCCGATACTGCAGCTCGGGCACGAGAACACGCTCGTGCAGCCGAGCGCAAGCAGCAACTGCGGATTGAAGATTCGGCAGCCTACCAAGCTGTCGTTTATTGAACCGTCGGTGTTAAACCTGTGATAAACACTAGGGTCGCACGTTTCAGCTTCGCTGGTTAACCGGAGTGCATGGGCAGTGGTTTTATATCCGAAATAACGAGAAGGCGTGTATCAGTGACACGTATATACTGTAGCGCAGCAAAGAACAAGGGAGGAGGAGGAGGAGTAATTTTAATGAAGAGAAAGGAGGAGAGGTCGGCCTGGAGAGCGTGTCTCTAGCCTGCTACTCCTCACTGGGGAAAGGGGAAGTGGGAAATACAGGGAAAGGTAGGTGGCGGGTGATTATGTTATGGTACAATGAGATACTATATACACGTTGTCCAATATGAACAAAAGTGATGAAGAACGCTGTGATTTGGTTTTTCATATGCAATGCATGACGACTACGATGTTCCTGGCTTCTTATGCGCGGTATGGTATTCGTTCCTTGTTTCCTCATATGTATGTTGTATGCTCCGAATAAACTTTAGTTCCGCGTTAGCGCTTGTGTTTATATATTTCCTCGATACTATCGTCTAAAATGTGCGCATGCTAAACTTGCAAACGAAAGTTGAAATGTTCGACAAAACTCATAAAGACCACGGTCTAAAGCGAAACTGAGGCTAAGAGAATGCCAAAATGAAAAGCATTTCACAGTTTAATACAACTAAACACACACATCGATAGCCTTTTCTTCATTTGTGTTTGAAGATAACGCAATGGACGATACTCAAGCTAGAGCAATAAAAACACACGCAATCGGCTTAATCACTTCTGCGCCCTCGCTTAATTAAGATGCGCCGCCAATGAGTTCGTGGCCTCATCGACCATGAATGCATATTGAACGCGCTCAACGCCGCGTGGCCAGCGCAAGGACAAGTGCCCTGGCGTGTAATGCTGCAGGTGTGCAAGGCTGTACTTACGCCTCAAGGGTGTAACAACGAGGGAGGCGCGGCCTCGCAGATAACGTTTGCGGCACTCAAAAACAATCACACCGCCGGGCTCCGCATCAGCGCGATAAGAGCTAGGTGGCAAACAGCCAGACTGGGTCCCACCATTTCTTTTTTTCTTTTTAATCGGATATCTGAGACAAAAAGCGAGACCTGCCATTTCACAAAGTGACTAATTTTTCACTTTACGGCACGTCCCAATCGCAGAATTTAAGCGCAGTAATGAAGTAATATCTGAGTGCTTAGCGCCAGTTCATATAGACTTATGTCTTCCGGCGAACAAGTATAGCTGAATGGGCGAGCTGGTGCATCATATTCTTGTCTTGCTTTAGCGCACCTCAGTTTGAGCATGAAGGGACAGGATAAGCGCTAACTGTCAACTGGTTTTCGTCCATGACCCGATAGCGCATTATATGGCCGCTCACAGCACAAGCGACAAAACAATCTAAACAACCTTACAAGAAACACACGACTGAAGTTTACTGAACACGTGCCGACCGTCTAATTAGAAAGTAAAGTTCCTAGCCTGATAAGGAGGGTGTACTAACGCACACCTTACCGCATTTGGTGATGGTGTCAGCCCCAATAATGTCGCGCGTTTCTTGATTGTGACTGTGTCCTATGACCAGGTATTCTTTAAAAACTGGCTTGCATCTACAAGTCTTGCAATGCATGGCAAAGAACCCACTTGATGAAATTTTGTTAACATTGTAACTATGCTCGCGCAAGGCATCATTAATACATCTTCCGGTCTGTCAAATATGTAGGCACCGTAGCGTGACAAGGGAAACTATCATAGCTCGTGTGCAGTCAACGTGCAAGTTCAAATGTCGTTTTTCACACACCGGTTGCTTTTCCTTCTTAGGGTTCGTAAGTTTGCAAAGCCTGCAAAGCTTATCAGGAGCAGAAAAAAAACTATTCGGATGTTCGCTCATTGTGCAACTTTTTCAAATGGTGGAAAACGTGAATACACGGCATCACACTTGTTTTCCCACTAGCGGCCACTGGTTCGCTCTCCTGCCCTTGCGCTTCCGAGAATCTTTCAGCAAACATTCTGCCACTGACACCTGCTGTGCTATCGGATAGCCTGCTTTGGACAACCGCTTGCTTCGCCCTTCAAAGCTAGCGAACATAGTGCAGCGTTTCTTCTATGTCGACGACAAAGAGAACGATGGGGGCTTTAGTAGGCTTCGCCTCGTGCATCGGCCTAGCGGAGATTGGAAGAAGCAGTAATCTCTAGGCTCGAATACTAAAACAAGCTGTTTTGTTATACGTGTCCTTGTCTCCTATTTTCGTTGCACCGCGACAATAACATGATGACACGACTTCTTCAGTGCATTTTTAAAGCAAAGTTTGGCTATCCATATTTTTATCAGTTTGGAATGCGCTGCATTGTACGGTAGGAGCGGCTTAGTAGACCGCGGTTCATAGCTAACGTGTTGAGCAACAGAAAGCTGTATCGGGAGCTTTTCGTGTTGCCCTACAATTTCCTCATTGACTGTTTTCATCTTAAGATATTTAAGAAGTTGAATAATTGAGACTGATTATGTAATTCGGCGGAATGCAAAAAATAATCAGAGTACCTCCAAGCGACGGCAAACAACATTACGTTGGTTCTGTCCAGCTACGTGGGATTTGCATATTTTTAAATCTTGGTGCATGATAGTTGGGACACTCTGTATACGGCGTATTGTGGAAACACGGAGCTATAATATGGATGAGTCCGTGGCGTGCAGCAATTTGCAGCAACATCCAATAGGGCACACTCGAGAAATTTCGGAATGAACGCAGGACAGGGCATAAGTAGTAAAGGGGAGACAAACCGCGAGAAGCTTTCGGAAGCCGAGAAATTAATGGACTGTGCGCTTCGCCAAAACGAGAGAAGTGGTTATACAGATGTGTCACATTTAAATAAATAAGCATTCTTTTTAACTCAATATCTAACGGGAGGACGGGAGGTAACCGCCAGCGGCTGAATAGCGTACCACAAAGGAGAGGGGATAAATGAGGAAAGCCATTTACAGTTAGCGAGAAAAGATTTCGCGAGCGGTGGATGTGGCTCGCGAGTGCTCAAGCACTACAACACTCGCACACTGGCGAAGTCATACTGGCGAAGTGGTCGTGGAGGAGTTTTGGCACCGAGCAATAGAGGCGAAATACTACACAGGTAGGCTTTCACACACTATATCAGTCTTGCCCTACACGAGCCGGCCGACCTACCGCTCACGGCACCATTGAGCCGAGTATCATCATCATCATCATCCTATTCATATCCACTGCAGGACGAAAGCCTCTCCCTGCGATCTCCAATTACCCGTGTCCTGTGCAAACCGACTCCAAATAGCACCAGCAAATTTCCTAGTTTCGTCACTCCATCTAGTCTTCTGCCGCCCTCTACTGCGCTTCCCTTCTCTTGGTACCCATTCTGTTACCCTAATGGTCCAAAGGTTATCTGTTATTACATGCCCTGGCCAGCGCCATTTTTTTCTCTTAATGTCTATTAGAATACCGTCTATGCCCGTTTGCTCTCTTATCCAAACTGTTCTCTTTCTGTCTCTTAAAGTTATGCCTAGCATTCTTCGTTCCATCGCTCCTTGCGCGGTCTTTAACTTGTTCTCAAGTTTCTTTGTCAGCCTCCAAATCTCTGCGCCGTAGGTCAGCACCGGTAAAATGCACTGATTGTATACTTTCCTTTTCAATGATACCGTGAGCTACTGAATGGGAGCTTACCGTTGTCTGCCGTATGCGATCCAACCCATTTCTATTCTTCTGTGAATTTCCTTCTCATGGTCCGAGTTCCCTGTGATTAGTTGACCTAGGTAAACGTACTCCTCCACAGACTCTAGAGGCTGACCTGCGATCTTGAAATCTTGTTCCCTTGGCAGGTTATGTATTATCATCTTTGTCTTCTGCATATTTTCAGTCCCACTCTTACACTTTCCCAGTTAAGGTCCTCAATCATTTGTTGTAACTCGTCTGCATTGTTGCTGAATAGAACAGTGTCATCGGCAAACCGAAGGTTGCAATTGAGGTATTTGCCGTCGATCTTTACTCCTAAGCCTTCCCAGTTTAATAGCTTGAAAACTTCTAAGCACGCAGTCAATAGCATTGGATAGATTGTGTCTCCTTGTCTGACTCCTTTCTTTATAGGTATCTTCCTACTTTTCTTGTGTAGAATTAAGGTGGCTGTGGAATCTCTGTTGATATTTTCTAGGGTATTTACGTAAGCGGCTGTGGAATCTCTGTTGATATTTTCTAGGGTATTTACGTAAGCGGTCTGTACTCCCCGATTACGCAATGCCTTTATGACTGCTGGTATCTCTACTGAAGCAAATGCTTTTCCGTAATCTATGAAAGCCATATAGAGAGGTTTATTGTACTCTGCGGATTTCTCGATAACCTGGTTAATGACATGGATGTGATCCATTGCAGAGTAACCTTTCCTGAAGCCAGCCTGCTCCATTGGTTGACTAAATACCAGTGTTGCCCTTATTCTAATGGAGATTATTTTGGTAAATATTTTGTATAATACTGGGAGTAAGCTAATGGGCCTATAATTTTTTAGTTCTTTAACGTCGCCCTTTTTGTGGATTAGTATAATGTTTGCATTCTTCCAGTTTTCTGGGACCCCCGCAGTGAATAGATGCTTCGTATAGCTGGCCACCAATTTTTCAAGCATTATGTCTCCTCAATCTGATTGAATCGACTGTTATTCCATTCTCTCCTGCCGCTTTTCCCCGTTTCATGCCTTGCAAGGCCTTTCTGACCTCTTCTCTAGTTATAGGAGGAGTTTCTGTATACTGTTCATTATTGTTTTGAATAGAGCGCTCCTGAGTCATCTGGGTACTGTAAAGGTCAGTATAGAATTCTTCCGCTGCTTTTTACTATATCTTCCAAATTGCTGATGATATTCCCTGCTTATCTTTTAGCGCATACATCTTGGTTTGTCCTATGCCAAGTTTCCTTCTCACATATTTCAGGCGGCGTCCATTTTTTACGGCTTCTTCAGTCTTCTATGGGCTCGCAAACATCGAGTATGTATAGTAATTAGGAAGAGATAAGTAGCTACAGTAGCGGCCACCAGTTCGTACACTCCTGCTTTATTTACGTTTCGTCGTCAGCCATCACGAGTGGATCAAATTAGATGCGTGGGGAAACACTATAGATATTTGCCGATGCAGAGCACACAATCGTAAACTGAAACGGTTCAGCCTGTAACGGTGGCCGTAACGTTACCAAGGGAGAGGGATAGCCACCTTTCGCAAGCGCTTACTGAGACCAGAAAATGCTCCAGGCCACACGGATGACAGCCATAAATTTAAAACTCAGCGCGGTTACAAACATCCGAGGAACCTGCCCCGCACACAGCATCGCGCAGTGCCGCGCGCCTGCAAGCCTTCCGCGGCGCGACATGAACGGGGCGGAGTTCGCACACGCGCCGCTGTCGCAAAGAAACGCGGCAAACACGAGGAGGCGTGGATTTAGTCGTCGGGCTGCGGGGCGCACTATATAAAAATTCTGCCCACCACCGACCGAGCTGCATGCAAGCTCGCGTGTAACCGACGGCACTATTTTGAGAGCGTGCCCCATGGCAGAGCACGGCTATGCAGCCTCAAGGACATCTGCGCCTGGCTGCCTCAGCTGCAGGCAGGCGGCAACAGCGACGCCGCCTCACGCAGCGCACTTCCGACCGCCCGAGGACGGGCTGCTCTTCGGCCAGAACAGCTGATGAGCACTGGCCCCTCATTTCAGGGGCAGTGAAAGGACAAACATTTCGGCCTTCACCGATTGCCAGGCACAGGCGCGAAAGCTCCGGCGTACCGGTGCTGAGTTTCGGCTACAGAACCAGCACATCTCCGTACAAATTAGTATAACAGCCTCGAAATAATACTTCACCAGTTTAAACCAGCTTAGGCTCAGTAGTTAAGGTCACAACCACCTAATCCGCCGCCCGCGAGCTCTCCGCGGTACCTGCCAAGCCTGTAACTATACGCCATGAAAGAAGGGCGAAGCCGAAGTGGCACAGTCGTATATAAAACGCGCACATCAGAGGGCCTTCAGCGGCGGCAGCTTTCACGTAGGTTATTTATACGCAATTCCAAGGAAACGCAGATCAGCCGGGCCCCGACTCATTGCGCGTCAGACGCCGCCCGTCAAGCAAGCAGTTCCGTGCACGAAATCACGGCCTTTCTGTCGGCATTAGTCTGCATCTGTCAGTTGCGCAACCTGCTGAAAGAATCGTGTCATGGTAAATAAGTCTCCTCCGTTTCGTGCTTTTTGTTTTCTTTGTTTCTTTATTGTGTACCAATCGAAGAAATCGGAAGTGGAATACCCGCCCGACCTACATACTGCTAAAGGACTGGGGCATACACATCACAAGTACTAATAGGATCGTATCGAATTCCAAGGCGGACGAATTATTGTGTTCAACGTCTACAGTATAATGAATACTCGAATGCGACGTCTTTAGCAAACTAATATCTTCGATTGCCGAATAACAGCAAGAGGTCATCTACAGCAACCGAGTCTATTCTATTCTGCGCTAGTGCAAGACGCGAATATTATAAAATATTTAGGCGGCTGTATACTGCACCAATGGCAACAAGTGTAACGGCAGTCTGCCCCCTCGATCACGCCATACGTTGCACCGGCAGGGGCTGAGAAAAATAACGAGCGGCAAGCTACGTGCTATACACTTGCCGCACAGAACGTCAGGCGCCAGCGCCAGGCTCGCGAGTATAAAGCGCAGTAAGAAAGATCATAACATCTGACCGGCATCGCAAAACAAATGCAAAACGGGAGCCTTCACGAGGTCAACATAATAGACGAACCAATAAAATAATAAAAGAAATGCAGCGGTGACGGGGGCCAAATAACATTTTGAGATGGAAAGGCGAGCAAGAAGTTAACGGAGAACCCGATAGGACGGACGGCGCTGCATGTATACCCACAGCGAAGGGAAGAACTGGAATGAACTTTATATATGCCCAAACTGCGCACGGGCGAAATACAGAACAAGCACGAAGGCATTTGCAGTGACTGGGCTACAGAAGCGGTCCTCACAGGAAGACCGTGCATGGAGGAGGACTTTTCGAGACGGACTGCAGCCACAGTGTGCGCGTGCGTGCGACGGCCAAGAACGAAGTGCAGCTGCCCGCTCGAATAAAGCGGGCTGCACCCCGCATAACTCGATCTTCTGCAGACGTACTAAACGACCCTCAACAGGCGGCTGCAGCTCCACTTGGCGATATTGTGAAGCGAAAGACATTTATTGAGCCGTTTAGGCCACAGAAACTACGCCGCTTTTGAGCCGTCCAGAATAGGCCAGTTTTGGCGCACTTCTACGCCGCAGTCGGCGACGGGAGGATTTCCTTCGAGTGCATGCCCTCATACTCCATATGCATAAAAGACGCGATGTCTGTCTTTAACATTTGCAGCCACAGGGCTGCCCGTTTACTTGCTGACGGAAAGGCGCATGGAAACCGCTGACACAGCCTGCGCGATGCGTTTTAAGAAATCGGGCCTCTGCGGTGATAGATCGGAGGCAGTGTTGCCGAAAGATCATGTCGCAAACCAAGCGTCGGTGGACGGTACAGTCACATCACTTTCGCCTGACAGAATCCCCATGCTTTGCTGAAAAAAAATGACATTTCGTTGACGTACGCGATCTTTCTCATTTTTTTTTTCTCGCTTCACCCCAGTGCAGCTAACCGCGTGGGCGCCGTCACGCCCGCTCGGAACCCAGCAACTTGCAAAAGTGCGCATTTTCACATTTCTCAAAGGCGACCGGAACTCTGGCCTAAATGATAACACGTCCTAAATAACGCTAGTCAGCTAGGCATAAAAGTTTGTATCAAACGAAGTGAAATTTACAAGGCCCAGCACTACATGCAACTGCAGCACCAGAAATGTCGCAAGTAGAACAGATTGCCTCGCACTGAATTTTTTTAGAACAACATTTAAAACTTTCATGATGTTGTGCCACACATCTACGAGCCTTAATCGCGGTGACCTGAGCTTCCCCGCATTTCTACGAGGTACCCCGTCCTATATGCAAGAGGGGGTAAAGGACCCAGCCTTCGAGTGGCTAGTGACTCGAAAGTGCCTCGCCTCGCCCGTCGAGAAACAGCGAAGGGGAAACGACCTCCTGTTTGCTGCCATATAAATGCTAATTCCCTGCTATATCTTGTAAATAGCGTATAAATTGTTAGTTTCTTCGCCTGCTCCAAGTCGACCCGTATCTTCATCCCCCAAATCGTAAGGCGTTGATCAAGACAGCGGTATCGAGAAATTCGTGCCGTTGCTTTATCGCGTGTAGGATTTTCGGACGGCGGTTGGCTGCTTGTCCGGGTTCAGCTGCAGGGGTCAGCACGCTTCAAAGGTTGTGTTGCCGAAACGCGCGTCTTACGTTTTTAAGACCGGCAGACACGAGAACACAAACGCTTTCGTGAACAGCTTAATCTTCTCACTTGTGAATTTCGTGCCGGTTTCTTGTACATGTTCTGATAAGGTTCCACGCAGCGTGTCGGTAGCACGCGCAATTGAATGAGACAAAATTCTCGATCGCTTGTTGTCGCGGTGCCCGACGCACAGGCATACGCTCAAGAAGTCACGCTGTTGCCTGTGTGACCCATGATATAGGCGTGGCACTGCAAAGAGTATAGCGAGATTCTTGGCGCCCCGTTCTTGCTCGCACAAAAGCCGCACGGTCCACGGGTGGCTTTCGCAGAGCTCGGCGTCAATCATGCTCTGGAACGGACGCGGCGGTTTACTGCTCCGAGCCACCCACGACAGGTATCCCGCGCACTCTAAATTTCACTCCACAGGTGACCCCCCATAATCGGTCTCAACGGCGAACGCAATGCACCACGCCGACGACCCCGAATGCATGGAGCAGCGGCGTAACGACGCGCGCCACGCTAGCGGGACGTGCTCAGAACACTAACACCCACAAAGAGCCACACGTAAACTTAACACCCGTAAAGAATCGCAACAAATTTTCGAGTGCTCACTTACTTTTCAGCACTTGGCAAGAGGCTCTCAAACGACTTCAATGAATGAGAGTTGAAGGCCAGTATGGGGGTTTATCCGTGTCACTTCTCGTGAGTGAAGCTCCATTTCGCCGCCAACTCAATCAGATGTGCTATACATCGCTTCAATAAATAAATAGAACTGTTATGAAGAGGCGACCAGCGTTTCATGCCTCTTGGAACAAGGACATGTGAGGCTATAATAAAACAAACTGCCTGATCAAAATCAGCTTGTTGGACACATCCGACCGTGTTTGCGTAAAATAAATTGAGCGACATTATACCTTCCAGAATAAGCACTGATAGGCAGTTATCTCTCGTCAACGCAAAGCAGTAATGCGCGGCAGGCGACCGCGTCACGCTCGCAGCGTCATGCTCCTTCAAGGGTTGCAGGATTAAGCGTCATTTACTCCTGTATCATCATCACTCAGAAAAGTGGCGAGCGCAGGCATCCACGGTGCACTCTACACTCTTAAGCAAAATTACACCCTCTTGCCACACAACGATAATCGTCATCTGTCTTGTCCGCATTTCCTTTCTTTAACGCGGCGAGCCCGGTACTTCACAGTAACGAACAGCATGCGCGTTATCAGCGTGACATAGCATTCCCGACAGGAAAGTATAGCGGCCGCGGCGTTTTCAAGAAAGGAAACGCAAGCAAGGCAGATGACGATTATCGTTGTGTGCGGACATACATCCCAAAGGGTGCAAACGTTTTTAGAGTGTACACCGCGATTCGCGGTCGCCTCGTGAACGCTTCGGACGTCACGCCGCAGACAAGAACGGCGAAAACTGACGAGTTGCAGAGTCCTTCCTTCCTCGCGATAAAGGTATCAGTAGGGCTACTACATGCACTTCATATCGGCTGTCCGCGATAAAGCAACAAGCATTCGCGGCACGGTTTACACAGTGATTCGCGATCGCCTCGAGAACGCTTCGGACGTTACGCTGCAGACAAAAACGGCGAAAACTGATGAGTTGCAGAACGGTGCTGATATAGCTGCTTCGAACCAAAGCTTGCCTTTATATATATATATATATATATATATATATATATATATATATATATATATATATATATATATATATATATATATATATATATGAGCTCCCGTAAGAATAATCGAGCCACATCGTTCGTCACTGCTAGGCCGACTAGTTCTCGCCAATACGAAGTTTTTTTACGCGACTTTCGTAGAAATTCCAGAGAAGCCCCGGAATGATCAGTCAAATGTACCCAAGATTAATTCAGCAACTACAGTCGCCTGCTGGTGAGGTTACTTTAACACCGCTGCAGACGGCATGAATATGGCTTGACTACATCGGGCAACGTCAACAGATTCTCGCCAAGTGTAAGGGAATGCAGGGCTGGCTGCACCATTTAACTCCACAAAACCCAACTTCTGCTGCGCGGAAGAGACTTTTCAGCTGCGGATAGTTAAGAAATGCAATTACTAATTAATTTAATATACAGTTTTCCTTTACTCAATAAGCATTTTATTCTATTTGTGGTACTAATGCATTCACCATGACCAGAAATAAAGGTGAACAAGTTCCATTTTCCATGATGTGCACGGTGCACTGCTCGGGTGTTGTGCGGTATATATAGGGACACTGACATTTTCGACTATAGTCATTTCTTTGCCATTAAATGAAAATCCAAACTCTCCAATCCACGGAAAGAATACTGGAAAGCGTCACGGCGCTTTCCTGCAATACTTATTGCAATGCTTATTTGCACGAGCCAGTTTCGGCTTCGTTACCCAGCAGTAGGTACCATGATAGTACATTGGCAATAGCTCCGTTTTTGCGATCGCTGCCCTGAAAAAATAAATAAATAAAGAGCGCACGCAGAAGAAACGCGCGCATCTAACTTTATACAACTTTCTTAACGAGCGACGACATCAAACCCAACTCTGTCACGACGTCATGATAATGAATGACGCCTGGTTCAACAATTTGAGATCAAATTATTATTGCCATTGAAATATGTTCCTCAAACTTCATACTCTGCGAGCTTCATTAGGCTTGCGTCCAAGACGCATTGTTTACGTGCGAGAAGTACTCCTTGAAGGGACGACACGTCGCGACGATTGCATCAAAGAGATGCGTGCGCGCGTCATTTTTCGCGAGCAAACGGAAAAACATGCGTATTCATTCAGCTGTGTAAGAAAACCATGGTATCAGCTGCACTGCAAACTGACTAACGCACTTGTTCTCACAGCAGTGGACTACGGACATTTTCGAAATGAAGGTCCGCGACCACTAAACCACAGAAACACAAATTGGCAAACCTCGGAGCGCCCTAAATACTTGAATATCATTTTCTATGGCGAGTTTCGGTCTCGTTTCTACCGTGTCGTGACGTCATGACGCAGAAAGAGGCCACGTGGGAGCAGGGAATTGCAAGGTTTTGACAGATGCGGCAGCTTGCTCGGTCATGCTTGCTCGGCGTGCATAGCGGCACAGCAGACGCGAAAACGCGCTGCGCGACTATAGCCACGCGGCATTCCGCGTGCTTCTTTCAGGCTTGGAAAAACTGACGTAGCACGTACTGAGCAACAGAAACATTGATCAGAAATTTTTCATGATGGCCTACAATTCCCTGATTGACAATTTCGCCCTGATTATAATATTTGAGAAATTATTCGTAACTAATAACGTAATTAGGCAAAATACCAAGAAATAGTCCGGCTTGCTCCAGGCGACGACAAAAACATTGCCTTGGTTCTGTCCAGCTACGTGGCACTCGTACATTTTCTTAAATTTGGCACAAGTTACGTGGGGCACCTTGTATATTTATCAACCTCAAATTGAACAGTTTAATGGTAATTCAAGCAGAGCAAATACCAGAATGGGAAAATTGAAAAAAAAAAACATTTTTTAAGAAAGCTGGCGAATCTAAACCACAAGTACTCGTTGAGAGCTGCTATACCCTTGCGGACAAGATCACGGAGGCGCATGCGCAGTGGTACAAAGGCGACACCGCGCATTTTGCTAGAACCGGGTTCTATGTCTCCTCTTAAAGGAACCGTGGTGTGGTCAAGCTAATCGCTATTACAGTTGCACGGCACTGCCGACGCATTTTCAGTGGGCTATTATAAGCTGCGATGCATGTCAACTCCGGAGTACAGGAGGCATCAAGCAGTACAGGTGGCGTACGTGAATATATTGGGAAATTTCTACAAATATTAGAAAGCTACCTTGTTTCTCATCAAGGAAAGTAAAAAATTATCTATCAAGAAAAGGGTCATCAGGCAAGGAGACAATTTCGCCAATGCTATTCACTGCATGCTTAGAAGTATTCAAGCTATCAGACTATATGCACGCACGAAGGCGCTTGAGAAAGTACAGCAACCTATGCGAACAATTTGTTTTCAACACGCGCTATTCAAGGCTGCCTCTCGCATGTTTCAACGGAACATTTTAGTTCGGCTTCACCGGCACAACCCGACGGGTGGAAGCTACACCACTGTCATGATCAATAGGAGAAGAGAATGCGAATGCTTGTCCAGTACGTCGCATGCGACTCCGCCAGACGACAGACAGTTTGGCGTGTATATCGTAATAGCGGGGTCGAAATGCGCATCCGCAGAACGCTAAACGATCCATGGCGTTTAGCGTAGGCACGCTGTTGCTCACCCATTTTTTTCGCGCCTATAGGTAGCGCTACCATACCGGAAGGAAATCGTGCGCTGCGGTACATCACGATCAGAGACGCTATTAGGGATAACGTCGGCACGAAAGGAAGCGTAGTTCAGACTGAAACAGATGCAGCAGCAACAGAGCCTGTGATATAAAAAAAACACAGGATAAAAAACTTTTGCTGGAAGCAGAAGAAAATGTCCTTAATAACATGGCCGCAGGACCTGACGACATCCCAATACAGATAATCAAGACCTTGATAATTCCATAGACAATTACATAGCTATGCAGTGCTGACTAATGCCATAGCGGAAGTGTTTAGAATGAAGAAAATTCCGGTTGGATGGCGTGAAAGCAAGATGAACCTCATCTACAAATCATAACTGCGAGTCGGCCTAGTTGGAACAGATTCATCATTTAAAAACTTTTTGTGCGCAAACAGAGAGGGACACAGAAGAGGGGCAACACAAGGTCAACACACAAGTCCTTGTGTTGCCCCTCTTCTGTGTCCCTGTCTGTTTGCGCATAAAAAGTTTTTAAATGATTATCTACAAAAGCAAAGGTGATAAGAATAAGACGAGATCGTACAAGCCAGTTACGGTATAACATCAGTGATACAGAATGGAACTGTCAAAGCGGGTGGGAAAAAAATTACAAAAACTACAGAATGGGTTGAGACCAGGAAGACGCTTAGAATAATATGTTTGTACTAACTCGGAGCACAGAGGTTCCAGCAGCTCAGAACAGACATTTATAGTACGATAACGTAGACGGAGTTTTTATGGGATATCCACAAGCACGAAGGCATAGATGTCAATTTCGTGGAGCTGCTGACAGATATATACATTAGACAACCGAGTACAAATTGTATGGGAAGGCCGAAAATGTAATGAAGTGGGGGAAATTCACCAAGGACTGAAGAAAGGATGTCCTCTGCCTCCATTGTGTTGTTCACGCTTCATGTTGAGGGCATAGAAAGGCTGGAAAACTAAATTGGCGTTGGATTTATCTTACATGTGTAATGAACAAATGGTACAACAGGTCTCCATGCTGATGTTTGCGGACTACACAGTGCCACTAACGGACAATGCAAGAGATTTACAGACACTTGCGAATATCTGTGGCAACGCAGCGACAAATATAGGCCGTAAGTTTAGTACAGAGAAATCGGGAATCGTGATCTTTAATGAAGATACGAGCAATTACGTGGTGTCAATTCAACAGCAAGTCATACCCACAGTCAAGCAAAATAAACACCTCGGCGCAGACATAAACGAAGGAATGACTCACGCACCCATCAAGAGACAATGAAAATAAAGGGGAAGCGGAAAGGCAGCAATAATGAAACAGAGCACATTGGGGCTACAATATGAAGTGGTGCGTGGAATCTGGAAAGGAGTGAGGATCCCAGCGCTAAAATTCGCAAACGCCATTTTATGCTAAAAATTGGGTATCTTGTCTGGGTTGGAAGTCAACGAAAGATCGGCAGGCCGGTTGGCTTTGGGAGCCCACGGTAAAACCACAAATGAGGCAGTGCAGGGTGACATGGGTCGGGCCTCTTTTGAAATCAGAGCAGCGCAGAGCAAAATAAGACTCAGCAACGTGGATCAAGATAAATGGGCGGCTAAAGTGCACAAGTATCTGTACCTGAAAAGCGTGGAGACAGAATGGAGGAAGAGGTCAAGAAAGTTGGCAACTAAGTACAGGGTAATTGAAAGCGTAGATAGACAACCATGAGTTATCAGAAAGTGAGAAACAGACAGCGAACTTGACGCGAAGAATGGAAACGGGAAAGACCACGGAGATTTACAAGAATATGAATAAATTAGAAGGAAAAATTTGTACGATAACACAAAGGGCAATGCCTTGCTATTCGAGGCTCGAGCGGGTTCCCTAGGGACAAAAACATACCGGAGCAAATATTCGTAGCATGATGAAGCGTGTACATATGCTACAACAAAAATTCCTTGAAGCACATCCTTATGGAATGCAAACGCGGATTCACCCAGTGAGACTAGCAGGAAACTTACACCTTCCAGAATCGCTTGGATTTAAAGTGGCCGGAAGCATCAACCGATCAGCAGTCGAGATAAGCAAGAGACGTTTAGAGTATTGGTGAAAAAAAAAAAGAAAAAAGCAGGGGAGAGATTCGTAAGAATGGATCCGTTACCGGCATAGGTAGCGGTACAAGGTAGGTAGAGAAGTACTGAGGAAGAGAAAAAACGATTAGATAGATATATACAACAATAATGCTAGAATAAAAAGCACGCACAGCATACCTGTGTAACTCAAGCAGGCTAGTTTACTATTTGCAACCGTCTCGTTTCAAAGGGGGATGCCAATAAATCGTCATCACCGTGTTTCGTTAGGCCTCGAAGCGTTCGAAACGTGAAGCGACCTCAAAAACTCCGCAAGGTTCTCGAGGTACTGTGCCGTAGAAGAGGCCTGAGACTAAGCGAAAGCCGTTTACACAGTAATTTAGGACTAACGAAGGGAATTCTACAACCAACCCCAAATTCAGTTCGAAGCGGGCGCCCGGAACCGCCGTCATGTTTTACGTAAAGTACGTAAACTACGCAAAGATGGTAACGTTAAATCTGACAAACGGCGTGCGTACGATAAACGCTATGGGTCGTTTAGCGTTCTGCGCGTGCGCAGTAACGACCTGCGAGACTACAGCGTACGCTGAACTAAAACTATTGCCTATTAACTTCCCAGCTATTACAGCAAGGTTAAACCTAAAACTGATGGCATGCAACTCGGATGTCTTTCCTACTAGTGTACTAGTGTATGCATGCTATACGTGCTGTAACATGTAGTACAAAGTAACTCAGAACACACACACACACACACACACACACACACACACACACACACACACACACACACACACACACACACACACACACACACACACACACACACACACACACACACACACACACACACACACACTGGGAATCGATGTAGGCGAAGCTTTCTGTGCTGTTTGCTTTGACTGACGATAATTAGCAGTGATGCTGACCGCAAATGTTTAATTTCATCAACGTGTAATACAACACGAGAGTGGTGAGTTGAAGTTATTAAACGTTGCCTTGCGTAGACCACTGTTGCCTGCGTAGTACACAGAACGCAGAGGGAGAGGTGTTTGATTTAGGCGTTGTTGTGCGCCGTACTTCATAACCTCCGAGAGGGTTGAGCATATTCATTGCCTCACATGGCACATAACATCGTGGCAGAAGCATTAAACCTTAATTGAATTACGGGGCTGTACGTGCCATAACCACAATCGGATTAGTTTTGACACCGTGGTGTTCTTTAACGTGTGCTAATTCTAAATGCACGAACGTTTTTTTTTTTTTTTTTTTTTCCGCCCCCGTCAAATTGCGGCTGCCGCGGTCGGGATCAAAGCCGCGACCTCGAGCAATGCCATGGATAGCCGCAAAGCTACTGCGGCGGGCACAAAAGCGTTGATTTGACGTGTGATCGCTGCTGTATTGTCGCCTAGACCCTACAGTGTTTTAATTTAGTTCTGCTTCTGCACGCCCTGCGTAAGTTGTCCGCTTGACAAACCTGCATGGTATTTATTTTTCAGGAATAGCAGAAACATACAGTACGGTACCTTCAGTTTGCCTGCAACCACTGTCGTGTGTAGTAGCGTTTCCTTGCCTTCTCACTTCACCTTTTCCCTATGCCCTCCCTCCTCCCCCTTATATGGGAATCGCGAGAGAAAAGTGGCAAGGCTGTTATACACTCATTTCGCGACTGCATCGGCTCTACCATTACCTCCTAGGAGGTAATGGCTCTAGCCATTCTCTGCTTCATCTCCACCCTCTTCTCTACGTCTCTATCTAGCTTCTCTCTGGACTTGCACGTTAGTATAAAGGTAAGCGCTGCAAATTCTGCAAAGCTTTTGCGGGACAGGGGGGGGGAGGGGGGAGTCAGGCATAATTACAACTGTCGAGAGGCGAATGTGGCGACGCCTAGGGAGCTCCAGAGGGCATGGTTACAGCATGGTGCACATCTGACGCGGTGGAAAGGTCCAAACAATTTTTTTGTGTGGCATTTTCTCTCTGCCGCGCGCCTGTCACGTATACACACGCCCTGAACCACCCCCCGACGCAGTATGCCAGACAGCAGCAGCAGTGGGAAAGTAGAAGGAAGAGGCAAAGAAAGTTTCGCTTTAAAAAGCTTCGCCTTAAAAGAAAGACGCATATACGAGACTGCAAACAAGATCCACTGAAGCATGCCAAGGGCGACTTGCAATGTCTCGGAAGAGCGACAACTCCGTCGTAACAAGCATACCACCGCATGCGAGCGCTTCGTTTCTCAGAAGCGAAAAAGTATTACCGGTGCGCCTCTCCATGCCGTCTAGTCAGCGTTACGCAGTTCTTCCTGCGAGAGAGGCCACGCTGATAACGCCTGCCACTTAATGCTGAGAATAAATGCGGAGAGCTGAACCCCCCAAACTTGTATGACATGTAAACGTGCATACATACTCGGGCACCCATCCGCCGCCCGTCAAGAGTTGTTTCCGCGTGTCTACTGAACTATCTGGCATCAGAGAGTAACAGCTAAGGGGTATTTAGGTAACCTACAGGTCCTACAGCATGGCTGTCACTCAATAAGCGCCCTTTCTGAAGTACAGAGTTTCTGAACACAGCATTAGCCGGCACGCCCGATATGTACACCGTATTCAACATTGGTCAACAGTGGAATAGCAACTATTTAACGTTTATATAAGTGAACAACCGAATGAATCAATGTATCAATCAAAACACGCAAAAGGCGAACTGGCACGCTAGAAGAGAGACGACACGCCGCTCCCACGACCGAATCATCCGCGCAGACGCACTCGCTCCCATCTGCACGCAAGGCGTGACATCGTTGAGTAACAGCGCGACATTTTTTTTTTCTCTCTTTTTTTTTGATGGGGCCCAAGGAAGGTGCGAGATAGACGCTGTTTTACCAACAGTGAATAAGTTGACATCAACAAACATATTACCTGCCGTGGTTGCTTATTGGCTAGGGAGTTGGGCTGCTAAGACGAGCGGGATCGAATCCCGGCCACGGCGGCCGCATTTCGATGGGGGCGAAATGCGATGACAACCGCGTACTTCGATTTAGATGCATGTTAAAGAACCCCAGTGGTCCAAATTTCCGGAGTCTCCCACTACGGCGCGCCTCATAATCAGAAAGTGGTTCTGGCACGTAAAACCCCAGAATTTTTTAAACATAAATACATTGATACGAGAAACATGGCAGCGCGCCCATGTCGCAACAGAAATCGCACACTCGTAAAAAGAAATGAATTACACAAGGCTAAATATACAGATGCTTATGGAACTTTTTCATTCTTCTGGGAGAATTTCGCGCTGTTTCACAACGACATTACCGAATGAAATCGGCAAGGGGCCGTATTAAGCAAGAATTCGTATCGATTCTATTCATTCCTGAACCTGTCGCAGCGAGTGGCCGATACCGCCGATAACGAAAAGGGCGTTACATTCGAGCCAATCACAAATGGCAAGAAGAATGGAAGACGAACCGAATCGTAACGCAATACCGCCCAAGGTTTCGGTTATAGCGAACCGCACCGGGTCAGGATTCCCCGTCTGATAACTTGACTACATTTCGCGCAGTAAATAAAATTTGTCAATTCTCTGGTCACAAATGTGTCCAGGTGCAGGACCCGAGTCGTGTGCTTCGTCAACGCACAGCCTGGCAAACTGGGCGATTCGAACGGTCTCTCGATCCGTTCGCAACGGAACGCCTCGGCTCGCTCGCACGAAAAGTGCCGGGAAAGACGAGAGCGGCCGTTCCGCGTCGAGGTGCACCTACCGGTCGGCTTCGGCGAAGGGCGGCAGCTCACTCCGGGGCTCTTTCGCGCACGTAAATTTCGACGCCACTCTATCCGAAGGCAGATCAGACAGGACTGCTCTATGCAAACCTTTCCACTCGGCAGCCCGCCTATCTCCAGCTGCTTTATAGCAGGCTATTCGGTGTGTGTAGATGCCGGCGGTAAACACTTCTTGTTACACAAAAACACGAAGTGGACAACGCAAAAAAGGGGGTGTAAGGGTAGGGGCGTCAGACGCCTCATGATCGCCACGCGCTCCTGCGAGGAAGGGGGAGGCGAAACTGTGGGCCACGCGCAACTAAACGACCAGCGGCCGTGCCGTTCCTCTCGCAGCTATTCGCGCGACAAGGAGACGGTGCCGACGGACGTACTGCAGGACCGCGTGACGCCGTGCCCGCAGCATTCCCCCCCCCCCCACACACACACACACATATATGCACGCAACGCTTTCATATCCCGTTATCGGACGAAAAGAGCACTTCCGACGCTTGGTGGAAGTGTTCGTGCAGCGCAAGTATTCGAGTGAAAAGACGGCATAGCGGATTTTAGTTTAGACTGCACATTGCACAAGAGAAAAAAATCACTTTAATTTTGATGGAATCGTAGTAGCTAGTGGCTACGGCATTGCGCTGGTGAGCTCAAGGTAGCGGGTTCGATTCCCGGCCATGACAGTCACATTAGGATGTAAACGAAGAATCCCAGGTGGTCAAAATATTAATCCCGATTTCCACATCATCGAGTGCCTCATGACCAGATTGTTGTGGCATGTAATACCCCAGAATCTTGTAGCTCGAAGTATATAGTCACCTCGCAGTCAGCGTAGGCACGCTTTTGGCACACCTTTAAACAAATAAAGAAGGAAATGGAACAGTACGTAGTATTCGAATACTTATGTTAAGTTGCAATGTACTACACTGCGGTAGCGCGAGGCGTTCGACCTTTACGATTATGCACGCTGTCCGTTTTTACTGAGTAATGAGCGTGCTGCGTATTCACATCACTCGGAAGTTTGCGCTCGTGTCGTCTGTCTTGCACTGCCTGCAGCCATGGATCAGCACCAACTAGCCCGTTTCGCAGCGTGTGTGCAGAACACCCCTCCGGTGGAGTGCACCGGCGTATCTGGGCAGACACAGAAGAACGGCATTACTGGTTTGATTTATGATTCATAGCGCGTACTGCGCTGTTCGAACCACGAAACGTACGCGCGGACGCCACTCAGTCGGTCACCTCTCTCGGCGGCACCGGCGTACCGGCGGCAGTGCCAAAGCATTTCCGCCACGGCATCCGCTGCGAGGAGAAACAGCTGCAAAAGCAGTCGTGACGCGGTCACGAAGTGCTATTTATAATACGTCGGAGTTCCTCGCGTCAATTTTTGTCGTGATGCTAGTCTCCGTAGTTAACTCGGAAGCTCGAAAACACCGTGTTCGGGAGTTAAGGCATTTTTAGCATTTAAAACTAAAGCTTTGATCGTACATGTTCGAACTTTAAGCGAAATTAAAGGCACATATTAGACCAAGCACTAGATTCAGTGCACATTACGAACTTAGATGTATATACGTGTTACTGGAAAAAAAAATCTTATACAGGAGAATCGCAGAGCTTTCTTTGTCCTTTCTCAAGCACCCTAACCACGTCATCAATGACGTCATTGTGCCATGCCAACTACGTCGCGCTCCCCCCGCCCCCTTTTTTAAATATGTTTCTTGTAAATGAAACATGTTCAGATGCCAAATTTCCATTATTCTGCACCCTCCCCCCTCCCGGGAATCCAGTTGCCACGGGTAGGAAATCACACCTGCGACTCTACGCAAAACAGCAGAGCGCCACAGATGGGGTATTTGGCACGACCTAGGCAAGCGAACGTGAGATGTGCGTTGTAGGTTTGTGTGCTGTTTAAAAGTGGATCCCGGGGCCATATTTCGCAACGGCGCATGTCATCTTCCATTGTTTCGGCCCCGCATGAGTGGCTGCGGCGACGACGTGCCGACGTTTTCGTCAGTATCAGTCACTTGGTACAGTGGACGATAAAGAAACGAAGAGTGGAAAATGAAATGCATTGTTACGCAATGCATTTCATAAAATAAAATTTAGACACACGAAACTCTGCGCGCTATTAATTGCTATTCAAATCATGCACCAACAAGCCCAAAAAGCTGCTGAAATCAGAAGGACCGAGTGCCGCGCGCACTTGCACATGACGCATGCGAGGAACGTGCGTTTGCTATTTTCATCAGCGTGTCCGACGCAGCATCCCTGAACCGACAGCACACACGAATGTGCAAGACTTGAGTGGCGACTCCCTACACTGTGCCCACCTCGCGGTCTGCACAGATAAGAGCCTGGCATTGACAACACCAGCGTGAAAACAGCACTAAAGTCTCATTTTAAACGGCGATGCGCCCTCTGAAATTCGCGAGTTCTATTTAAAAACCCAGCTGACGAGGCGACGTATGTGCCAGCGCAAGTGCTACGCGTCTATCCCTTGTTGCAGCGCAATTCGGTCCCATTGTAACAGTCTTCAGAACCGCCACAAGATTTGGGACTGCGAAAGCTGTCAAAGCGAGCAGCGTGGCAAATACTATACATATTTCAAACTCGACGCATGTGCAAATACCTGGCACGCCAATTATGTCACGTGATTTAGCTCACTGTCGCTTTTCAAGGCGAATTTTGATTCTTTTAACAAGCGAAAGTTTATGCCAGAGACACCCTAATTACGTTCGAACCGAACGGACATCCCTAGCGTTACAGTGAAGCCGACTTGACCCTCGCATTCAAGGCTAAACATGGATCAGTGTTTGTGTATGCTTGATTTGTAACACGAAGCGTGTGAAGCTCCTTTCCTTTTTCGAGACTAGGGTTTAATGATGTCCTCAGACAGCAATAGAAAATTACGATGTTGAGAAGCAATAAAATGAATACGCAGATAAATCGGCGCCGGCCACACGCACGCTCGCGCGCGCGCTCGCGACGCTATGCTAGACCGCCAGAAAGCAAGCATTGCAACTGCAGCATTCGGAAAGGCTTAGTGCGGCGTGCCAATGCTCGAACAAGTGTTCGTTGCTGCTGCTGAAGACATGACACTGTGCAAGAGTTGACATTTGCGGCTCACCGACGCCGCATGCCTGATTCAGAGATGAGCGTCTCGGAGGATGGCGCAGCTTGTTGGAAGACATTCACCATCCTTCCATATACGGCAACATACGCCGTAGTGCGGCAAAGTCACCTCGCTTCAGCTCGGCTTTTCAGTGGGCGCCGCTACCGCGTTTCGAAGTGGCCTACACGAGCCGTGGAAAAGGTGAAATCGTATCTTACCTGTATCTCCCGTAACTTTAAATGTCCCCGCGGGACTATATTCAGGTTGGAGCCGTGTGCAGATCACACTCAAGATGGCGGGGATAATGCAAAGAGGAAAACGCCACCCAAAGTCGGAAGTGACGTTACCGGAAGGCTGACAGCTCTCGATAGCTGCCGTGGTCTAAAATGCGTGGATATATTTTGGTCTGTTGGCGCCATCTGTATCCGCGTACAAAAAGTAGTTCGTGGATTTCTATTTACATTTGTTATTTTCTGTAAATTTTGTATAACAGCTGGTGCTTATAACCGAATAAGTAAGTAATTGTCAGCACAATAAACAGTTTTACTTTCTGCTAATTAAACGTATGGTTAGTCAATGCATAAGTCATGACAGCAAATGCGCATTCATCCGCACTCACATACATCCCGTTTTGATACATTTCTCCGGCGTCTCGGTAGCTGGCTGCGTAAAGAATCACCGACTCTCCTCAGTTTTTTTTTTCTTGTATTTTGCTGGACTTCAAACTATTTCACTGCCTGGCTTTTGAGCGATATGGGACGGTCGAATGTCTTGGCAAGCCATCGAAGTGACTCGCAATCGGAGCTGTTAGTGCCGTCGTTTGCCTCCAGCTGGAGGCCGGAGCCCGCTGGTTTTATCAGCTGTAATGGCATCCAGTGGTTCCGCCAAATTTGCCCATGTTCGTGATAAAGTCAAGCAGCTATTTGCTAGTGAACGTGTAGCGTACTGCTCCGAGGATTCAGTTTCCGGAGACGAAGAACTTCTAGACATTACCAGCGCACCGCTGAGTCTGATGGATGAGAACGAGGATTTCTGTCTGTGTAGGCGCTGTCGCAACGCCAGTGACCCGTCTTCTCAGTGCCCACGCCAAAGCAGGCTACCTGCGGGTTTTAATTCAGCGAACGGAGCGCAGCACAACGGCGAGACGACGCCTGTCATCGCATCAGATGCTTGCATGAACTACAGGCACAATGGTGGTGAAAGCTCCGCACTCCTTTATGTGAGTATATGGGACACAGTGGTTGCGAACAGCAAGTTTGAGAAATATATTTAAAAGAAGTCAGCGCTGATACTTCACTTTCGCCACCACCCACCCATGGGTACTGTAAGCTTTGTTCCTTTTAGGTTATCGCACGGTCCGCGAGGTGCTGCGCAGTTTGCTGACTAAAGCTGAGGGCTGCTTGTCACATGGCACCCGCTGGACGCTTTTGCGGCGAGCTTCAAAGCTGCGAATAATAATAATAATAAAAAATACGCAGCTAAAGTAGTCATTTAGGACAAGAACCTGAATTGTGTTGATGTTGATGTCATGTATTATGCGGAGAACGCGCATTGACTCGGAAAAATGCATTAATTGTGTACAAAGTTTTAAGCCACAGTGATATCTTGTTGCATGACATTTGCACTTACCACATAAGCACAGTGAAAAGTGCATTGTGGCTCTGTTTTATGTCAGATGCACCTGATTCATTTGCATACGCTCGGGAGTTTCAACAGTTCTCGTACTAACGCAACAAAATCATGGCAAGCCCGTACGTCTCTGCATTTCTGTGTGTTTATGCGCGCTCTGTGTGTTTATGCGCAGGACACCAGTGAAGATGACAGCGATGAGTCTCTTCACTGCCATGTACACCAGCAGCCAAGGCTCTCGTCTAAGGTGGCGCAGAAACAACTCTTTGTCAGCTGTCTCATTTGCCTTACATTTATGATAGCTGAAGTAATTGGTTAGTATCTTCACCATAATCACTATAGAGCATTTAAAGCTGATAAAATAATTATAAGCGGTCTTTTAAAAAGTCGTTGATTCAATGAATAACATTGTGTCCCCATCATGGACTATGGTCAGTGTAGTACCAGGGGGAAGATCCTAATAATTATGCACAACACAGCTTTAGTGCAAGCAGTGATGTTATTGCGCTAAAGCCAAATACAATGTGGAAAATGTGGAACCTGAACACTGTTCAAAGTTCACTGTAATGGTTTACAAGGGATTGGGTAAAAAGTTCCATGAAATGAAGCATAATGTTTGCCGCTCTGTGGTAAAAAGAATTAACTGTCCCTCTGTTCTACATACCTTGCATAACGAGGTGATAATACCCTTCTTAGTGCTCAACATTTCTCACTGTCAGTACTTGCATTGGGAAGAAACATTTGGGACAGTTGCATAGCGATAAGAAGGAACTGTGTCCTTCTCCTTTTCACATCTCACCGCGGCGCCACACAACATGTGGCCGATGAGGCTAATAGCTACAGGCTCGCATGTTCCTTCTTGTGTTCTTGGTATCAACAGTTACACACTATCAGTGATGGTGGCTGTGCCCTTCCCATTGGGTTACTGTCTGACCTTAAACCAGTGAATACTTGACAAAAAGAAAACATGCTCAAGAGTCGTAAAACATCACTGCAGAAGTCAAGACACATGCACAAACAAAATGTGAACATGAACACAAACAATGAAGTCCTTTGTCTGTGCCCATGTTCAAGTTTTTCTGTGCTTTAACTAGTGCAATGCTACTTTATAATTATGCCATTCCAACTAACCGCAATACAAGCATTAATTAATTCTAACTAATGGCACATGCTTTGCAGTAGTAGTACAGTGTTGAGGTAGTATCGTCATCCTTATGGAAGGGAACATGTGAGCCTGTGGCTATTAGCCTCATCAGCCACATGTTGTGTGGCGCCACGGTGAGATGTGAAAAGGAGAAGGACACAGTTTCTTCTTATCGCAATGCACCTGTCCCAAATGTTTCTTCACCTTAACCTTTCTTGTTGAGCACCTGTGAACAAGAGCTGTTCCATTTGAATCTGATATAGATGAGCTGTATCTACTGCAGCTTTGTAGGCAGTTGGAGTAAACGGCAAGTATGACATGTTGCGGGATTAATCTATCAGATTCTCTCCACTCGCACACAGTATAAACACAGAAAGAAAAAAAAAACATGCAAGAAGTGATGCAGGCATTAGAAGGAAGAGCATCACCCTCGTTTCATTTCTTTATCTTGCCACATGATCATATGTTTCCTTTCATAAAGATTATGGTACTGCCTGCCATAGTGACTCTGTGGCTATGGGGTTCTGCCACTGAGGATGACGTCACAGGTTATATTCCCTGTTGCAGCAGCCACATTTTGATGGGGGTGAAATGCAAATATGCTCGTCTGCTTAAATTAAGGTGCACATTTAAAGAACCCCAGCTGGTCAAAATTAATTCAGAGCCCTCTACTGTGGCGTCGCTCATAGCCTCAGTAATGCTATCAGTCAATGAACCCCACCGAATCGTTCAGTTTTTAGGTGCTTGCATGATTTGTACACCTTCTGTTATAACGAGCATTATGTGCTTATCTTCACAGCCTTCGTATGACAGATGTGGCCTGGATGTTGTCCGAAATTTTTCTGTCTTTTAATTTAAAACCTCCCTGCTTGTTCTATTCACACTTTGGTTCACACATTGCTGTGAATTGAGTGCACTCTGGTGACTGAGCTGATTACATTGGTGTAATCGACATGAAAAAGGCTAGCTCCTCAACAATCATGCCTTTAGATATGGTGCATTGTATTTCTTGCATGGAACTCTGCACAGAATGTTATTTGATGATTGCATCTTTGTTTTCAGGTGGCTACATGTCCAACAGCCTAGCTATCATGTCAGATGCAGCACACCTATGTGCCGACTTGGCTGGTTTTCTGATCTCTATTTTTGCTGTCTGGATTGCACAGAAGTCGCCCACAAAAAGACTGTCCTTTGGGTTCTATCGTGCAGGTAAGAGACATGTAGTTTTGCGTGGTTACTTGTTTGGCTTGCTCTGTCATGCAGTAATTTGTCCATAGCCTCCCAATAACAATCTCTGAAACATGGTTTGCTCATTTGTAGACAAATAGCATGGAAAACTCCTGAAAGTTGGTGTCTGACAGGCTTTCTGCTCAGTGATGGTGCTAAAACTTTGGGAAGATACTTCTTCACTCATTTTGGAAGCACAAAAGCACTGAAGGAAGGAGGGACATTGTATTGCTAATGGTGGCACTTGATCATTAAAAAGAATCTACATTGACCCTTTGCATAACTTCTGAGGCAGCCTCCTGCACAGTGCTGGGTTTCTTTGCCAAGGCCGCAGGGTTTGTCCTCTCAGCACACTTGTTGTAATATTTGTTGTAATGTTTACGAATTTGGGCTCGTTTACGATTTTACAAGTGTTGCACCAAGTTTTGCGAAGAATAAGTTTTGTTCAGGTGTTGAAAGATGGTGCGGCGCAAGATTGCAAAATATAGTTGAAAGCTTATTTAACCTGTAGCTGACATCGGTCAAAGACAATGTCCACTTGAGCAAGTTGGGGCTCAGAACGTGACAAACGCCGCTCACGCACTCTGTCACGTCACACGTCGGGTAAGGGGAGTAGGAGGACCATCGAGTTGCTTAAATTTTTTTTTGACCGCACAACCTTCAAGATCTTCGGGATCTATTTAGACTGCACTATCTTCAGCATTGGCCACCGAGAGAGACCAGAAACACATATACCCGATACGGGAAAATGGGGGTAACTTGCTTAGTAAGGCACTGTCTTTAAGATGCATATAAAAATGAAATCCCAATGGTAGCTGCTTCACTGTATTGTGGCAATGTAGCCCACAATATGCCAGATGGGTACTTGCTTAGAACAAGTTTCTGGTGCAGGCCAAAATCGGCAACAGCCAAGTCCCTGAAAAAAGTTGCTGTGATCTTAAAATAATGTGTTGCTTGTCAGTCTGTCCTGTTAGAGGTTTGCTGCTGCTTGTGAGCTACATCTAAAGACAAAACATTGTTAGAGTGCATAAGCATAAAAAAATAAGAATGGTGTGTGCTCGCACGGAACTTTAATGAAATGCGTGTTGATTGCCCTCTCTCCCTTGTCATGTCTGCAGAAGGTTTGCGAATTTTGAGATTTACAAGTTGGCAGTTGTGAGCTTGGCAAATAAAGCATGAGAATGCCTTAATGTTAGTGCCATGGTGGGTTCTTGAATGCTTCAAGCGCATTGAGTTTCAGCAGCATGACCTTCACATGTTCCTTCAGCTCAACAGTGTGCCAAACAACTGTTAGCAGTATGAGTTAAGGGAGTTAGAGCCGCTGCTCTTTACTGCTTTCTCTCTCTCTCTTCCTAGGTATTTCACATTTTTGGCCCAAACCAGACATTTGTAACAAGTTACAGTGACTAAATCCAGTTGGGGAACTGCTGCTACGCTTTCTCCAAACGGCTACAAAGGACAAATCTCTCTGCATGCTGCTGTAAAAGCCTCATTTTTGCAATAATTTCTCCATGTCTGCTTCAAACACGCCTGCTGGAGGTCCGGCGGCAGTGATTGTGAAAACAAAACCAGAGCTTGCACTTCCGCTACCTTGAACTCTATGTGTGGTGGCACTTCGGCATTTTCTGTTATAGAGCTTGCCTCCGCATGTTGATTCACGCAAACAACAAAGCGGGCTGTATTGTCCCCAGCCTCGTAAGTGCGGCAATTGCGCTATGCCAGTAGCAACTCGGAGCACTAAAGCAACCGATGCTGCAAGCAACAGCAACATTGACTGGATGTGGGGGCACCAGTGGTGAGCGTGAAACGGGCGTTGATCTAAGGTGATTCAGAGTTGTCTGGAAATGAGCAAAATGAAGAGAATCTCGAGGATCAACTCAAATCAGCAAGGAAGATATTGGACTCCTAAGATAAAATGCTTCTCCGAAATCCAAAGCATTGAGACACTAGAAGTGAAGGAGGGCTAAAAGAGGCTCTCAGGAACACTTGCAGGCGTGGAGCCTATCCGAAATAAGAAGTAAAGCTATACCATAAGAACCCGACAGACGCCTCCAACCCTGAAAGAAACCCTACCCCTATTTTTGGCATGATTTGCTGTTTTTCCCTCAACACCAAAAGATAGCCCACTACTCATAATCCCACTGCCCTGGATAGGTGGCACCACTGCTGGTGCCACCAGTGGTGACCATGGCAAAAACAGAGTCAGTTAGCTACTGCTGGAGATGAGCAGTGCTGACTGGGAACGAGAGCGATTCTTCGTTCATCACACTTTGCTGCAATGTTAACCTTGGCCGAAGCTAAGTACTACGGGGGATAAAAGAACAGTGCTGAACAATCTTCAAACATGCAAAACTTAATCACTTTGTCGCGGGCAGCGAGGACGTTGGGCAGCAGGGACCCAGAGAGGGAGGGGGCTCTTCCCCCCCCCCCCGACCATGCCACCACTCCTAAAGCATCACCAAGTCAATCTTGAGACATGACAGCTATTCGGCGGCCACCAACAGTGGGCTGCTGTTACAGTAGTATTACGGCTGAGGCATAGAAGCAGTCGCTGATCGGGTCAAGGGAAAGGACACTGAACTGAGGGCGTGAAACAGATTGATATTCTCCCAGCTAAAAGATGGTGTAATGTTTTCGACTTGTTTATTATTTCAATGTTTGTTTCGAAATGTGAAGGTGCTGCCGCTAGGAAGGCCCCATTGATATCTCTTCAATGATCTACGTTTCATAATCACCCCTAAAAATTTCAAAATTTCAATCAAACCCTGCAATAACCGTTGAATCTATAAGCAATATGAATGTCACCCGTTACCTCGTCTGATTTTTTCCCTAATTGTAGATTACTTTTCGTGGAAAAGTGGCAACGGGAAACAAGAGTAGCAAGAAATTCAAAATTATGTGATCTACTAAGGGAGAGAGCTGAGGCAACAGCCAAACAGGAAGGAAAAGCAAAAATTAACAAATTTAGCCATTGTTTGCGAAAATATTTATGGATGAAAATCTTTTTGTTTAAAAAGGAAGTAGAGAAAACGCCATCAGAACTGGAGAATGATTCCGTACGTTTTAAATGGCGCTTCTACAGTTAGCGGTCAAGCCGCCCGACGTAGGCGCTTATCTGCTGTGCTTATGTGGGTGTTTTTCTAACTTTCCATGGTGGGCGCAGTACGTCTAGAACAACAGCGTTCTGTGCTCTACACGGTTGTACGGGACTGGCAGCCATGCATCATTATGCAACTTCCCAAATAACAATAAGAGTCGGTTTTGGCATAGTTTCATACAATGTACTAAAGGGAACTCTGGTGCTTCAATCGTTCAGCCACCATGGGAATAATGGGAAGTACATAAATTTGTCTAATCTTTGTGTTTGTGGATTCGTTTATTACGCTTTGTATGCGTTCATTGTCGTAAATTTCAGAGCAATGTATACTTTTCTAAGTGCAGAAGACACTGCGAACACAATCACTGCTAATTACAACGGTTCAGCTTGTCAAGGTGGCCAAATTGAAATGCGCCTGGCGTCTCAAAGCACTGGCGTGCCCGCGATAAATTCATAAGGGCGTTGTTACTTGTCGATGCATGCGACAATGGCATAATGGTTTCACTATCGGCAGTCTGTGCCTAGAGGTCCTGTGTTCGAATCCTGCGCTCAAACAATTTTAATAATGTTTATTTATTTACTGCACAGTACATTGTTGAAAATGACGAGTTTACAAAGTCACGAAGCGGTATGAAACCAGAAGAATGAAGTTTAGGCAAATCCATGTACTTCCCATAATACCCATGCTGGCTCAACCGCTCCCATTGCAGCTCCCGTAGACACTGCCGCCAGAGTTCCCTCTAGTAATTGTATGAAACTCTATGGGGCCTTGGTACTTGACTAGGTACAGCAGTAAATGAGGGACCCAAAGGAACTGTGATTGTTCCGCAAATGTATCTTTCACTATAATTCATCCAGAACTCATTATAAAAACACTAATAGAAACCTTCATTTCACACTTTCGCTTGTTTACTTGTTCTTCGCTGTGTCCTTCCTGCGCCTCTTTCATGTGTGAGTCAATTTGATGTGGTTCCTGGTTTGCCAAGTAAAGCAGAGGTGTATATCACAGGTGTACTTGTCAGGTACACCTCATTTCATTTCTGTTTTGCGGGTTTACATGCCTTTATAGCAAGCGGCGGGAATGATTAATGCTTGTACTAGTAAAAGCAGACCCGCCCATGATTTGCGTAGGAAAGTTACTTTGGGGGTTGCCCCCCCCCCTCCCCGCTGAAAAAACAAAATCCTGGGTACATGCCTCTCAGGCAGTTACAAACCTTCACGATTAAAAACAAAGTGGAGCCAGTCCAATGGGCACTGAAACACCAGCAGTAATGCTAGCAATACTGGCTGTCATTTTGAGGTGGACCGCAATAAAGTGAGGCAATAGAACAGTGATATTGACTGTTCGTTCGAAGGTTTTGAGGAAGACTGAACAAGCACATAAAAAAAAAAACTTCACAACCTTTAGTTACTGTTTCCTTTTTTTTCCCCAACTTTTCTTGATTCTATAGCGAAAGTTAGCTCACTCCTTCTTTTCACCCAATTGGCTCTTTATTTTACATGTGCTAACTCTTGAGATATTACGGTACATTAAGGTCACTTGAAGGTTGAGACTCCAACTTCTGTACATAATGTCATTTCGCTATTGCAGCTGTCTTGTAAGTAGTTTGCCACTAACTCATAACTTTGTAACTCATTACATGGCGTTTTTAACTAAGCTTATGATTCCTTCTAAATCTAAGTTCGCATGATTTTTATTTATCTATAGCTTTGTAAAATTATTTAAATTGTGTTGTATTGTTTTGTGTCTCTAAAATGTCTGCTACAAAATTAATTTTTCCTGCTGCAAAAGCTGCTGCAAGAAGCTTTTTGAATGTTACACCAATGCTAAATTTTGCTATGTGGAATAACGCCATGGACATTTGAGCAGGGTAAGATGTACATTGTGAATTGTTTGCGTGAACAATAACATATGCTGACCGATGGTGTGAGGGGGGCAGGTGTTCACAATGTGTGGGTGTGCGAGTATCATACATGTGTGAGTGTCAAGCCTGTTATGAATTATAATTTGGGGAGTTAAAAGTTAAACAGGGATGGAATACTTAAATTATATGTCAGATAAATGATCAGGAATATCTATGTCCACACGGTGGCAGCTACTTCTGCTTAGTGAATCGTGAGGAACCGAACACAGGTTTTCATGAAAAGGTTTCAATTTGATTAAATTAGATTTTGGCTCTGTGTAATTATTCAGTGCGGTCTCGAATTTATTTGCGCACCACTAGTCGTATCACAAACCGCTGATGCTTTTGTCACTCAGCTCAGTGTAGTAGATGCAAGCCAGATCAGGAAATATTTATTACTATTACTTGTCATTATTTGGTAGTGTGGTTTATTCAATACTGACGGCGGCCTTTCGGCAGCTAAAGCATGATCGGTACAGTTACATGAATAGGTATTAAGCTAACATAAGTTGCCAGTTGAATGTGAGCACACCATAGAATACAAGAATAATGTAGCAAGCAGACTTTGCAACAAGAATGAAGAAATAGCAGGTGCGTAAAGCAGTTAACGAAACCGGCAAAAAGAAAAGAAAATCAGAAATATGATATAAAGATCATTAAGGGTGATGAAGGGAAGTGCAAACTGCTGTAGAAAATGAGACAAGGCCACTAAATATGATGCTCGTGATGTCACCTGCATCACATCACGTCAGAGTGAGCTTCATTGCAATATTGTTATAAGAAAAAAGAGTATCGATAGGTGTTCACTCACTGAAAGTGAGGCGCACACTGCTACACTGATCATTCTTTTCTACTTCTCTTTGTGCTTCTCTGTATTTGACACATGATAAACTTGATTTTGTGTTGTAGCATCTCTTAGAATGCAAGCACCCCTTTCATCTTATCTCCCATATTCTTCCATCAGATATTTTATGCATTTCTTATATCGTCCTATACCATCACTATCTCATACACTTTCAGTAAGATGGTCATGGTAGGGTCTGTGACCACTGCCCTAGACTGAAGAACCTGTGCAACACAGTTTTGTGATAGCATATTACCACAACATCTGATTTTCATGATGTTACAAAAAAGGCCTGCTCAACATCTCTGAAGTTTGCACTCCATTTGCCAGTGAACTGGCTTTATTAAAAAGTTGTTTACCTATTTATTTCTTGCTCATTTCAGGAAATGAGGCCCCGTACCATCATTATAAATCTAGCAGTAACCTATAATGAAGGAAGATTTTTTTATTAGGGCTCCTTAACTGGCTCACACCCTCTATGGTCGGGAAAATGCAGCATGCAGTACACAAAGTCACGTGAGCTCGCCTTGCACAGACAGGCACTTGTGCCACTGCTCGCATATTTGTCGTCTTCTTCCGCAGCTGGCTCCGATGCTGCTCATCGTGCCAGCGTTCCCATACTGCCGCTTGCACTCGTGCCATTGCTCGCATTGGTCATCATCTTGTTCCACAGCTGGCTCGGGTGCTGCTCATCATGCCAAAAAAAAAGGCAAAGTTAATTAAGATAGAGTTAATTCAGGCACTCAAACCCACGACCTTAGGTGGGAGTTGTACCCTCGAGCTTATGTGCAAGTTGAACTCAAGACCTTTGGTGTTAAGGCAAAGTTAATTAAGGAACAGTTAATTAATATATAGTTAATTAAGGTGCTCGAACCCACGATTTCTTGTGGGAGTCGCACCCACGACCTTTGGTGTTAATTAGGGTGAATTTTATTAAGGCACACTTAACTAAAATAGCGTCAATTAAGGCACTCGAGCCCACAACCTTTGGTGAGAGAAAACAAGTAATAAGTAACAACGCATTCGAATGAGAATGTCAAGTAATTTAATGAATGTCTCTTGAACGAGCAGGCTTTTGCCTTCACCCTATTTGGCCTATGCTAAAGTGCCTGTCAATTTTTTAGTTCCATAGGTCAGCAAAATGGGCAAATACTCGCTAATACCAACATTTTTGCAGGCAATATACTCAATCATACTCTTGTGCACTCACACTCATTGGCACGCACTTAACTTTCTACTCATTCTCACCGACACTCACTCACATTTGTGGTTGCTTTGATTTGCACTTACTGACACCCGCTTACACTCATATATGTAAAACCCCTGATAAAGGGGCCTTTAAGGAAATAAACTGACCTGACCTGACTTGCATCCACTTACATTCGTCAACAGTCGCTCATGCTCATACTCCTGTCCATCGAAATCGCTGTCACCGACTTTTGTTTGTAATCGCATTAACCAGCGCTTGCCCGTCTTCATACTCACATCGACTCAAGACTGCTGGCACTGTTTTCTATTCATACTCACTAATGGTCTACTTCACGCCTGGGAAATCAGTGGGGAGTGAGCACAAGTCAGAGCACTTGTCAATGAGTATGTTAACCTATGGTTAGCACTCCTTTATGTTAACCACACACTGTCTTCTATTTTGCAGAAGTCCTGGGTGCTGTGCTGAGTGTAGTGTTCATCTGGGTGCTGACGGGTATCCTAGTCTACACGGCCGTGCAGCGGATCTACCATGATGACTATGACATTGATGCAGGCATCATGCTCATAGTCTCTGGCACAGGGGTTGCCATGAACATCATGTGAGCTCACATCACTTATTCATTGTATGAGCAGTGCATGAAATTTACTTGTCTATGTAAGGAAATATGGCCTTTGATCTGTGGAGTTCAACATGTGGCCCACCTCAGAATCTAAAATGCAGGCACTGGAAATGTTCACTAGTTTATTATTCATGTCAACAGCAGGGAATGCTTTCATTGTGGCCATAGAACTTCCTGTGTACAGTATCACCTAGAGAGAAATCCAGTTTAGTTGCCTGTGCAACATTTTTAAAGGATGGTGTACCACTGGGATATGTAAGCGCAAATGTAGGCATCAACCCTTTGTGTACCGCCAGAAATAATGGAAATTTAATCAAATTGCTCAGAAAGTTCCCAGAGATGTGGTATACAGGTAACCATGTTTTTAATGCAGGCGTTCAAGGGGCCATGACCTAGAGAAAAACTACACACAATGCCAATGATGATGATGATGATTTAATGGCATCCCCTTTGAAACGGGGCGGTAAAAAGTAGTCACCTAGCTTGCTTGATTTAATCAGGTATGCAGTACATGTTTTTTTATCTAGCATTTTTGTATACATCTCCTTTTTTCCCCCCCTTCAAAGTCTACCTTGTACTGCTAGCCAAGACTGTAAGAGATTTGGTCGTATCAATCTCTTCCCTGCTTCTTTTTCCACTACTACTCTAATGTCTCTTGCTTATCTTGACTGCTGACCGGTTGACGCTTCTGTCCACTGTAAACCCAAGCGCTTCTGGAAGGTGTACGTTACCTACGGTTCTCACTGGGTGAATATCTTCGCATTCCATTAAGATGTGCTGATTGGTCTCTGGACTTTTGCTGCAGCATGCACATGCCTCATCTATTTCCGAATACAGTAAAATCTCATTAAACTGTATACCCGCTTAAACAGTAGTTTCATTTTAAAAGTAGTGAAGTCAAATCCCCGACTCAGCGGCCATTGAACATAATGTGTTTTCTATCCGCATAAACCGTACCAGCTTATTGCGTACGTATCGGTTAACATGTAGTGTTTCTACTTTTCGTCACGCAAACACGGCGGTGCGTCGTCTCCATTTGGGTGGCCCGGCAGAACAACAAGCCTCAGAAATCAGCACAACGGCCTTCAAGCGCTCTGTGCGTATGTGCGTTAAGCCACATCAACATCAACATCATTTTGGCGCCGTGCCAGCGAGCGTTGTGGTGTCGTGCAAGCGAGAACTTGTGTCATGCCGAAACTTGGATATAAGATGTCGGGTGCTTAGCTTAGAAGAAAAATTAGACATTGTTCGTGCTATCGAATATGATGCAAAAAGTCAGCGCTGGCATGCGACATGGGTCTACTGTTGACTGCGATGTGTGGCATTTGGAATGCTAAGTTGCTTGGCAGCGTTGCTGCGACCGCAAAGAGATGTCGGCTATGAGATTTCGACTTTTCGCGATCGTTGCCTCTGTTGTTGCCGAAGTGTCACGTAGCGACAGTGATAAGGACGACACAGGAAGCGACAGCACAGGTGATTCAGGCCCAACAGTGGCAGAAGCTGAGCGTTATGTCAGCCTCATAAATGCAATCATTGCGGCGAGAACAGCACCCCACAATGAAAAGGTGCCCCGCGACTTCTGCCATGCGAGTGTTTGCCGAGAAGAGGGGGCTGGCTGAAAAGCTCGCTCACAGCTTCAGGAAGTTTAAGGTCGCTGTCGTCACTGCTAGGCTGCCGTGGCATCAAACGAAAATAACATGTTTGTCGCGCGAAGTAAATAAATACTGCATGCTTTTTCCCCTTTCATCGCACTCTCTCAGAGGTCTGTTTTTGACAGGTAAGTGGGCGATCTCAGGCTATTTCAGTTAAGCAGTACTACCGTTTAGTACATACTTTTTCCGAGCTCCGGCCAAATATGGATTAACGAGGTTTTGCTATATTTGCTCTGGTATGTTTTTGTCCTTAGGCAACTGGCTTGAGCCTCAAATAGCAAGGCACTGTCCTCTGTGTTATCATATTGATTTTCCCTTCTTATTTCTTTCTTCTCATTCTTGCAAATCTCCATGGTCCTTTTTGTTTCCCTTCTTCGCATCGAATTAACCTGTCACTTTTTTTCTGATGACTCCTGGTTTTCTATATACAATTTCAATTACCTTGTACTTGGTTGCCAACTTTCTTGACCTCTTCCTTCATTCTGTGTCCATGCTTTTCAAGTACAGATACTTGTGCACTTTAGCTGCCAATTTATTTTGATCCATGTTCCTGAATCTTTCTTCAAAACTAATTTTGCTTTGCGCTTCTCTGACTTCAAAAGAGGCCCGACCCATGTCACCCTGCACTGCCTCATTTGTGGTTTTACCGTGGGCTCCCAAAGTCAGCCGGCCTGCCGATCTTTCGTTGACGTCCAACCTAGACAAGATTTTAAGCATAGCATGGCGTTTGCGAATCTTAGTGCTGGCATCATTACTCCTCTTCCTATTCCACGCACCACGTCGTACTTATTGTGGCCCCACTATGCTCCGTGTTTCATTATTGCAGCATTCCGCTTCCCCTTTATTTTCAGGTTCTTTTGGTGGGTGCTTGAGTAAGTCTTTCCTTCGTTTATGTGTACGCCAAAGTATTTATTTTGCTTGACTATGGGTATGACTTGCTGTTGAATTGACACCCACATCCACCCACTCATGTCTTCATTAAAGATCACGATTCCCGACTTCTCTGTGCTAAACTTGAGGCCTAGATTTGTCACTGCATTGCCTCAGATATTCGCAAGTGTCTGTAAATCCCCTTTATTATCCACCAGTAGCATTACCGTGTTTACTCGATTCTATGCCAGCTCTGATTCTAAGCCGGCCACCGAAAGTCCGAAGCCAGAAAAATTTTGAAAAACTTGCCTTGAATGTAAGTCGAACAAAAAAGTGAGGACAGCGTTCCCAAAATGAAAACAGAATTTATTGAATATGAACATGCTGGAGTCACTCTACGTCGTCATCGGTGCTAGTCTCGTACACTTGCACATGCGCTCTAGCCTGCGTCCGCATGCCCACGCATGCACAGACAGCGCAGCACGGCTCGTATGCATTGAAATGCAGTGCTATCTCTGTGAACAGTTCTGCTCTGTTATTACATGCTTATCGTTCTTATCGCTGTCATCTCCTCGTTGCAGCACACTCAAAAAGCATCTCCCATTGCCCCCCTCCAGTGACTGATATTTTTCTCATCAATGCTGAAGTCCTGCTCGGCTTGAACGTTTCACGATGCCGCTGCAACTAGCACAACTTTTCGTTTGTAGCAGTGCCTGTTTGGTGCCATTACAATAACTCCACGCCGCACGCCGATACTATAGAAACTGATACGACACAGCTAAAAATGTCGACGTCGCACGTGTACTTTGGTTGGCTACTGGCATGGCTAGCAGCGGTTGCGATACTGGCTTTTCTAGATGGTGCTAGCTATGCACCATATTTATCATTTCCAATTTCAAACTAGCTTGTTCTTATTTTTTTTTAATCCTCAAATCTAAGCCAACCCGTAAATTTGGTATATGATTATTTGAAAAAGAAACTATCGGCCTAGATTCGAATAAATACTGTTGTTTGCATACATCAGTCCAGGGAGCTTCTGTTGCACTATTTGTCCATTACGCATGTAGGATAAATCAAACCCTAATTCGCTGTTTTCCAGCCGTCTTTCTATGCCCTTAACATAAAGCGTGCTCAACAATGGAGACAGAGAACATCCTTGCTTCGGTCCTTGATGAATTCCCACCACTTCCTTACCTTTTCGACCGTCCCATACAACTTGTAGTCTGTTGTCTCTATATATCTCACTCAGCAGTTCCAAGAAATCGTCCTCTATGCCTTAGTGCTTAAGAATATCCCATGACAATTCCCTGTCTACGTTATCATAGGCTCCTTTAATATCTAGAAATGGTATTGATAAATGTCTGTTCCGAGCTACTGAAATCTCTATTCACTGAGTTAGTACCAACGTATTATCCTCTAAGCATCTGCCTAGCCTGAACCTATTCTGCAGTTGAAGAAAAGAGCGCTACGAAGATGCGGACTAAAAGAAGAACATGTAAGATGGACAAAGCGCTTTGTCCGTCGTACATGTTCTTTTTTTAGTCCGCGTCTTCGTAGCGCTCTTTTCTTCAAGTATGCAAAACCAACTCGCCCACATCATGCTTCTGCTGCTATTGTGCAATTTCCCTAGTACATGACTTTTCCTCACCCACTTCGACAGTTCCAATTTTATGGCTTGCTTTGCCATTCTATATATCACTGATGTTACTGTAACTTGCCTGTGAGAGCTTGTCTTACCCCTATCACCTTTGCCTTTGTAAATGAGGTTCACCTTACTTTCACACCATCCAACCGAAATTTTTTAAAAAATTTTTTTGTTCTACTCACTTGCTCTATGGCATTAGTCAGCAGTGCCTTGCTCTTTGGACTGAGGTTTTTGGACTGAGGTTTTTGGACTGAGGTTTTTGAAGGTATCGGGAACTTCATCGGGTCCTGCTGCCATGTTGTTAGGGATATTTTCTTCTGTTTATTTCCAATAAAAGCTTTCTGTGTTAAATTTTGATCTCTCGGGCTTCTCTGTTGTTAGATCTGTTTGAGTCTGAACTAAGCTTTTTTTTGTGCCGAAGTTATCCCTCATAACATCTGTGATACACCGCAGTACATCGTCTCCTTTGTAGATGTTAAGCCCAGACCACACGTACGCTTGCGGACGCGCGCAAGCTCGCGTTCACGCGCCCACGCATGCGCACACGGTGCAGCATGGCTCGTACGCGTCGAAACGCGGCGTGATCTCGGGGAACAGCTCCTCTCTGTTATCGCGCGCTTGGGTTGCCTCGCGTCGGCGCGCCTGGCTACGCAGCTACGGCGCGGAGCGTTCAACTCTCAGTGAAGCAGATTTATATCGTGCAAGAATGTGGTTCTTCCTTCCTTTTTGCACTGATCTAACAGATATAAAATATAACAATTACGTTTATAAATATCGAAGCATCTTGAAACGCTGTCAGTAACAAAGTACGAATCAGCGCCTGCCGAGGCGTCTGTGAGTGAGCCCAGTGAGCGCGCGCTGTCGCGCGTCTTTGTGGATGCAAACCACCATTACTCGCGAGGCGCGGCAGGCGCTAGGCGCGCGGACGCGAGCCAGCGCGCGTCCGCAAGCGTACGTGTGGTCTCGGCTTTACTGTCTTCAGTCCTTGTAACCATTTGCAAATTTTTAGTTGGAGTTCCAAGTGCTCTTATATGGTTTTAGAATCTTTTTGGGGCACTTTCGTCATCAGGGGCATAAGCATGGGGTAGCACACCAGGCATGTGCTCTTGCCCCACTGTGAAAAAAATTCCTGGCTTTGCCATTGAGCACCATTGATTAGCGAAACATGGGTCAATGTTATTCTGAATGAAATAGTCAAACCTCATTATAATGAAACAGGATATAATGAAGTAAGTGAAATTCCCCTCAAAATCTTCATAGAGATTCATATTGCAGTATGTGCAATAATGGATATAACAACGTAATTCAGGCTCCCTGTGATGGAATTGGTTAAAGACCGCTCCAAAAAAAGAAACTAGAGACAGCACGCTGAAGTACACACACACTATAGGCTTGCTTTAAGGCAGACTGAACACACATCCACATAGCAAAACACACGCAGCAGTTCCCCACAGTACATTTCATGCAATACATTTCATGCAGGACAAAAGGTAGCATGCAGCCTACAGTTCATTAGGTAGCAGCTGCCACCACATTGGGGATGACTTGGAAAGGTTGTATTGGGCAGCAGGAGTTGTCTGGTCACATAGAGGTCCGGTCAGTAGCTCTGCGTGCCCGGTTTTTGGAAGCCGAGTTGTGCTTGGTGAGCACTCAGCAGCCCACCACATTGCACAAAGCAGCCAACGAGGTAGCAGCTCATCTTGAACACTCAGTCGGTAATGGACCAGCAGGTGCTGCCACATCAGCCCTTCTGGCCCAGTTATCCGGCTGAAGGGGAGGCTGAGGTGGTCTCTCAGCTTTGGGTGCAGGCGCAGTGACGTGAGAGCAACTGTTGGCTCCCATAGGCCGGACGCCCAGCAAAAGAACTCTGGTCTTCCAACACCTAACCTTACGCACTGCACATGCCATGAGCCACACTATCACGAGCCACCTTTCACATTTTAGTTTCCTCTTCACCACTGCATGGCGCACTGCCTTCTTTTGTCTTTTTCCTTACTAAATATCACATACTAGTATTGCACTCCCCCTTCAGCTTCACTTTAATGAGGCTTTACAGTAATAGGAAAGAGTGGAGTACAGCTAGGCAAACGGTGCAGAGAATAGAGGCCCAGTGGTATAGAGTAGAACCTTGTTCGTATGTTTTCGGGGGAAGGGGGGGGTAGAAAAAAGAAAACAAGATGTGGGAAAAGAACTTTGTATGAAAAAACATACAATACAAAATCAGTAAAAACTTGAATGACAAGCTAGCAAGAAGATACTAGATGTGAGGGCATTTATTCCTTCTTGAACATTTCTGTAATTTTCTGGTGATGCAGTATCTGACCTTTTGAAAGGAGGATTTCCTTTTTTTGACACCCTGAGACGCAGTTGGGGATCATTGTTCGGAGCGCGTGTTTGCTTGCACCATGCGCAATTGGCCTAGGCTGCGCCAACTTCGCGCAGCGGAAGCAGTCGTCGATCTGAACAATGATCCTCGCGCCCCTGTAATTCTGTTTCAGCATTTGCCTTGTCCTTGGCATGAGAGAAACTGTTGTTGCGTACTCCAGGGTAGCGTACCGTACTGCTGCCGAGAAGTAGCGACGCCTGCCTATCGAAGCTCGACCGACATTTCTTATTGGGTAGCGTGGCGTTGTCGGTGGGCTGCAGGCATCCGGTAGATCATGGCGACCAAGCAGGGGCGAGACAATTTGCTAGTGCGAAACTTGCACAGTTTATTCAAAGGTAGTTGAAAGAAAATAAGAAAAGCATGAAGTATGAAGTCACTCAAAAGTACATTTCGGAGCCCCTTAAATAGGCTCTCTACAAGTGTGGGCGGGATCTTGCTTCCGTCGATGACACGTGACAGGCATGGAGATAGGGCCCCTCCTCCTGCAATACCGAGCACGGGAAGGAGAAGTCGATCCTCTTTTCGACGAATCCGGGGAGAAGGTCGGGTGAATGACCTCTCCGGCGCCGTGGGGTCCGGCCAAGAGAGGGTAAGGGGGGATGAGGTAGCACCCACGGTGCCACGAGCATGAGAGGTGAAGGGGATGAGGTAGCACCCACGGTGCCACGAGCATGAGAGGTGAAGGGGATGAGGTATCACCCACGGTGCCACGACCATGTAGAGGGTAAGCGGGGACGATCTGTCACCCGTGGGCTCCGGCCCAGAGGGTAGGGTGAATGACCTGTTGCCACGTGGTGTCAGACGCCAACCCTAACACTGTGCAGCACATCCAATCCAATGAGGGCATTGGTGAAGGTAGCCAGCGGGCGTCGACCACCATCTTTGTTGTTGTCGTTTTCAGGAAATTCTGCTTTGTCTCCCTTAACCTCCACTAAGATTTCTTGCACGCTTTGTGGCTTGCACGTCAAGACATTGTCATCCACCGCAACAAACACTGTGAACCGGTTTTTGATGCCGGTGCAGTGGTACTCCTGTTCCATGTTGTTCAAACCTCTTACAGAAAGAAGGGCAGGCCAGGGGGTTATTGCTAATGATGGGCCGCAATTCTACAACTTTAAGAACGCACTGAAAACAGAACTTTTCCAAGGAGTTCTTTACTGCTTTGCACATTATGCTCTCCCAAGAGTGGTTGAGATATTGCATTACATCCAGCAGTGTAAGTTTTTTCCAGGGTTGTCATTCTTGGGCCCAACGAGCAAGAAAGTGACACACTGTGCACTTCCTATACAGGTGCCTAACATTTTCGATAATGCCTGCGTCCAGCTGTTACTATTGGCTCATTGGGTTTGATGGAAAAAAGAGCACAGGAAAATTGTGGAGAAAGGTCGTGTCCTATGGACTTGCTGTGCAGTTGTCCACAAATAACATACCTACACGCTCTTTGCACGCCATTCGTTCATCGAGGTATTAAATTGTTCAAAGATGTTGCACTTCATTCATGCCTGCACGTTATGCTTGTAGAAACAAAGCAGGCAAGCAATGTACAGCAGGTGTGTTGAGTTCGTTGCCTTTCCAATCACCTGTGGCTTCATCACGTAACTGCGACCTTTGTTCCAGCAAAGGATTGCTGTAATGCTATCTTTGTTCATCTTATTGCCATGCCAGGACTTCTCCTTCATGCTTAGTGACATACTAAGGGGGATATTGGACTGACCTCATGCACATTGTACACAATGCGTAGGTCCTGCGCGTTCATAATGCTAGAGAGCAGTGCAGTCCACTTCCTGGCATGAGCCAGATTCATGCTCTCTGCTTCTTCGTTTACCTTCTGATAGGCGATGCTGTGTCTTGTCCAAAAATGTCTGATGCAAACATTAAATGTGGTAATCTCATTCCCAAAACATTGGCAATTTTCAAAGCTTTTTCCCGAACAATGCTACCATCAAAGTTTATGGCTAGTAGAGCAGGATGGAAAGTAGTGCAAGGAACTGGGGAAAAAAGGAGGGCGGTAGGACTTTTTCCCCCCCTCCTTCCTACACACTAACTACCCAGCCTACACACTAACTAAACCAGCAAAGCATCTTGCTTTATGCTGGAAGCTTGCCAGTGCCTGTGCCAGGCTCCACAGGCTTGCCGTGTCCTGGTGCTAAATACTGGGGCATTTTCTTTGATATCCTTGCACTTTCACACGACTGTGTTAACAGTTGACGCCATTAGTCCTAGACTCACTCGCAATGTCTGTGCACATTGAGAGACAGTCTCCTCAATGTCATGGCTGCAGCTGTTGAACAGACCAGCACAAGTGTAAAAACTGCAATGAATGCAACGTGCATTGTTCTATGATAGGGACATTGACCATTAAAGAATAAACTGATTGTGCGCTGACCTTTCCATGCGACACGAGCAGGCGAGTACTGCGGGGAAGCAACTGGAGCTGGCAGCTACTGTTCGCTATTGTGTGTGCCTCACACTTTTTTTGTTAGTGTGGAATCTAGCAATAAAAAAAACCATATAATTTGCTCACAGTTTAAAGATGTACTGAACAAATATGCCAAAAAATCACGTTTTCCAAAAACATATTAACTGTTAAGAGAGATGCATAACAGTATAGGGTCATACTTCGTGTTTTTGATTGTGAATTTTGGTGCTGGGGAATCATGCTAAACGAGAAAGTGTCAGTGTGGTTTTACTGTGTTAGAGCGTCAGAGTGTTATCGTTCAAAGTGCGGTTTAGGTTTGTAGAAGGTAAATGTTTATTTACAGGAAGGGTGCAGTTTGCATTGGGAAAGAGGGGCAATGTTTATAGTTCTTTCTGTAGTGAACTATATTAGGCATGAAATCATGTGACGGGTGCGCAGCATGGGCCTGGTGTTGCATGGATGCTGCCCATGTGCGGGCATTGCTCAGCATGGCCACAGCCATGGGCTCGGCACGCATGGTCACGGCCATAAACAGCCCGGTGAACGCACCAACATCAACATCCGCGCAGCTTTTATCCACGTCCTGGGAGACCTGCTGCAAAGCATTGGCGTGCTCATCTCGGCCTACATCATCAAGTACAATGTGCGTTGCAGGTCTCTCCTGTTATTTTTTTTGCTATAACTGAAACTTTGGGCTAGTTGGTCATGCATGACAGAAACCAAGGATGATAGAAAGGACATATGCAAAAATGTAAAACACAGGGTGCTGATTTTGAGCTGATTTATTTGCACAGAAGGTACATATTTATGTACACACATCACACAACAAAGAAAAGGAGGCACTAAATGCCTGGAAGGTTTAACACATAAACAGGATCGGAATAGCTTTATCCAGTTAGCATTTAGGTGAGGTACTCATTATTGTAGACAGTGCTAAGCACTTGCTTACCAGTGAGATAATTGAAATTGATTTGATTGGCAGAATCAGTGAGCACTACGTGAAAACCGTATCTGTCTCTTTGCTAGACAAAGACTTTACTGTTCATGTCTTGAACCTCTGTTGTTTTCTTCCTCCGCTGTACAGTACATGTCCATACATGCTTGTATTCTGTGCTAACGCATGAGCTGGAAGACAGCTTTCTGCATCTTTTCTGTATCCATCCATTGTATGTCCCGCTGTGGATTTCCTCGAGTGTTTGTTGCTTACTAGGCTACACAACTTGTAACAACGCAATGTTCTGCCAGTAGCACATTTAATTGCTTTTTTATGTCTCTCTGTGACTCAAGTGAAAAGATATATACCATTGGCAGGGAAAGTTTGTTTGCTCCAACAAAATTGAGTCAAACACATCTTTCACCTCCTTTAGAGAGCAGGAATTAGGTGGACATTTAGTTGGCTGCATTCAGATGCAAGTTTCATGTGATCATCAAACTCATTTATGAGCATACATCTAGTACAGTATTGTGATTAAAGGGACACTATACGCATACATTCAGTCAATCTAAACTGTTAGATTATCTTTCTAGGAACCTTGGAACATAGGTACTATGTCAGGAGATTGCTTAATCACAAAGAAAATTGCAGCTGAAGGCACCTCATAATTATGAAGATCAGAGTGCTCGTGATGAGCAGGATCACTTAAATGGGAATGGCTGTGCTGCACTGGTGATCTCGCAGCTCATGCTATACTGGATGCTACCAGCTGCATCAAGTTGGGAGGTCCACACAGAGAGCATGCCACGTTCCCACTAGTGATGGCTGATAGAGCAGTGTCAAGGGGCAGCCTGAGTGAATTTTTCATCTTTAAATGTGAAGTAACAACCTTTGTCATCATTTGCTGACTGCAATTTACTACTAAGATTTATAAAGGGGACAGTGTGTGTTGTAAGAGCTGGTATTGTATTTGTGCATCAGTAGCACTAGTTCTGTGGCATGTGTTATTCACTTTCTTGTTAAAAGTGGTATACTTTTTTCTTGTTAAAAGTGGTATACTGTTACTTTGGGAGAACATAGAGGTTACAGCCCCAGAAATGCTGGAAAGAGGCGTTAATTTGAATGGGTGACCCAAATGCATTGTTTTCATTTATCATGCAAATCCTAATTGATAACTACATTTTCTCTGTAAGAACAAGCTTTTTGACCTCCAATGCTCTCAGGTGCACAGCACAGAGTGGACAACTACCAGGCATTGCACTTACTTCATGTACATATTGCATTTCTGGCCATGTGAGGGAGAGAGGTTAGGTTAGTCATTCGTTGGTCACTCACACTCATCTGCACTCTTTCACTAATCTGTCTGTAGATGCAATCATTGTGTAGACAGGGTGCATGGATTCATTTTCTTATAAATATTTTTCTCTATGTATAAAAGCCGCAGCAGTGCATATTATTTTTCTTCTGTTGTGCACATTTGTGTCTATGCCGTATTGTCTTTATTAGTATAAACAGAAGCCAAATAGAAGTACATTATGGTGATGTAACTATGCTTTTATTGCATTTTCTTTCTCTTACAGCCCCAGTACAAGGTAGCTGACCCCATCTGCACATTCATATTTTCTGCTCTCGTGTTGTTCACGACTGTGTCGATACTGAGGGATGCCGTGTTTATCCTAATGGAAGGTGGGTGTCAGGAATCACGCTTTAACATTTGTTCTTTGTATAGTTGATGTTCTGTACAAACTCTACCTATTGCTTTTCAGCACAAGCATGTGCTTTGTTGTTAGGTTGAATGATCCCACCAAAAAGGTCGGTTTCGGCCGAAAAGCAAAGCATAGATTGCAATAGCACACATGAACACATCTTACTTGATGACCACGGTAACTCACTGTCAAAACGCTGCAGTGAGGAGACGCGGCAGCAGCGAGCAAATTGACTTTCGTGCTGCTGCTCGCATCAACACGAATTAAACCACGAAAACACAGCGCAGCACAGACTTTGTATGCGCAGATGACATTCGAAAAACAATGGCCTGGCCGGGCCTGCGTGGCCACCTGGGCCACCCGAAATAGAATGCTGGGTAGAGGTCTCCACATGACGCTGGAAATGAATGCCAAGGGCCAGATGTGGTGGAGGCCTTATGTTTGCCCATTCATGCACTGGCCCTGATAATTTTGAGAAGGTAGATAGAGTGCAGTGACAAGTCCCGAATCGCAGGTATGGCTGGCTTTTGAGGCGTTTGTTCTTAAGGGGCCCCTCACCAGACGCCATAGCAAATTTTGATTATCCACTGGAAGTTGTTACTTGTGTCGTCTAGGGTGCCGTCTGCCACAAAAATTTTTCAAATCGGCTCATTAATAGCCAAGATAGAAATATTTCAGTGCCACGAGCCCATGATTTCAGGAGGCGAACTCCACTGCCAAGTGAGACACTCTCTCCACTCACCTCGTCTAGCCTCTGCAAGTGAAATTCCTTCACTGCATTCTCCCATACAGGACCTCGAGGATCGTGTGACGCATACGTCACGGGCCCCGCCTTCATTTTTTTTTTCTCCTCGCTTTTTTTGCAGCACGGCACACTTCCGCTGATAGCATCGCGCACGAGCTGTTGTGATTGTCTTGTTTCACGCAGCTGTACACGAAGACACCTGACTAGCACTATAAGTCACTGCTACATGAATACTGAGGAAGACACACGCGGATCACAGAGCATGATCCCGCGCTGGAACATGGTAGAAAATGACATAGTTTCGGTGTCTGTGTGCATGACTGCATGACGTGGGACAAGCAGACGAATCGGAAGTACATCTCACTTGCTGCGTTGCGAACTAAAAAAAAAAAAGAAAAAGAAAACATGCAGACACTCGGTTTGTGTGTTTTATTATTTCTCTAAGCTTTAATTCATCTATTCAAGCAACATATTACACAAATAACAGATGTTGCCTAGAATATTTCTCGAAGTAACGTGTCACCACGAGCGACGTCACAGCACAAACACGTGTATGTCATCCTCCGGCTTGGAACGTGGCAGCCGCGAGGAGAAGGGAAAATGGCATTCGGTTTAAAATTTCAGATCTTTTCATGGCGTGTGTGATGTAGTACTTTGCTGACACGGTCCTTACTGTGCATTGTATGCTTTGCGCTTGTCAGCTCAAAGTGGCCAGACCTGGCCATTTTGACAAACGGCAAAAAGCAACCATTTTTGCACTACAGTCTTTCTGACAGCATATTTATGAGAGAAACGCATGCTGTGTAACACATCTTAGCGTGAACTTGCCGTCGCTTCGCTAGCAAATATCCGGGCAATTCATTTTTAGAAATTTTCTGTCTAGGTTTTACAGGGCAATCTAAACACAACAAAATCACCAACGCTGTCTCATTGAAAGAGACATGTTTAGTTCAAAATAGCTATAATTTGACGAGCATGGACAGCTAAATTGTGGGCTATGGCAAATGCATAACATAGCAGTTTATATGTGTATAAAGATGCATGTAAACGACACACCCCACATTGCGTAGATGCAGCAGATGCACGTTTCACTGGCACTTTCACCTGTCTGCTGCACTGCTGCTTTGCACCTTTATGTCTGCGCCAAATTGCTATAGTGAGTAGGGCGGGTGCAGAAAAATTGTGAACCAGTCTTGCACTTTTCCTGCACCTTTTGAAACAAACTGTGTGGTTGACAGTTCACCATCACTGCACTGTTGGAACCAGTGATAGGGAGCAACACCTTGTGAATGGATTCAGATGGTGCAGTTGAATTGAACGGACCTGTTGTAATAAGGAGCCACAGAAGGCGTTAATGTTCAAAACATTCACTGATTTGACAGAAGGGAACATAAATTTGTCTCATTTGGTGCAAATCTAGAATGTGTTGAATGCTGAGAGCATTTTGAATAAACACTGACAATTGGGTTACTAGCAATGTATTGTGTGACCATCCATCAATATTTGGTGGAAGCATCCTTTTGATTTCAAGTCCCTCCTTTCGGTTTTTAATTGATCGGGCTTGATTTCCAGGATTTCCGAAGGACCTCAACTATGCAACTGTAAAGTCTGCACTGCAAAGTATCAAAGGTGTCCGAATGGCACACAGCCTCCATGTGTGGTCATTGACGGCTGACAGACGTGCCCTGGCTGTGCACTTGGCTGTTGGTAAGTACTGTGATTTGCATCATCTCTTAAAACCAAGAGTACAACTGTAAGCAATGCAAAGGGGGACACTGAAATTGTTTTCAATCAACTACGCTTGTGTGCAATTTTTTGGTTTGAAGTAGATGTAAAGCAGATAGTTTGAATAGTTATGAGATTTGCTTCGAACCTTGACACAACAGCCAGAAGTTGACAAATTAAAGAAAGAAAAGTCATTCACACGCAAAAATTGGAATGGTTTTATCTCGAGAAACAGTTTATTTTTGTAGTGCTGTTAATAAGATATTTACAAGCAAAAGTGCAAGATGTTCAAGGTTATTAATAATGGCATCAGTACAGAAAATTCACTTACAGGCTTTTGCTCAGTGTTGTGCATCAGCCTACTGGAAATTTCGTGCTATAGTGGTAATTTAGTGATATAGTTGCTTCGCCCACCCCCTCTCCCACCTCTATCGCACACATGTGCACACATGCACAGATTCTTGGAAGCGATGTTCTGCCATTACATGGCAACACTTGCAGTGCTTCTCCCATTCAATATGCAAATTATTTTGGCTGCTAGATCACTGGCATCTTATACTTCCTAGTGGCAGATAAAATGAAAATGCTGTATCCAGCACTGCATAGCATTCGACAAGAAAGAAGAAAAAAAAAATACAAATAGGACTTGTGCCACCCTCTGTTGCCTTTTGTGAAGCTACCTTATACTGTCTCCATACAAACACCAATCAGCCTGCATTGCCACTGCACATTTCTGTGACTTCATAGGTGACTCTGACATTTACAGATCCCGACACTGACCAGTCAGCTGTTCTTCAAGCAGCTCAGAAGCTTGTGCGAAAGAGCTTTGGCATCCACGGTTCCACGATCCAAGTGGAAGTGTTCAGCGCGACTGAGATGCTCTCTTGCGAAACCTGCAAGGGACCGTGACATCCTGCCGACCGTTTTTTAGACTTAATTCAGCACACATTGAGTGGAGGAGTCATTCAATGAAGTGCTGTTGCTTGTAGCAGTTCTCAAAGCGTGGAAATTAAAAAAAAAGTGAATTCCTTCACAGTCTTAGTGTGCATCCAGAAAGTGAGGGGCACACTCTGCCATTGTGTGGATGCACACGTCTCAGTTCCTAATTGTGCACCTAGGTCGTGAAGGAATTCGACTTTTTTGTTTTCTTTCTTTTTCGCTTCATTACTTTTGTGTTCTCAACGATTTCACAAGCAACCTTAAGCAGTGTACCCAGTCGATCGCCTTCAGGGATCCACAGTCACTTTTTAGATTTCCCATGGCCAGGCACTGGATGCATCAGCACCTACAAGCAGCAGCGTTCCTGGCACTGTTGCAAATTTAACACTGTGCCAGAAAGAGCGCTATTGCTCGCAGATACTAATGTATCGTGAACTGAGTCATGAGAAATGTTGAGAAAGTGATGGCTTACCCGAGTGTGAGTCACTGAGAATTGCACCAATCCTGTAAGTGGTTTCATGCTCACGAACATGTGTACAAGTCAACAGCTGGTGTGCTGCCAGGTGTTCTCACCTGGTCACATTGCCTGAGCAGCCACAAGTCTGCTTGCTCATAATAGTGCCGTTGGTGGCTCTGATTTAGTCATAACTGCATTCGTAGTATATACTTTGGCTCACTTGTGGTCAAGCAAAGCGTTAGTATGCTAGCCACAATCCTTTCCTCTGCTGACATGCGCAGCTCTCTAATGTGCTGTTCACTTATTGCATTCTTTCCAAGTGCAGCTTTCGATAGTCAATATTTTCCTGTTGATCATTATGAACCTCTAATAGTTTGAACCGTACGGAACATTCAAATATAGATGCTACAACTTTGGGCTTCTCATTTTACAACTTCTTTACTTGTTTGCTCATTTCTTGCTTGCAATAATGCCTGTGTACATGTATATGTCAGAAGGACATGAAAGTTGTGCGTTGAACATGACAGCTATTCTTTTTTTCTTCCACAAAATAATTTGCATTTATCTGCTATGTACCTCAAGTTGCAGCTGGCTCACTATTCAAACTTTCAAAGTAATCGGAAGTCACATTGAATAATATGAATGCTCTTAATTCAATCTAGCTTTCCTGTTACAGTAGAACCTCATTTATATGTTTTGGAAAAAAAATGCAGGAGATAACTTGCTAGCCAGTAAAATGTATAATCCAAAGAAACTGAAAAATTTGGCACTCCAGTGTAGTTAACATCTACATAATGGGAAGTGTGGCATGAATTGAAGCTCCACCGAGCTGGTGGGGCCTGAGCAGCCTGAAAAGCACCTAGTTATTTTTTGCGGCTTCTGCAAGCTTACGTTTGCGCTCCTTGAATTCGGCTTGCGTGAGCAACTTTTTCGAACGGAGTGTTTTGGTTTTTGGCGAAAGTTCTGATGTGCCCACTTGGTGGCGCAAATGGTTGTGGCACAAGGCAAACGTGGACGTGAATCGAGCTGGTGGAGGGACCTAGTAGAGGGATTGTGACTGGAAACCAAAAGGAAATCGAGCTCCTAGGTGGCGCTGGAATACAATTACACCAGAGCTCACGTGGTGCTCACTTTATGCTGCCTGCAGCAGGGAACCGAGGGTGGTGTGTTTGGGTTGTCGCCTATTAAAAGCATGCAGCACACTTAGAATGGCCATACATGCTGTGACACAGATATGTGGAGATGTTTATTGCATTCGGGTTGGTGGTGATAGCTGTGAACGCGGCATGCAATGACTCTTGACAAGATTTTCTGGTACAGGAATCGGAAACTTGGTTGCGCTCTGATGTTTTCATGTGACATGGTTAGGGAAGCGTTGGGGTGGTTAGCTACTGTTCTCGACTGCGTTCGCCTCGTGCCTTTTCTGGTTTACGTGGTATCTAGAGGCCGAAAAATGTATCATATGATGGCAGTTTGGCGGTGTTCTGAACATTAGGACCAAAAGGTCGTGTTTTCCGGGTACATCTTAACTGGTAAAAAAAGAAATGTAACTGTATTTGGTCATTTTTTGTGTTCTCAGTCATGCACATTCGTGCTGGAAATCATATAAAATGGGATTGTGTCAAGAAGGTTGTACTGTATTTGAACTTCTGGCCCCAAAGCAAGCCATCATCAGAATTTGTTGCAAAGGCAGATATCTTTATTGCACAGGGTAATGAAAATGCAGGCAAACTTGAATCAACTACATAAGTGTCACATGTTGAAAATTCAGTACACTCGTAAATTGTAGTATATGTGATGAATGCTGGATGGCAAGGCTTCATAGGTGTGTATCGCAACCGTGTTAAGATCTCGAATTACATGTTCGCTATTGAACAATTCAAGCAAAAATGTGCTCAGAAAGTGTTTGAACTGACATGAGTCAGCTGTACTGCATCTTCGTCATTACAATGACATAGTTGAATATGCATTTAAAATGAGTCACTTCTAGTTTTTCCATGGAGAAATGACATGTTCCTCTAGAGCTTGTTCCATAGAAGTAAGAAATACAGTTTGATACTTATGTCTACCTTTTAAGCATTTTTTAGCCAAGACCATCACCTTTTTGCATTAAGCGCAGACCAAACTGTCACAGCCTTCATATCATCAGGGTTGCCAAAGTGTGCTCATTATCCACGATGAAAACAATGAGTGATGTGCTCCTGAGCTTCTCCATGATGTGTGTGTGGAGCACTGTGCTGGCAAAAGCAGTGAAGCAAGTTCTACACAAACAACCTAATGTGTGCAGTCCTGATAGTAATTGAATTCATTGACCTTGCTATAAATCTGTCTGGGTATTTAGATACTACTTCCTTGGTCAGAATGGTGCTTTGTTTTTGTAACAAATTGGGAAATGTAATGTTTGTCAGGTTCCTTTGATTTCTTAGCCTGTTACTCTAAACTGTTTTGTGTCAGCCAGGCTGTTGGAACGAAATACATTTAGCTTTGTTTTTAGTTTCGTTCCACTAAAAAAAAGTTCCATTCAGGTTCTGCTCTGTAATGAAAAAATAAATAAAGAAATGATCTGTAACCATTAATAACGGTTTTGGTTCATATGCAAAATGCAAAAATTTTCAAAGCAAAGTAACAATAAAAACATAGTATTTATTTTTCTCAATAGTTGAATTATGAAATCATGCTCAGTGCCTTGATTCAAGGCATTGAACATGATCAAGTGTACTCGCCGAAATGCGAGACCACTGTTCTGATAAAACTGAACGATAAAATTTTGGTGACCAACTGTTGTATCTGTGGAAAACGAAACAAGCTCTCCAGCGCGCAAGCCCTTGGTTTTGCTACAATGCGATCTGCTAGTGCACCGAGCGGCAGGCTTAGATTACTGGAGTGCTCGACCGGCTGTCACTCACACTGGCCTTGCCTGTGATACAGCTCATGCTGTTGTTGCCTGACATCGGCTGTTTTGTATTGTCAACTTTCCACATGAACTTGGAACCGATAAAAAAATAACAAATAATGTTTCGGTTATGCTTTTGTCTAGGTTGAAAATATTGTTTTTTTCGTTTTTCATTTTTGTTTTCATTCCACGCTGAAACACTGGTATTCCGACGCGTTGTGCTGCTCAAGGTATCAAAATAATAGCATTGTGCTTCGATTGCCATTGCAATGTTGTCTAGATGTCTTGAGGCGATCCCACAATTGATGCTGGTAAAGAGAAATGGAACTCGTTTGCAAGACAAGGGCAATTGGTGGTTGATTTGGCAACACACTGTGCAATATTGGTTGGCTAAAGCACGGGTAGAAGTACAAACAGCATAGCAGCACAGATGTAAGCTTTAATGCATATTCAAGTTGATGTGTGAGCACAAACGCCGATTGTTGCAGCATTGAACTGCAAATGTTGGCAGGTGGTATGTGCGTGATCACAAAGTAGTGGCCATTGCACACTTTCACAATTGAGCTTATGGTAGACATTTAGGCTGAAATGCAGCATATCTGTACCGCACAAAATAATTTAACATGGGCAAATAACATTCAACAACAGTAAACTAATGCTGGACAGTTGATGCACCCCTTTGTAGTGGTCTTGGTAATAATACAGCGTAATAACCATCAGGAAAACTCGGCACGTACAACACCCAATTGTGAACTTAGCTTCCAGAAAGCATTTGCCGATGATATGCACTAACTGGCTTCATTGGGCTTTGGGAAGCAAGCACCTACTGCACACAGTTCAAGCGCACACTTTTTTTTATACCTTCTTTGCAGCTTTTTGTTCTAGCCTATTTTTGCAGTCTAACTTGGTGATCATCTTCCATGCCGGATCACATCTTTGCAAAGCTTCCCTGAACTTCTGTCGCAATCAATGTGTGATCACTCTCATTTTACTTGCATGCAATATCTACAGCCACATCCTTTGCAAGTTTTGATGATGAGCCTTCGCTGCATATAGACCTTTAGGAGTAATGTGAAATGCCCAAGCCCATCAAACACAAACACTTGCAATAGCTTGTACATAACAGCCAGCTCCTCTTTACTCTCTGTAGATTTACCATATATTCTGTGAGGAGGTTATTCTGTGACATGACTGCGTTATTATTTGTGTTTGCAAACAAAGTGCTTGCTACCACGAAAAAACATCTGTGAATGTTTTCTTTTTTCACTGTATTGCCTACTCTCTTCCTTTTGCTATAGGCTGGCTGGCAGGCCGTGCACTGCTCATTAGATCTGCCTTGCAGTGTGGTGCTAAGATGTAGCAAAATATGACAGGTGGTGCTTTTCTTTATGCTCAGCAGAGCTTGTGTGACGAAGCGCAGCACATTTGTGCATAGCTACTTGAATGCCAGCGTTCTTGTGTTTTGTACCAAAAATGACATGCAATGCTTAAGTTTCTATGTGCTGTGATGTCCACCTTTTTTTTTTTTCAATAAATCATTATGGCACTTTGTGAATTTCTAAAGGCCACTGCAAATGAGGTCATCAGTTCAGGGTTAAGTAATCTAAAGTATGCAGTGTGCCATAGCGCAGAAAGTATTTTATCCTGAGGAGTACCACTCTCGTATGTCTACACAGGGTCTTCTGTCGCTTTTTTGTAGGACACGGACAGGAGTTGGTTTCATATCAGTGCAACAAGCTTGTGCTCCCAAGTGATGTTGACTACTTTTGTTAATGTTGGCAAGGGTTGCCACAAGTGTCTGGCTGCATAGACTAGGTGACTAACTTGCACAGTAATCAACGATTAGTAAAGGAACTGTGTAGAAACCAGCGGAACTATATAAAGCAAGAAGACATGCGCGGAACACTCGTTGGATTTCCGTGTATGTCTTCTTGTGCTTTAACTTCTTGCTGGTCCTACCAAGGCTAATGTACGAACTTTCCCAGCAAGTGACCGTAAAAAAAAAGATATATATATATGCCAGTTCTTTGCCACATGTCATGTGTAGCCTTTACTCGAGACAGGCGCATTGTGGCTTAGAGCATGATGACACACGAAATTTGCAAGCTTTGTTGTGATTACATAGTAAAAATGTTCTTTTTTTCTTGCAGTACTTGGCAATTTAATACCGTTTCAAAGTTTTTGTTGTAGAATCCTGGCATGGGGACGTTGCTCAGTGTTCTAAGTATGCTAAGTATTTATGACACCTTGTTCTATCTGCAAAAATTTTATGAATAATGACTGGATGTTGTGCATACAACACTATTCTCTTTAACACCACAAGTTATAGCGAGCATCAAAAAAGAAAGTATATATGTAGTTCTGCTGAAGCAGAAGAGTCGAGTTTGTTCAATGTGTACAAAGCACCATTCTTTATGTAATTAAGGACTTGTTTTGCTTTACATATCTTACTTTGGGCAGTATGCAATATATATTGTGCAATACAAACGTATGATTTAGCCTTGAAAAGTACATAGCAAAAGAAGCTTTTTTAAATGCAATGTTTATGCAGGTTTCAGATCGTTACATGTAATATTTTGTGTTTTGCACCTTGTGAATAACATATAAAATAGACGCTATATGTTTGATTTATAGAGTCCTCCAACAGAGCATTTAATTGAGAGAATGCTTCAGCGCTCACAGATGGATCACAATTGTCCAAGAATGTAATTATTTGGCACTGCTGATCCACATAAGGTAAACCACGAATGTAAAGCTTTGTCCGTGACGGAACATTGATGCAGGGCTGTTTATGGCTGTTATGGTGTCATGTTAGAGCTTGGCTGTCAATGTTGATTGGTGAATGGTGAAAGCTGCAATACCGTTTCTTTTTTACACCTTCATACTAGTGCTAAATATTTTCTATTCAATATATTACCAGCTGAGAATTGGGGCCCTGCATGTTATCTGGTAAAATACAGTAAGCACTGCCAGAAAAAGCAATTGCCAACCAAACTAATTTATAGCTTTATAGTTACTGCACAAAGTGAAAGCCACATCATGATGAGAACTTTAATGGCTCGCATTCTTAGAGCGTGCAGCTTAATGTATACAGTTTGTTTGCAGCAAATCTATTTCTTGTAAAATAGGTTTGGACCTCTAGAACCAAACTTTATGGCAGCACTCAGTGGCTGGAGAGCATCCACTTCCAAGTACAAGACACGCTTTGCCACCCATTTCAATGTTTCAAATTGTAGACCTGAAACCATGCAGACCACTTAGGTTAAAAACTAATTTCTTTTATGTCTTGCTGCAACACTGCTGTCACCATCCACCCCACACATTCGGCCTGCCTGAATGCGAACATAGTGTTAAACCTGCTTTTCCCATTTTGTCTTCTGTGATGTGGTGTTTGCATTGAGTGATGTAACTTCAGAGACCCAAGGTAGCAGGTGCATTCCTGAAAGGGCTGAAGAAACAAAAAAAGTATTTATTCTATAAGTGAATTGTGTTGTCGTGATATAATAGGCTTGTGGTGCACTTGTACATCGGTTGTGTTCACTGAATATTGTGTACATGCACGCAACAATGCCAACAATCAATAAGAGACATTCCATTTTTTTACCCACTTTTTTCCGAGCACAAAGTCATATTTCCCGTGTTTTGGAACACAATGTGCCTGTGATGTACTTTATACTGGAGTAGATTGGCCTGCATGGTCTGCTGTGCAAGCAAATAAAATATTTTCATGAACCTCTCTTTGCATCTTTACTTGGTCATATGCAGCAGTGGTAACACAGCCCAACACCAATGCTTATTTAACTAAAACTTTTGTGCAGTAAGTACTTGCCAGTATAGCTTATGTGCAGGCTGCAATACAGATTTCTACACACGCTTGGCAAGTAATTCAATTTTTGTCATCCTTGGCTTGTTTTAATGGAGCCGTGGTGTTCCACGTGGTGATCACATGGAACACCAGTGTGCTGAGTGACAGATTTCAGAAGCAAATATCTTGGAGCTGCAGGTAGACTTGCGGATTCTTTAGTAGTAGTAGTTTGTCTTTTCAAAATTTATTTTGTAGAGTAGTTTACAGAAAATGGGGGGTCCCAGAGTACAATACCAAAATGGGACTTCTGGTTATTAAAGTACATAAAACGTATAAGTATTCAGAGCGTATAAGTGGATGTGAATAAAGTACCAATTTGCATCAATTCTACATTTGTGTGCCCCATGGTGATAATGTCAGACTTTGATTACTTGATTTGGAGTTATTCTCTTAAAAGAAGCACTGACGTGTCTGTTAAAGGTCCAACTTCTCTAAAGCCCTAGAAAAAAATTCTGGCAAACGTTGGCACCCTAAATAATTACACAGCACTATTTGCCTTCATGAACCGCTTTAGATACCCAGAAGGAAGATGCATCCTGACACACTGGCTTGCTCCACTCCTGGGGATGTCTTCTCGGACAATCACATTTGGAGATGTCTAGGTGCGCTGATTGGCTAGTTGAGCAAAATTGGTTGAGCTGATTTGCTGGTTCAGCAAAACTGCCCAAATCATCCAATACGCGGGGTACTATGTTGTGTGAAAGCAATAGTATCACCGAAAGTGGTAATCCGAGAATACCACCCATGATCGCTTCAGCTGCCATGTAATAGTGCAATGAGAAAAATAAATGCCCGATGATAAGAGTACTCCCCAATGCGAAATTTGAGCGCAGCTGTGTTAGTGTTTTCATTTCGTTATATATTGAGGTAAAGAATTTGGCACTGAAATCACTGCATCGACTGGCGATAGGCTAGTGCCATCAGCGCCTTCACAAAGGGCCAGTGCCAGTGTTCCCATGCCAGTGTTTCCATTATGGAAACACTGGCATGCATGCTTACGCTTGATCCAGGAACGGGCACCAAAGAGCTGCGCTCTAATATTATTGTGCCATCTTGTAGTCTCGTGCGGAACTCTGTTCTCCTCCTCACCCTTTTGCCATACTATCCTCCTCAGCTTTTCTCCTCGCACTCTGTTTGCTATGGCCATCGTTCATCTCCCCCTGTGTTCCGCATTTGCGCTTTCATCCTTTGCCGTGCTCACTCACTCGGTTATGAGGGGCACTGAGGCAAGCTGATGCTCAACACAGGAACGGACACAAAAGAGCTGTGCTCTAAAATGCTTGCATATAACGTTGCCTTATAGTTGTCTCTAATGCACACAGACCACCTAATGAAATAGTGCGTGATATCAATGGTTTCTTTGGAGTTTCTTATATTTGGCTTACCGCCATTCTCGGGTCACTGTGGATGTGCCATTCCTGGCCAGTCCCCATAATGGGTGTGTCCCCCTATGACACGAGGCATAGGAGCCTTGAGAGGAAGCTTTAGCTTGGGTGCTCCTATCTAACCAACCATGCCCATGTAAAAGAAGAAATCATTTTTTCTCGGCAACCACTGCACCAAATTTGACGAGGTTTGTTTCTTTTAAAAGAGAAACTGAAAATCTAGTGACTGTTGGTTTCGAATATTTTATTTAGGTCATCAATATTTTATTAAAAGTTGGCAAAACAAAATTTTCAGAAAACAAAGCTATCAAGTTTACAACTCTCCAACTCAGCAAGGAAAAACGATATCACAATTTTGTGAATAGCATCTGATTTTGTGAATTGCAGCGGATGAAATTGATGTTGCACATGAATCTCAAAAAATTTAATAATATGGAAATACAGCTTTTGCAGAACCCTTGTACACAACGTAACCAATTCACATAAGATATAAATTGGCATATTGAATGCGTCTGCTTTGAATGATCTAATGGATTCCATTTAGAGAATTGCGATATCCATTTTTGATGCAGAGCTAGTAATTTATAAACTCCGTGCATCTATTTTCGAACTTTTGAATTTGTGAAAATTCTTGTAACAAAATTCAGGCCCTAAATTAAAATTCCACTTCCAACAGTCACTAGAATTTAACTTTCTGTTTCAAATGCAACAAATTTCATTAAGATTGGTCCAGAGGTTATCTCAGAAAAACGTTTTTACGTTTTACATGTATCTGAATAGGCCACGTTGGAGTTGGGTCCGAGCTAAAGCATCCTCTTAAATGAACTCGTATATTTGTACTGTGGTAGTAGCGGTATAATATGTACGTGTCTTTCCTCTCTCTGCATACACGTTTCAATATTGTTATTCTCCTGACAAGGATCGAATGTCACCGACGTCTTGCAGTGTGCATCCACCTAAACTGGTGGTTGCATTTCTGCATAGCTTTTGAACAGTCATCATCATCATAATCATCATCATCATTATCAGCCCGGTTACGCCCACTGCAGGGCAAAGGCCTCTCCCATACTTCTCCAACTACCCCGGTCATGTACTAATTATGGCCATGTTGTCCCTGCAAACTTCTTAATCTCATTTTGTTGCTTTCATTATGGAGGACTACAGTGGCTGTGGAGCCGCTATAGATATCTTTCAGTATTTTTACATACGGCTCGTCTACACCCTGATTCTGCAGTGCCTCCATGACTGCTGAGGTTTCAATTGAATCGAACGCTTTCTCGTAATCAATGAAAGCTATGTAAAAAGGTTGGTTATATTCCGCACATTTTTCTATCACCTGATTGATAGTGTGAATATGGTCTATTGTTGAGTAGCCTTTACAGAATCCTGCCTGGTCCTTTGGTTGATGGAAGTCTAAGGTGTTCCTGATTCTATTTGCAATTACCTTAGTAAATACTTTGTGGGCAACGGACAGTAAGCTGATCGGTCTATAATTTTTCAAGTTTTTGGCGTCCCCTTTCTTATGGATTAGGATTGTGTTAGCGTTTTTCCAAGATTCCGGTACGCTCGAAGTCATGAGGCATTGCGTATACAGGGTGGCCAGTTTCTCTAGAACAATCTGCCCACCATCCTTTAACAAATCTGCTGTTACCTGATCCTCCCCAGCTGCCTTCCCCCTTTGCATAGCTCCCAAGGCTTTCTTTACTTCTTCCGGCGTTACCTGTGGGATTTCGAATTCCTCTAGACTATTTTCTCTTCCATTATCGTCGTGGGTGCCACTGGTACTGTATAAATCTCTATAGAACTCCTCAGCCACTTGAACTATCTGATCCATATTAGTAATGATTTTGCCGGCTTTGTCTCTTAACGCATACATCTGATCCTTGCCTATTCCTAGTTTCTTCTTCACTGCTTTTAGGTTTCCTCCGTTTCTGAGAGCATGTTCAATTCTATCCATAATATACTTCCTAATGTCAGCTCTCTTACGCTTGTTGAGTAACTTGGAAAGTTCTGCCAGTTCTATTCTAGCAGTAGGGTTAGAGGCTTTCATACATTGGCGTGTCTTGATCAGATCTTTCATCTCCTGCGATAGTTTACTGGTATCCTGTCTAACGTAGTTACCGCCGACTTCTCTTGCACACTCCTTAATGATGTCCACAAGATTGTCGTTCATTGCTTCAACACTAAGGTCCTCTTCCTGAGTTAAAGCCGAATACCTGGTCTGTAGCTTGATCTGGAATTCCTCTATTTTCCCTCTTACCGCTAACTCATTGATCGGCTTCTTATGTACCAGCTTCTTCCGTTCCCTCCTCAGGTCTAGGCTAATTCAAGTTCTTACCATCACTGCAGCGCACCTTGCTGAGCACGTCCACATCTTGTATGATGCCAGGGTTAGTGGAGAGTATGAAGTCTATTTCATTTCTAGTCTCGCCGTTCGGGCTCCTCCACGTCCACTTTCGGCTATCCTGCTTGCAGAAGAATGTATTCATTATCCGCATATTATTCTCGCCATATTCCCCCACTGCCTTATCTCCAGCCTGCTTCTTGCCTACCTTGGCATTGAAGTCGCCCATCAGTATAGTGTATTTTGTTTTCACTCTACCCATTGCCGATTCCACGTCTTCATAGAAGCCTTCGACTTCCTGGTCATCATGACTGGATGTAGGGGCGTAGACCTGTACAACCTTCATTTTGATGTAGGGGCGTAGACCTGTACAACCTTCATTTTGTACCTCTTATTAAGTTTCACAACAAGACCTGCCACCCTCTCGTTAATGCTATAGAATTACTGTATGTTGCCAGCTATATTCTTATTAATCAGGAATCCGACTCCTAGTTCTCATCTCTCCGCCAAGCCCCGGTAGCACAGGACGTGCCCGCTTTTTAGCACTGCATATGCTTCTTTAGGCCTCCTGACTTCACTGAGCCCTATTATATCCCATTTACTGCCCTCTAATTCTTCTAATAGCACTGCTAGGCTCGCCTCACTAGATAACGTTCTAGCGTTAAACGTTGCCAGGTTCATATTTCAATGGCGGCCTGGCGACCTCCTATATGTGAACAGTGCAGTGCATGAACACATGAGGTTGTGTGTTCATAAAGTGAAAGTGAAGATCATTGTACGCATCACATTTAGTTGTACATATCATGTAATTGACCGCTTTACAAAAGCATTGCTTCACATAGATTCCAACATATGTGTTGGATCTGCATAATTTTTTTATGACAAATGACATCGTACTCAACTTTATTGCTACACGATGTCAACAAATTTTGTTCTGCGTCACGACGTTAAGATGATGTCTATGATGACACCAGATCCAGCATTGTGAGGTCAACTTCAGCATAAAAATATGCTGCATTTCCAGACTGATATTTGCCTAGTGTCATTCTTTTATGTGTGACGTGCGTTTCTACATCCAAATGATGTCTCAGGACTCCTTGAACTCAATTGCTGTTAAGATGCAATTATCTGCACTTGACTCTTAGATAGGTATAGAGAAACAATGTGTTCTTCAGATGAACATAAACATGAAAACACCAGCACCACTGGAAGAAATCCTGGACATCACTAAGAAGCTACCCCACACCAAGATTCATGAAGCTTGCTTGTAGCAACAGATGCTTGCTCTCTACAGTGCGATCCATTTGCATGCATGCTATATGAGTGGCAGCTGGTTAGTAAGCACTACGTGAGGCTGCTTTCAATGAGTACCATCCTGTTCCTTGCAATTTCCCCATAGTGGGTATGCACTGCTCCTACAGGTCAAATTTCCAAGTCTTGCTTAATGCATATTGCCTGGCTGTGCACGACTGGGCGCTGCAGTACTCTGCACAGAGTGAGGCTGACAAAGCCACGTGCATTTGTCAATGCCTAAAGCAGAAATCTGTTCCACTTGTGTAATCATCATACCTTGCTGGTGAAGCAGCGCACTGACATGGACACAGTGAAGACACACAAGACGACACTCGCTGCTAAAGACACACAAGAAAAGATGACACTCGCTTCTGAAGACACACAAGAAAAGACATGTGTTGTGTGTGTTGTGTGTCTTCACTGTGTCCGTGTCAGTGCGCTGCTTCACCAGCAAGGTATGATGATCACTCACCAACTAGCCCAACTTTCTACTTTACTGCACTTGCGTAAAGTAGCTTTGGTGTAGTGGTTAGAATGCTTTGCTCGAAAATACAAAACACGGGATATACATGACTGCAATGATGGTCTAGTGGTAGAGAATCTGCCTCTTATGTGGGAAGTGCTGGGTTCGAAAAACAAGACGAAGGGGAACCCACCAGTTCCCCTGTCTTAGTGCTTGGCTACATTCAAATTCAGAAGGTTTACTTTTCTTGAACTTTTTTCCAAGAAAGGTACAGAAGCTAAAGGTATGGCAATACCTGACAGAGGCCTCTGTATCGGTTATACATAAGTACAATACACATACAGCAAAAAGTTTGCAGCATGTGGCAATTTTCTTTTATAGAACAAAAAAGCGGTATATTCACAATTCACTCTCAGAAATTTGTACGCTGCCTAACAATACAACTACGTGAGCTTCATATACATAGTGTTATAATCAATTTAACAGTGTGTTGCAGACAATACAAAGAAAAATAGATAAAACACAAGGCAACATTCTCTTTAGTTGGATAAAGTAAAAGTGGATACATTGGTTAATAATACTTCCTTTAGCTGTTTCTTAAAGAGGTTTCGACTTACTTAAAAGTTCAAATCTCTTTCGAGTTTATTAAGAAGTGAGGAGGAGGAGGAATAAACTTTATTAATTGAAATGAGCCGACGGTAAAATCGTCAGAGGTGGGTGGCGTCCCTAGTCCAGCATGCCGTGGGCCTGAGCTGATAGATTGGCCCTGCTCACCAGGCGATGCTGGTCTTCAGGGCTCGAGCTTGTCAGCTGGGCCTCCCACTGCTCGACGGTTGGTCCGGTGATGGGTGGTGTCAATGGGTTTTGCTGACATTCCCATACCATGTGGTAAAGGGTATTGGGCGTAGAACAGATGGCGCATTTTTTAGTATAGCTCGTAGGATACATGGCGTGTAGCAGGGTGCCGTGCGGGAATGTGCCGGTCTGTGGTCTTCGGAAGATCACCGCCTCTTCTGTTGTCAGCTGGGGATGCGGGGGTGGATAGATCCTTCTACCCAGTCTGTAGTGGCTCAGGATATCGGCGTATCTTTTCGGGACGCTATTTTGTTGGTCTACCGGTGCTCGTGAACCTGGTGGGATAGCCCGGAGAATGTGATCTCGGGCAGCGGCATTAGCCGCTACATTACCCGCCAGGGACTCGTGTCCTGGGGCCCAGACAATGTACACTTCTGGAAAATTGTCTCGTTTTTCTAGGATGCCCAGGGCCTGTTTGGAAATGCTTTGTTTGGAAATGGATTGTTTCCCATAGTTAGTCCTTGTTATTGGCATGTGTCATTTTTGCTCTCTAAAGTAGTAAGATGATTTATCAATGCTGCTATTTATGTATAATTTTTCATGATGCACAAAATGTAGCAGCTTGTAATAAAATATTTGGTCAGCTCTTAACATCTGTCCTAAATATAAGGGTGGTGTTCTGAGATTCTGTGGGTTCCCTTTATAGCGTTCATAGCAGCGAAGTATTTGTTTCTGTAATGCCAATAATTTATCGTAATTACGATGTGTTGTTTTTCCCCATAATAAGTTTCCACAGCATAATTTGGAGTAAAACAGTGCGTAATACACAGATTTCATTAGCTATACAGGGATGAAAGCCGCCGCTTTGTATAAACACCCTACAGACTTTGCAAGCTCTACTGCTAAACAATTGATATGAGCATTCAAAGATACATGCTCTTCAAATATTATAACAAAAAAATTTTAGTGTATTGACTCTACAATTGACTCCCCATAAAATGTAATTTCCAACTCATTGTTTATCATTTTATGAGCTGCATTAAATATGATGTATGTGGACCAGGATTGAAATGTACATTTCCAAATAAGTTGCGATTTTCAATGCCTGCAGAGCACATGGCGCAACAAGCTTGCCAGAGCTTACACATGTACATGCATGACCATCAAAATGCAAGGTGATCAGCTGCTGCATTCTCATCACCAGGATCACCACACAACTGTATAATCACCGTAGTAAAATGTTTATTGCTGCCACCATACCATACAAAAATAATGAATGCAAATAATAGTATGTGTTGATGTGTACTGTGACAAGTGGTCGATGGCTCAACATTTGCGTTGGATCAGTAGTAGTCGGGCACTGGTGCGCAAACGACCCGGACCAAGTCGTTGTACTGGACAGGGCCATTTGGTGAAATACGGGCCTCTCGAAATATCGCTTCCACTGAAAAACAGCAAGATGAAAATGCCAAGTCAGAGAAAACCACAAATTGGACAGTGCAGTGTCGCATAACAACTGCTTGTAACGAGCACAGATGACACTCATGCGCACAAAAGAACACCACATAAACTGATTAATGTGAAAACAAACTTGTATATACATCTGCTGTCGAAAGTATATAATATTGGCAGTTCATACTTTGTATCAATGGAGGTGTCCATTACTAATGTGGTTTTCGCATACTAACTACAGATGTTTAATTACCCCATTTTTGTGATTAAATAAAAGTTTATCATTAAGCATTCATACCTGCAGTACTTGCTTCCGAAAACGTTTAAACAACTTTTAGGACAAATATTCTTAATCTGCGAAGCTGCCTCAATTACAACTGTATAAACATGGGCAGCACTGGTAACTAAGTGCAATTACAACAGCACACCACGAAAATGTAACTCGAAACGAAAGAAGCTTTGGTAGCAAGAAAAGCATTTGTGTTGCTGGGCTAGTTGGCACAAATTCTAAACCTGCAAGCATTTTCCCTTTTAACTATGTGGTTAAAGCTCCAAAAAATCTGAAATGTGACAGGGTTCTGCAATATGTTATAGTTGGGGTAGAATGCTCTTGGTTTTACTCGAAAGAAAAAAAAAAGAAGAAAGAAAAAGGCAAGCCAATTTTTTTAAAAATGGAATTCAGTTAAAAACAAAACTGGCAAGTGATAATAAATTTACCAGAGAGCTATGATGAAGATCAGTGTACGGCTGTGAGTATGTGAAAGGTAGTGAGGAACTTGTGCAATGTAATGATGCACATAAAGATATTTCATTGCTGTCATGAGCCAAGGAGCAAAATGTTGAAGAAAGGCGTCAAAGCGAAGCAGTCGAAGAAAAAAGCTACTGCATGTGACATGAAGTAGGGAATGAAGAAAAGCTACCCAGAGTTGAGTACAATGTGCAAAACAAGGGGTTACAATAGAAGCGATGTAGTGACAGCGTTATAGAAGAAACAATGCAATGACACAGCAAGGAAGCAGAACAGAAGGTATAGGCCTAGTGACACTCTGGGACAGCAGGATTTGTGCTTGGACCATGGTGCCAACAGTGAGCTTCAAGGATGCAACCAGTGGTGCTTTGATTGAAGCAATCCGTGGTATCCCAGCAGCCGCCACTGCAAGCCTGTTCAGGGACATAGCCAACATGGCTGGTTGAGATCTGGCCAGCCACACTCCAGGTGTTGTGGTAGCCCAGGCCAATGTAGCTACATTCTGCAACATCCAACTATGCATCTATCACACCCACACTCCTCTTTATATCTGTCACCTTTGCGTGGACGTCGTAACTGGCAATGTAAGCAGAGAGAGGTAACTACAACAGTGTGGACGTTGGAACCAGCGATAACACTCTGTGACATTAGTACAGTGACATAGACAATCACTTACCATCTCTAGGTGGTACCAGGTCATTGCACTATTCTTTAGGTGTTAGTGCTGAGGGCTTTGATATTTCATCTGTGCTTTATTAGTATGTCTTTCTTTCCGCAGTTTAGGGACTTTGTGTGCCGCGATTGGTCCGTTTAAAGTCTGCTTCTTGCTTCTTTGAAAAAAAAAAAAACACTATTCGCATAATCGCATTTTATGATGATTGACTCTCTCTGTTGTCCTCATGGTGACCATGGCAATTACAATGTTTTATTGCAGTGTATTGACTCATGTAATCCATGTGCCACCTTCTGTGCCAATAAAAAAGTATATAGTGGACCATTAGCAAAGTGTTGCTGCGCATATGTGAGAAAGGTATTTTCCAACAAAAATACTCTGCAAAGTATTCATCATCATCATCAGAAGCAGCAGCCTATTTTATGTCCACTGCAGGACGAAGGTTTCTCCCTGCGATCTCCAATTACCCCAGTCCTGCGCCAACAGATTCCAACTAGCGCCCACGAATTTCCTAATTTCATCGCTCCACCTAGTCTTCTGCCATCCTTGACTGCGTTTCCCTTCTCTTGGTACCCATTCTGTAACCATAATGGTCCAGTGGTTATCAAACCTACGCATCACATGACCTGCCCAGCTCCATTTTTTTCTCTTAATGTCCACTAGAATATCAGTTATACCCGTTTGCTCTCTGATCCAAGCTGTTCTCTTTGTGTCTCTTAACATTATGCCTAGCATTCTTCATTCCATCGCTCACTGCACAGTCCTTAACTTGGTCTCAAGCTTTTTTGTCAATTTCCAAGTATCTGCCCCATATGTCAGCACGGGTAAAATGCACTGATGGTACACCTTCCTCTTCAATGATACCGTGAGCTACTGATGGGAGCTTACCGTTGTCTGCCGTATGCGATCCAACCTATTTTTATTCTTTTAAGAATTTCCTTCTCATGATCAGGGTTCCCTGTGATTAGTTGACCTAGGTAAACATACTCCTTCACAGCATCTAGAGGCTGACTGGCGATACTGAACTCTTGTTCCCTTGCCTGGCTATTGATCATTATCCTTGTTTTCTGCATATTAATCTTCAACCCCACTCTTACACTCTCTCTGTTCAGTTCCTCAATCATTTGTTGTAACTCGTCTGCAGCATTGCTCAATAGAACAATGTCATCGGCAAACCGAAGGTTGCTGGGATATTCGCCGTCGATCTTTACTCCTAAGCCTTCCCAGTTTAATAACTTGAATACTTCTTCCAAATGCGTAGTGAATAGCATTGGAGAGATTGTGTCTTCCTGTCTGACCCCTTTGTTTATAGTTATCTTCCTAATTTTCTTGTGTGGAATTAAGGTAGCTGCAGAATTTCTCTAGATATTTTCCAAGGTATTTACATAAGCGGTCTGTCTTCCTTGATTGCGTAATGCCTCTATGACTGCTGGTATCTCTACTGAATCAAATGCCTTTTCGTAATCTATGAAAGCCATATAGGGAGGCTTATTGTACTCTGCGGATTTCTCAATCGCCTGATTAATGACATGGATGTGATACATTGCAGAGTATCCCTTCCTAAAGCCAGCATGTTCTATTGGTTGACTAAAGCCCAGTGTTGCCCTTATTCTAATGGAGATTACTTCGGTGAATATTTTATGTAATACTGGCAGTAAGATAATGGGCCTATAATCTTTCAATTCTTTAACGTCTCCCTTTTTTGTGGATTAGTATGATGCTTGCATTCTTCCAGTTTTCTGGGACCCTTGCACAGTGGTGTAGCTGGCACCCGGGGCCGATAGCTCTTCTGTCCCCCCCCCCCCCCGTGTGTAGTCGAGGAAGGCGAGGATATCGACAATTTTTGGGTATCTTCAGACGTATATTCAACATCTTCATAAAACTTATCTACTTCATCATTATTGTGACTGGATGCTGGAGCGCAGGCTTGTGCTACCTTTAATCTATACCTCTTATTAAGTTTGATTACGACTACAGCTACCCTCTCATTAATGCTGTAGAATTCGTCAATGTTTTCCCCTATGTCCTTATGAATTAGGAGTCCTACCCCGTATTGCTGCTTATCTGGGAGACCTCTGTAGCAGAGGGCATGGCCGTTATTCAGCACTGTATAAGCTTCGCTAGTTCTAATCTTACTAATGACAATTATATCCCAAACAATGTCTGATAGTTCTTCAAAGAGTCCTGCTAAGCTAGCCTCACTCGACAGAGTTCGGCTGTTAAAGGTTGACTGGGTCAGTTTCCATTGGCGTCCTGTCCAGACCCACAGATTCTTCATCAGGAAGGTGGTGGCCAAATACTGCACCAGGGAGGCCAATTCCTCATCATGACACCATTAACCTTAAAGAAAGCCAGTTGCACATCTAATGCAAAGCAACTTTGCCCTCCTGTAAGAAGATAAAGAGTCTCACAAGCTGCTCACACTTAAGCTTCTCCCATATGAACGGATATTCAAGGGCTTTCATTACAGGTTATGAAGAGTAAATGCAAATCGACTGACAAAGGGCGTCTCACCTTCACGCGGTGTCAACTTCTCTCCCCAGTTGAGGAGAATGCGCCGTAGCTCTCTCCCCGAGATCTGACCAGATCCAGATCTGTCGCTGGCTCGAAAGGCTTTGACAATCTCATCCGGTATGCTTTCCTTTTCACTATGTGCGTGCATGATCTCCAAGAAGTCTGCAAATGAGATCTTGCCTCCTGCATGGGTGTGAACAATAGCCATTGAATGATTGATTGTCAGAGTTTAACGTATGTACCTGGAGGGTGAGGCTACAAAATAATTTTGACTACCTGGGAAGCTCTTCAATATATCCCTTAAGTACAGAGACACTGCTGACTTGAAACAGAAAGATTTGTTTTGCATGTCGCAAAATATATACAAGTGGGAACCAAGGCAACGGAAACAACAATAAATACAAGGTACATGACAATGAGGAACACAACAGGTTGCATTCCTCTGTACCCTAAATCTGTACACGCCCTACGGTATATGCATTTGATACTTAACAGGACACAATATGGCTTTGCCCGCACAGTGTGAATTCATGAGGAAAATGCAGTTTGTCTCGATCTGGTGGTTCAAATATGGGTCATAGCTATGTGTGTGCTAATTTAAACAAAGCACATCTGTTGTATCGGTGTTCTTTGCTGCTCTATGAATTTGTGAGTACCTTAGCCTTGCTCCGCGTGTTGATAATTGGCCAGCCGAATAGTCGTTTGACCTCAATATCATATATTTACCCTAACAGCTGCGAAATCATTTCTTATGGAAACAGAAAATTTTATGTAGTCCCGTAACTGTCATCTGCACGCTGCCAATTAAATTCGAGTATGAAGCAATAATACTGAAGAACGAAGAAACTACTTCGGTAACCACGATCGATGCATTTTGCTAGCGCCAACGGTATACCTCCGGCAAGCAGGAAATTAGCCACTTACCTTTATCTTTATAATACTTCTTAAGCTCCGTAATTGTAGGACTTAGCCCCAATGACCGCATGATCAAGGTAAGCTCGTCGAGGGTGCGAATTTGTCCGGAATGTGCATTCAGATAAAAGCAGTCCCGGAACTCTGCAACAGATTGGTGTAATTCCACTGCGTTTAAAGAAGCTCCCATGCAACGCGGTGGTTCCTAACGTGGTCACTTGTAACCTAAACATATCCAATAACATAAATAACGCAATCAGTGCGGTCTTACCATCAATATCTTGTTCTCTGAAATACCTCGCCTGAAAACCGAAAGCAGCGATGTGTTACGACAAATGGTACCACGCCATTTGAAACGTTAAAGAGAACAGAAATAGATTAGACTTTTAACGAATCAGAATAATCAGTGAACACTTACCATGCTTCTTGGTAATAAACAGAGGAATAAATAATGTGAAATACTAAGTGTTGCAGTAGCAGTGGGCTTGTGCGGAATGTTGGACGCGGGTCAGGTCTGGTCAGGTGGACTGTGCACGCATCCTAAATGCACGATGAAAAGATAGTGCGACTTTTACATTTGTACCGCTTGCAAGACAACAGTTAAATATCTAGTGCCACATATATGTATATATACATATTATTTATTGGGTCTCACTATTTCACAATGTCCTTCATTGAAAATTAAAGTTACTGGAAAGTTCTGGGGACGCAGCTCGTGTGTTTGCTCTTCTACTGTATTAATACGCCCCCATCTGTTTGCGCTTGTTTACATCGGCTTGCACGTGCAACTGGCTCAACAGCTGAAACGAGAAGTTTCATCTTTTTGATATCAATAATTGTACAACCGATCGTTGGTAATGAAGAGCCTCGAGGAGATGCTGCAGACGCACAGAGGCCGGGACGTGCTTATTCGGACTTTGGGTTACGCTTGTCTTTTGAGTAGCGGCCTTACAAGAGGAAGTTTATCAAAAAAGTTGAAAGTCGCAAGCTCGGAGTTTAGCCACTGCCGTGTTGTGTGCAGGCTTCTCGACGACTGGCCAATGTTGCAGTACAGTTTATCTTACGGTATTGGAAAGCATGTAAGTGTGTCTTGTCTATCCCGGCTTGACACGCTTGTGACAGAGCAGGCGCGCGACTTCGGCGGAAGCTTCTGAACGCAGAATTGCGTCCTAGCTAGGTGCTAGATGGGTCGCAGCGCGTACACATGACAGTGCATTTGGTGCTGCCTCTTTGGGAATCGTCGTTACAAATGCTGTCGCAGATGGAAGTACGCCGGCTTGCGCTGTTTCTAATTACGCTATCATTTATTGCGGGGAAACGCGTTTTAGTTATTTTTCCTAGAAAAAGCTTACTGGCACGCAGTGCTAAAGTGTAACAGAATTTGATGATAAATATTATTCAGAAGTGGTGCTAGTCTCATAATTTTTACTGTGTGTACATACATGGTCACATCGCTTCGATTTCGCACCTTCAACATATATTTACTCAGTAAATAATAAGCCGTGAATTCCCAATTAACTTACAATAATTAGCTTGTGATTATCAGACATTTAGTAAGGCCCATCGCCGCTAATAATTTGCTGCCGCAAAATAACAGGAAAACGGAGAAGAAATTTAGTGTTTATATCTTCCTTTAAAATTGTCTTGCTCTTCGCATTTGAAACACCCTGTATATACAGACAGTACGTTTGATCGTCCGCGCAGGGGAGGCTACCTAATAATAATATGAATCCTTATGTTCTAGGAGAACGACACCACACTCCAGATCATGGGTGTCCTGAAGAATATTGCTGACCAAGCGTTTTATCCTATTGAGCACATCTCGTGGTTGTGCAACAACAAAATAATTTTGCTTGATGGCACCCGCTGGGAGACTGCAGGCACAGTGTTGTGGGCCATCTCCCTGTACTGTGGAATTGCAAGGTAGGTGACAACAGCATGCATGACGAAGAACATGGCCAAATGGTTTGGTGATAAGTTGCATTGACTTAATCAGCTGACCTTACTGTGATGATATCTGGCCAAGCATGTCATGTAAACTTACCACGGTGGCTCTTCGGCAGTGGCATTCTTCTCCAGAGCACGAGTTTGTAGATTCGATTCCTGGCTGATGTGACCACATATCAATGGAGATAATAATGCAGAAACACTTGTGTGCTGCACATTGGGTGCATATTAAAGAATCCCAGGTGCAGTGACATAACTAGATAAGCTAGTTGTTACATGATTTGAAAGCAAACATTGCTCAAATGGGACAAAGCAAGAAGAGACAAGACAGTCTGCTGTCTTGTGTCTTCTCGTAGTGTCCCATTTTAGCACTGTTTGCTTCCGAAAACCCCAGATGGTCAGAAATTAATTTAAAGCCCCCCAATACAGCATCTCTCATTACCCGTGTGTCACTTTGGGGTGCGCTAAACCCTATAGATCAAGCACATGCCATTGTAACACCTTTTTTTTGCCTCAATGAATCATGTTACTGTGGTGAAGATTTTTTTTTTGTGTTGTGCAAGCAAGCTGACTGGTAGTTCTTGCGAAGGGTCTATTCAGAAAAGTACATGCAGAATTGTTTAAGCACCTTTTGTGTTATAAAATGAGCTTTGTTGACGGCTTATACTGGCGAATGCATTGTTACCAGGGCTGGATATAATGCTCTGCACGTAGTCATGTATGTGCACTAGCTGGTTGCAGACCGAGAGGTTGTCACGCAGGGAATGATAGGGTAGGTGAATGAACGATAGGGTAGGTGAATGAACGACCCACTGGTGTGTCGTACAGGGAGGGGCAGATGGTTGAAACATGGCTCGACTGCACAGTATCGCAGATTGGCACAGATGGCAATGCAGCCATGGAAGAAGATGCTGGCACTGCTGAAACTGATAGGTAAATAGCCTGTAGAATGGGTTGCGGCAGGGTGTGAAGCAGGTAGAGGTGAAAGGCATGGGAAAAACTTAATGAATGGAGAATCTGGTGCACACAGCTCCATTGGCTGCACTACATGCCACCAAGCTAAATGCAATGAAGGGCTTCTTAATATGTGAAGAACATGTCTACATAACAGTCGGCAGAAATGCTTGTACATTCGCAGATGGTGGGATGCATCTTTTGTAAATTACAAGACTAGAGACGGCTACAAATGAATCTGCAGACAGGTCTTGCTGCTGATGGAATGGCACACTGGGACTTACATTGGATAGTTGCCTGCAAGGTGTTGAGATACGGGATCTCTTTGTATCCTACTGCAACACCAGTGTTGAGATCTGGAGGTTCTGCAATTGCAAAGCTGCCACTGATGTTGTGAACAGCATGAGTCTTCAAACCTTAGGGCTGAGACCAAATTTGCGATTCTGAAGCAGAAGGGAAGACAGAGTCTTGGGAGTTGGCAAAGGAGAAGAGAACTCTATACAAGTGTTTACATATTATTTACCAGTAGCAGATAGCTGTTGAATAGCTTGTTAGAGCCCACCAGACTGACTGGATCAACTGGTGGCGTCTCTCTTCTAACAATGTGCGAATGCCAGTGGTGTAGCCAGAAATTTCGTGTCAAAGGTAGGGGGGGGGGGGCTGATGTTGCAGGTCGGCATTCTCCTTATAGAATATGTCAGTGGATTAAATACGGGAATGATAACTGTATTGCCATTACCAAAGATGCTACAAACGAATTCTTGAACGCTGTGCACTGTCAAGACAAGAAAAGCATGTATTTTTCCATAAAAGAATGTACTCGTATGTCTAAAAAATTGTGCCCAAGATAACTAATATCAGTGCTTCCATATTTTCTGTCTATTTAATAAGTAAAGATAATATCACACGAACTTTAGAACTATATTGAAACCAGCAAAGTAGTGCATGCCGCTGATATGAAAAATGTAAAGGCTATGAAATGAACAACTTGAGGACCAATATTTTAATGAAAGTTTGTCCTTCAAGAACTTTGTTTACATATTCGTATATATGACATGACCAGGGAAAAATCTCAATGATGCTGTCCTCTGTTGCAATGTATTGTACAGGAGCAGCTATCACCGGTCATGTATTTTGAATAATTGCACCGGAATTATAGTCACAACAGAGAGCACATATAAAGAGCAGGAGTTCTGCAAAATATACGAGGGCGAGTCAAATGAAAGTGAGCCAATGCGAATATATGACAAACAGCCAGTTCTATATTAAATAGTAGTCTCCATGAGCACTTAGACATTTGTCCCACTGACTAACGAGTAGTGTGATTCCCGTGTCATAAAACTCCGTGGGTTGCTGCTCCAAAAATTCTGTAACTGACTCTTTCACGTCAATGTCCGACATGAATCTGGTTTCCTTGAGGTGTTCTTTCCAATGCTCCAAAATGTGGAAGTCCCAAGGCGACAGGTCTGGGCTGTATGGCGGATGTTGCAGCGTTTCGATGTTGCAGCAACTTTGCCAGTCTGTGTTAACCACATCAGCGACGTGGGGACGGGCATTGTCATGGAGCAAGATGACCCCATTCCTGAATTTTCTATGTCGTTTGTTCTTGATCGCGACACGCAGCCGATCTGGTGTTTCAAAATATCGGAAATGATTGATAGTCTCTCCAGGTTTAGCAAATTCAAGCAGTAATGGCCCCTGACAATGGAAAAAAAAAAGTGAACATCACCTTTCCGGCGGAAATGACAGCCTTTGCTTTCTTTGGGGGCGGTGAATTGAAATGTTTCCACTGTAAGCTTTGCCGTCGTGTTTCAGGCTGGTAGTAGTGGCACCATGATTCGTTCCCGGTCACAATTTCAGACAAGAAGTGATCACCCTCATTGTGACACCGGATCAGATGAGTCAAGGCAGTGCCGAACTTCTTTGTCTTCTGGCGGTGGTTCAAAATCTTGGGCATCCATTGCACACACAAAAGCCGATGACAGAGATGTTCATGAATTATGGCAGGAAGTGAATCGTGACTGATATTCAGACGCTCTGCCAGTTCATCTATACTTATCCTCCGTTCTTCTCTCATCACCTTATCAACTTCTGCAATTTTGTTAAGGGTGATTTCACGATGGCTTTAGTCTCCTCTTTAATCTTCTTTGCAACTTTCACATCCTTCTTTGAACTGTTTGCTCCAATGCTTCACAGTGGCCAATGAAATGCAATGTTCAACGTACAGGGCAGCCATACGGCGACTCATTTCTTTTTGGGAAACAACTTCAGTTGTCAAAAACCTCACAACACCACGGTGTTTAACTTTTGGAGTGTCCATTATGCCATGCAGCCATGTTCAACCCAATGAATGAGAGGATTAAAAATTTTTATCCTCACACCTGCGTGCCACTTTTCTAAATGAGAGATGCACCTGCGCTACGCACATGCCTCGCACATAAAGAACCGAACCATTATTGCGTGGAGTGGGTTAGCTCATTTTCATTTGACTCGTCCTCGTACATTAGAAATTAGAAGGTACAATGGAATATACAAATGTGAAGATACAGCTTGATGGACGGCAAAAGAGTGTCACTGGAAACAGGGTTCACTGCATGTATACAGAAGACCTCGCAACAAGATATTTAAATATATGCATAAGTCACCAATAAATGTATGTATCTAAGAAAAAGTCACTGTATATAATGCATCAAATGAGGCAAATAAACATGTTGCGGAATCATAGATACAAAGATCACAGTACTCTCTCCCTCCACTCCCCTTGATGTATCGCGCGCAACAAGAGGCGGAGCGCTTCCTCCATGCTTTTCTTCCTTGCGCACACAAGACTGAGCCACCGTCGTCAGCTCACCCATGCCACCCCTTCTCCCCGAGCTTTCACTCGCACATACAGCATGCGGCGTGCATTCACGATGTTATTGCCCTTGGACTTTATGGAACACGAGGGTGACGGCGATGGCAGAAATGCGCCTGGAGTGTCCACATAATTGCTAACCCCTGGCGAGTGCAGATTAAGTTCTCTGTTCGACGCATGTTTACTGGTCCATCTTTGATCATAACAATGCGGGGCGGGTGGTGACACCACTCTGGTGGCATTTGTTTCCTTTTGGAAGCGAGTTGCTTGAACATATTTGAAGTTGGGGCTGAGCGCTGTCTGGGCTGCCTCACCACACTTCGTGGTTGCAAAAGGCTTTTCCGCAGATGTCGATTAGCCTTCCTGAGTAATGCAGGGTAATTTCTCATCACCACAATAATGCGTGGTAAGGGATGTGGCACAAGTTGTGTCGACCAGTCAGCAAGTGACAGGATGTATGACTGCAGGCACTTAAGAGCCAACAGGTTTGGGGACAAGGACACCCTGACAGGCACTACAAGATGCAGCAGGGAAAATATAGTTTTACTGTGTGTACGTGAGTCACTACAACTAGAAGAAGGCAAGTCCACTTGTCGAAATGTTGGCTCCTGCTTTCACCTTGTTCTTGTTTTGCTCATCGTCTACAACTAGGGGTTAGAATTTGTGGAAGGGTCAACTCTCAAGTGAACTTTGCAGACAGGAATTGATAAGGAAATCACGCTAGGCAGACTTAGGAGGAGCAGGAAATCATGACGTGTTCACAATGTAATAACTGTCAGTGTTTATTGTTGGTTGTAAGAAAATCACAGCAGCATCTGGAATGTGGCAAGCCTACCTGTGATATCTAGGGGAGCATGCAAAGAAAGTGTTGTTGCCGACTCAAAGTTTGGTGGAGGCAAGAGTGGGAGTACACTGTCCACTTTTGAAAAAGATAGTATCATGCTTCGTTGTGGGCTAGCACAGCCAAATGGAGTGAATTGTAGGGCTGTGGGCTGGTGGAAAGTATGGTTAGAGGTGACATTTGGCCAGCAGGGCATCAAGAAAGAATGACGAGCTCCAATGGCTGCGTGGTGATACTACTGACTATCTGATAGTCAGCCAACATTGACTGTTTCTAGAAGTGAACATCCATGGCAAGAAAGCATTTCTGATACAAAAGGAAATGCTGGAAAACCATGTAGTTCTTTCTTTTTTTTTTTTTTTTGAGGTTGTGAAGCATAGATACTATATTGTAAATGCGTGTCTTGTAATTAAACTTGTGTTTCTTGTGTTTGGCTTTTCTGTCTAGTGCTCCTCACATATTATGTGCGGCCTGACATCAGGTTATGTAGTTGTCTTCTCTGTGTCTGTAATGCTAACTCTCAGTGCTAAAGTTATCACCAAATTGTTGTAATCTTGAATGTCAGTTCTGATTATGTGCAAGAAGTTGCAGAATGGGTGGGAAGAGCTGTGGGAGGTCCATGGCAGTGTTCTTCTCAGCAGGTGTACTTTTTTGGGGGGGCCCTGTTACTGTTGAAACAGCAGAATTGTACTTTTTGGTGCTAATAATAACTTAAGTGTATGCCCTCATGTGCGAAAGTAATAACACTCCCGTACTCCTCCTCTTCCTTCTCCTCTAGTATTGGTTTCAATTTTTGCATCAGCTAGCAAAGGTGTTGTCATTGTTTCTACCTGAAGATGTTCTTCAGGCAGATGACTGTGCCTTAAACAAGAACTAACGGTAATCGTTTTGTCAAGTAATGCTCAATCTTAACCTGAAAAATTCTTGAGTTTTGTTACTTTTACATGTGAAAGTGTGTTCAGCTTGAGCCTTAAGGTCTGTTTTGGTCCCTTTTGCTCTCTTGTGTTCACTTGTTTTTTGACAGTTTGTAGACAAATGCCCTGTAAGGCATCATCTTAACTGCCTCTCTCACCATTGCAAACAGCCAAGCGCAGCACGTAGACCACACATAAAGTAGCAATCGTGTTTGTAAAGTATCAATCGGCTGCACGGTGCGAAAACAACTGAAATTTCAAACAGAAGCCTGCACCCCCTTGCTCTGGAGGGTGTCCCGCTTCCTAATGGAGAATTTCACGCATAAGGTCATATGCATAAACGCCTCTGTGTAAGACACTGCCTGTAACATCACTGATTATGGCACATGATTTTGGTAAATCATCCAATCTAGAATGTGCAAAGCCACCACTGAAAGTGTGTCACACAGAAAAAAGAAAGTAATAGAGAAAGTGGGGTTAGTGGAGTAAACATGACGCAGTCTCACAGCTTTGGTATGGGAAAATGCAGGAAAGGAACTCTGCTTGCTGACTTTTGTTGAGGCAAAAAGTGTGTGTCAGTGTTGTCATTGAAGCTTGCCTTGTGGCGACTTGGTGACGCAACATTTCAGCGTCACCCATGTTGTGGTAAAACACTCCATAAACTGTGATTTACAGCTTCTGGTGTTTAAACAAAATTTCATATGGGGACATGCAAAGAACAGGACAGCACACACAACCAACAATGTGCTTCACCATATATTGCATTCAGAGGATGCCATGTGAAAATAACTACACAAAAACTGAGAAATGCACTATTCTTAATTTTACATGTTACTTTTTGAGATTTTTGTGCTTGCTGTATATTTATTGTATGTATGAAAACTGTTGTAACCCACTCCTGCCTAAGGTCTGAACCTAGACCAACAGTACTGAAATAAAATTATATGGTCAAGAACCTTGTTCCTTTACTTTCTGCTATTGTGCTTTATGATAAGGGCTTCATACAGACATGGAAGCTGCTCCCAGGTCTCATTGAACAAGTTGTGTTAGTGCAACATGACGCTCTTCCTTCGGATTTGTTTAAACCTTTACCTCCCGAATTATTTTTGAAAGGAAAAAAAAAAAGTAAGATAGTCCCAAATTGTTGATTTTTTTACTGCTCTATTGAATTGCTACATTAAATAAACACAAGAAATACATTTGAAAGAATACTTTTTACTGGAGAACACACGAAATATATTTGTCTAGAGAATGTTGGCTCTTCTATAGGCTGTCGCTGACATGATCTTGTGGGTATTGTTAAAAATGTTTCTACCAAGCCTCTAATAGTATTGTAGCGCTAACCGTGCATAAAGAAGAGAAGTCAATGTATAGACTTGCTCAGATCGTCCTTGATAAGAGAAATTGGGAGTTTTTGCCATGGACGACCCAGAAAAATAAACCAGCTGTCAGTTCGCACATCACCCTGTCTGTCTGTCTGTCTGTCTGTCTGTCTGTCTGTCTGTCTGTCTGTCTGTCTGTCTGTCTGTCTGTCTGTCTGTCTGTCTGTCTGCGTCTGTCTGTGTCTGTCCGTCTGTCTGTCTGTCTGTCTGTCTGTCTGTCTGTCTGTCTGTCTGTCTGTCTGTCTGTCTGTCTGTCTGTCTCCTTTTACCAGCCTTTCGTCAACACTTGGCAGTGTGCTCAGCCATGAAGTTGCACCAACTAGGCCCTGTTGCAGCTTTACTTCTTTTCCTGAGCTTCATAAATGCAAATGCATGAATAAAAAGAAATAATGAACCAGTTAATTGAAGGGCAGACAGGGCAGTTTAGGCAAAAATTGTTTTATTCAGTAATGTGTATGGTGCCACCTGTCTTGTATGATTTTTATGCTGCTACTGAACACATTCTGATCTTAATTCAAGATGGAATTTTTTTTTACACACCTCTGAGATTATGGTTAATCTATCGGTCAACATCTTTCTGGGTAACATTCTCTGACAAAACAATGTTATTTTTACTCAATTAATGTTATAATATATTTTGGTTTGTTTCATTGTCATAGATCGCTTCGAACCATTAACATCCTGCAAAGAAAGCGAGAAAAATTGTCGAGTGTGAAAGGCGACAGTACAAGGTGAGTATAAAAAATTTTCATTTATAATTTTGGTAGCTGTAGCAGCATCTAAGAGTTTCTTTAGCATGAAAAAGGGCACAGTTGTTGGTACTGATAGTAAGTACTAATTTTCTAGCTTGATTTTAGCTTGAGTATATTTCTGAGGGAAACCTACCTTGAAGCACAGCCAAATTCTTGAGAAAATCAAATATTTATAAGAAGTTATGCATTTACTTATTGAATACAAAAACACTGTAGCCTTCACATCGTGAGGGCAAAATGCATGAATACATACAGAAATTAAAGAAGCCCACAGACATGTAGAGCACAATTTTTCATATTTTAGCCATCGGGGTAGCTGCAAGTATTAAAACTTCAGGACATAAACACTTCAAGTTGTCCATCATAGTACACTCCTTCTCGGCTCACTAAAAGCCATAGGAATTCTGCACAAATCTGTCTATTGGAAATAGAGTCGTGGAAGGAAATTTTGTCCACTAAGTGGCAGCAGAATGTTTCTTCAGCAGGGGCAATATCGCCTCATTGTACAGGGAGTTTTGCAGTTTAAGAAAAGTTTCATCTTTGAGAGCCGAGTCTTAGCCAGTGCCTTACCAAAGCGGTCCCTTATTGAGCAAGCTAAACTTGAGGCTAGCGCTGTTAGCATAAAAATGAAAAAAATTGTTAGGCCTAAAGGCTGCAGGTTGGAACAGGGATAATTTAACTTAATCTCACCAAGCATATCCAAATTAGTATTGTAGAAATCAGCAAGGCTTGTGTTTCTTGTCATATGTTTCCAATTTCTATCTGGTATGTCTCTCAGATTATCTGCAGATTGACAGAGCTACACATTAGATTATGAGCAGATTTACTGTGATGTTTTCCAAGTCCGTAAGGTTCAGACCTCCATTGTCAGTGCGAAATGCATGGCAAATTGTCATAACTTTCAGTGTCACTAGTGCTATTTATGTGCAGAAGTTTGTGGTAGAATTATGCGAGAAAACACTTTTCTAAGAGTTAGCACTGCTTGATGTAAACACAATAATTTTAAGCAGTGACCATTTTATGATGGCCTATGACCCTGAAATTGCAGCTCAATGGCGAAGTGAAAGAATTAAAGTAGGAAAACAACTCTCCAGTGTCTTAGGCATCTACAAGGCCATGACTGTGATAAGCACTCAGTGTGGCATGAAATTGATGCCAGAAACCATTGGATATGGGCATAAGCAGAAAAGAAGCTGAGTGTTGTTCATGTACCAGATAGATAGATAGCCTTTATCCAGCAGTGGAAGTCCACCTAAGAAACAGCTTGAGTTTGATGACATATTGCAAGGTACTGCCAGCGATTGTATGGTGCCCCCTGGCCGCGAACAACTCCTTGTAGTTAACTCTGACATCACCGATGGTGACATTTTAGTTGTACCATCAGCCCGTTGCTTATTCAAAGGGATTGCTCTGGCACCCAGCTTTGTTCGCTTCACCAACGGCATGGCCACTTTGGCTGTACTCAACACAACAAATGAGCCAGTTCTACTTTCTAAAGGCGCCATTCTCACGTGCGTCTTGGACACTCAGCCTGTCTCTGTACTTACCTCAACTACTGCTGTTTCACAACCACCCACAGCTATAGATCCGGTCCCTGCTTCTGTTCTCGCTAGTACCATCAGCTCCGATCTAACGCCACAGCAGATGGTGAAGTTACTGGCATTGTTATCGCAGCCTAAGGACTCCTTCGATGTCCACTCTCCTCTTCAGGGACAGACTTCTGCGACGGCTCATTGCATACACACAGATGGAACTTCCATCATGCGCCGGCTGCCATATCGCTTTTCTTCTGCTGAACACCAGATCGTCGATACCCACGTTGTCGACATGCTGAAACGTAGCATAATCCGCCCATCCTCAAGCCCTTGGTCGTTGCCTGTCGTTTGGGTGCGTAAAAAAAACGGCTCTGCGATTTTGCATAGACTATCGTGCATTGAACAAAATAACCTGCAAAGATGTATATCCACTGCCCCAAATCGATGGTGCGTTAGATTCATTACAAGGCGCGGAGTATTTCTCCAGCCTTGATCTACGCTCCAGATACTGGCAGATCCCCATGCACGAAGCAGACAAGAAAACCACCTTTGCCACACCCGATGGACTTTACAAATTTAACGTAATGCCTTTCGGCCTGTGTAATGCTCTCGCCACATTTGAACAGATGATTGACACCGTACTACGGGGCCTAAAGTGGAAGACTTGCTTATGCTACCTTGACGACATCATCATATTTTCGTTGACCTTCCATCAGCATACGAAGCACCTCGATGAATTCCTGACATGTCTCTCAGCTGCTGGCCTTGAGCTGAATACAAAAAAGTGCCACTTCGCCAGCAAAACCATTAAAGTACTCGGACATTTTGTCAGCAAGGAGGGCCTTCGACCCGACCCCGATAAAATTACCGCTGTCCACCGCTTCCCCAGGCCCCAGGTGCCAAAGACTTGCGTAGCTTCCTTGGCCTAGCTCCCTATTTCCGGCGCTTCATACGTAACTTTGCCACCATTGCGGCGCCGCTCCATCAACTCCTTCCTTCTGGAGCTCCCTATGTATGGTCGGACGAATGCCAAACTGCTTTTCACGCCCTCAAGCGTGCCCTCACATCCGAACCTGTGCCTTGTCATTTCGACAACACCCCACCCACTCTTCTACATACTGACACCAGCGGCCATGGTATCGGCGCTGTTCTTCTGCATCGTCAGCAAAATTCTGAAGAATGTGTTGTTGCATATGCAAGTCGCACGCTAACAGCTGCAGAGAAAAATTATTCGATTACCGAGCAAGAGTGTCTCGCCGTTGTTTGGTCCATTAAAAAATTTCGGCCTTATCTGCATGGCTGCCACTTTACGGTCGTTACTGATCACCACGCCTTGTGCTGGTTGGCGATGCTAAAGAATTTAATGGGACGTCTCGGCCGTTGGATACTTCGTTTACAAGAATACGACTTCAACGTCACCTACAAGTCTGGAAAGAAACACCAGGATGCCGATGCTCTCTCTCGTTGTTCCCTACCACCGTCTTCAAACGCTGCTTGCTTACCACCTTCCGTGAGGAAACCGCAGGGCGCATCGCCGTTGCCTGCATTCCCTTCGCTCGCAGCTCTTGACCGGCTCCCATCCAGCCTTTCTCATACGTTTGCCTCTAGCCAACGTAATGACTCCTACTGCCACTCCATTATGGAACGTATTCGCGGATTATCTCGCACACCTAACGCTCGGCTCCGTCGGCAGTTGAAGAACTTCAAGATCAAAAATTCGGTATTTTACTGGTACGTGTTTCATGCCGAAGGACATCGTTGGGTTTATATCATTTCCAAATCACTTCGGGCACAGGTACTGGAGACCTTTCACGATGATCCCACTGCCGGTCACTTTGGTTTCCATAAAACATATGAGCAAATTCGCAGCCGCTTCTCTTGGCCTGGATTTGCAACCAGCGTAGTGAAATACGTGGCTTCCTGTTCATTCTGCCAACGCTGCAAACGACTGACCTCACCTCCGGCTGGACTGCTCCAACCTGTCCCGTGTCCTGACGCTCCTTTCACATTCTTTGGTATTGACCTCTATGGTCCGCTGCCCTTAACCACTGGCGGTAAACGATGGATCGTCACAGCTGTAGACCACTTGACATGGTACTCTGAAACAGCCGCACTATCTTTGGTATCCGCAGAGGAGGTTGCAGCCTTTTTCTTGAAAGCCATCTTTTTACGGCATGGAGCCCCACATATCCTTTTGAGTGACTGCGGCACGACCTTTCTCTCTAACCTTCTCGACGATGTTCTCCGTGCGTCCAATACCATCCATAAAATGACTTCTAGCTACCACCCTCAAACTAATGGTTTCACAGAATGCTTTCATCGCACACTGTCCGACATGATATCGATGTACATCGACCCTGACCACACCAATTGGGATGTCATTCTACCATTCGTCACTTTCGCATACAACACGGCCGTCCAACGAACTATGGGGTACTCGCCCTTTTTCCTTGTGTATGGTCACCAACCGATCACTATCCTCGACGTTTCTTTCTTCGGTGTCCGTGTACCCTCGTCCACATCAGTGTGTGAGCAGTTCGTTTCGCGCATTGCCCGGTGTTGCCAACGTGCCTGCCTCAACACCGACGCCAGTCAACAAGACCGCAAAACTCACTGTGATGCATCCCACCGTGTCGTTTCCTTCCACCCTGGAGACGAAGTGTTACTGTGGACCCCAGTTCGTGCTCCTGGATTGTGCGAGAAATTTCAGTCCCGTTTTATCGGGCCCTACATTGTTCGGAAACAGACTTCGCCAGTTAACTATCGTGTCATTCCAGTTGTTCCGCCTTTGGACGGCCATTGCTGTGCCACGGAGATTGTGCATGTTTCACGTTTAAAGCCTTTCACACGGCATTTCCCACCATAACCAGCGGCCAGGTTGGCCGCGTCCACGCACAGGGGAAATTGTGTGAGCATTATATTACCCCTTCATCTTCTTCATCTGTATATATTCATCATCATGGCCAGTGTCATCGTCTTCAGTGCGCGACTTGCGAAATAAACTGTTGAGGCTTAACAGCTGTCTCGCAGTATAAACAGTTGACAATAAGAACTAATGTGTAAAGGTATTGTCACTAGAAGCTTGTTGGGTCTGAGGAGGGTATTAAAAAAAAAAACTGACTAAATATCCAAAGCTACAGTTTTTGCACACATTGAATGAAAAAGGTACTTTTTATGAACATTATGGCGTCAATTATTTAATTCTTATGTTATGCTGCGAGTAGGTTGAACCTTACTTGGCGTTACTTGGCAGTTTTTAATATTTCTAGTCATTGGTTACCAACAGTTTTTGTGCTCTCCTTCAGATGCTGTGTTACCCACTGTAGTAGCTGTGGAATTCTGCTGATTAGTAAGATATTGCAGGTTTGAATCCAAGTTGCTGTGTTCACATTTCAACAGTTGCAGAATGGACAAATGTTTGTCTATGTTGTGTGCATGTTAAAGAACCCCCTGCAGTTAATCCAGAGCCCTTACTGTGGCACCTCTTATAGCCCCTATGTTGCTTTGGGATGTCAAACATCACCAGTAAGCTTTCAGATGCCGAGCTGCTTTTCATCACCAGAAGGAACTCAGCAATCTTCATAGGCTAAGTGACTGCACTGTTGGCAGCTGCCTTTCAGAACTGGGTTCGTCTAACGTAGTGATTCCTTATGTGAGATCCTATGTGACTCTTACCATCCATTGTGCATGACTGGCTGATCCTTTGATAACGTACGAAATGCCGCTCTGGCCACTGATGCCCAATGGAATATAACTGGTACATTATCTCAGCTACGATCGCCCCATTTTCAGCTGTCTGTCTGTTTGTGTGGTTACCGGAAGACGGGGTGCTCACAGTTGCTTGTTTTTCCAGAGCTGAATGTGATCTCCTTGCTAAGGAGCAGCTGGGCCACATGTTGGGTGTCCTGCGAAATGTAGCTGATCTTGTCAATGCCATCAGCTGGCTGCCATGGCAGTTCCTCTGGGCAGGCAAGCTGAAGCCCTGGCACAATGGGCTGCTAGGACTACTCTCTTCTTTTGTTTCCCTGGCCTCCCAGTTGCTACTCTGACATGCTGTTGTGAGGTTCTTGTGATGTGCATGCACCAGGTTGTTGGGTCCAAAGAAGGGTGTTCAAAATGGGACCCCACTGCTTTTAAAGGGGCCCTGAATATAAACACTCAATCAGTTTGGACCGATGAAGTATTCTTTCAAAATGTTATTTTCGTTAAATCTGTAATAGGAGGTTAATTACCTCATGGAAAATGAAAGCAAAACATTAATCTTTTTCAAGTACGTAAGCATTTCTAGGCCTACCCAACAAGGAAACCTGTCCGTCACGTAAGATGAATCACTATAAAGAAAATAAAGTATAAAACATTGTTTCTATGAAGGCTTTGTTCAACTAAAGCCATCTCTAGAACCATGTGTAGAGCCAACTTGGTTCATTGTATATATCAGGAAAATTCAGATTGTGCAAAAATTGAATGCCAAACGCGCCATATCCCCATTGCATTTCGGTTGCACGATGCGCCTTCCATTGGGGCATTCTGTCACTGTCCAAAATGCCACCGATCTATGAGGGCTGATGCTCTTCACACCACGTAACACAGACAGATTAGCAGTCCATGACTTGATAAGGATGATAGGGAGTCATGAGGGGTTATATGGGTTTCATCATGGTTGATAATGGTTTGATGCAGATGAATAAGGTACTAAAGAGTGAAAGGGCTTATAGTGGTTGGTTCAATTCAGATAATGTTAATAAGCACTGATAATGGTTGATAAGGGCCAGATCAAGTTTGATGATAAGGACCAATAATGGTTAATAAGGCTCAGATCATGTCTTATAAGGTTGATAAGGACAGGTAAGGCATAGACAACTCCCACAGGTGTTTCTGCATGAATTTTTTAAAATTTTGTGCTGAAGTGTTGATGCTGATATGTCAATGTGTCATCACGGATTTCAAAGTATTTTCTTGTAATTAGACTGTACTTGTAGCAGTAAATGTTCTCAAAACTTACCAAGTTCAGTCTTTGGCTCCCTAGCTTAGAAGACAATATAGTTAACCTTTTCCCTCCAGAGGATGAGCCAGGCTAGTCATTAAAATTTGTACCACTCCTACTGCGGACAAGTTGGACTCGTCCATACGGAAACCTACAGGCACAGGTTTGGCTTCACTATGCATGTCAGTTCGGGTATACTTTATACAGACATTCATCAAAGTCTGTTATAGTGCAGAGAAATGTTTTCTCAGCTAAACTTAGTTTTGAAGCTCTGCAGTGAAGTTTTTATTGATACTGGGGTTAAGCAGACTCTCAGCTTTTTCTTGTGTGTGATATATATTTTTAAAGCCCTGTTCTGGAACAAAGATATTCAGTAGTATTTTGGGGCTGTTTCTTGCATGTATGTTTGTTTGAACAAATAAAAGCAATTGGTATATTTAGGTCGTTCTTGCTGAGAACACTTGGTAGTGAAAGGGTCAACCTTTAGTGGTAAAAAGTTAGCAAGGTGCATGCAGATGCCGTCAAAATCAATGACGTCATGGTGATCTAGTGCGGGAACTTTGCACGTGGTGGGCGCCATCTGTCTTTAGTTCTTGAGTCTCCTGTCTTATCAAGCCTCCTTCCACACGAAGTGTAGCTTTTTTTGGTATTGTAGAAGCATAGTTTACTAGTATAGCCTAACTTATTTTTCTTTTTATTGTCCCTTTAATCTGATTGACAACCTACTACAACCTATGACCATTTATAGTCTCCAGAATGCAACAAAAAACCAACTGTTACTCATTGATAATGGGCTGATAATCCCTTTCAGCTGGCTAACTAGGTTTACATGGAAAACTTGCTTTTAAGTCCCGTCACCATTTCACATTGCAAACTTTTGTTGTGCACTGGAAGTTGTAAAGCACTCAATGACAAACTGTCTGCTGTGATAATTTTGTATTAAAAATGGTTTAGAAATGTAGCAAACTTAAGCAAATGAAATGTTGTAAGGGGTGATTTGAGGAGGCAAACGGCTGTCTATGTAGCAGGAATTTTTCCATTGCCTTGGTCAGTGTTCACAAACAAAATTCCTCTCGTGCTTTCTCACCCATCAGAGCCAAGTGCCCCTTTCTTGTTTATGTCACAAGCATATTTGTTTTCTTCTTCCTTTCTTTTTCTTTCTGCCCCTTCTCCTGCATGGTGCATTTGTAGTGGTAGTTTTGTAGCATCTCACAAGAGCCCCCGTGTTGTTTGGGTTGTTACTGGCTATTTATACGCTGTTTATGACTATTTAGACATATTTTTCACTGCATGATTTATGCACCATGCTTGTTTGTTTGCAATGCCCACACCTGGTGTGGGGCTGTTTAAGAGAAGGAAGCTGCACTTCATTTATGTAATTTCAACTGGAATATTAGCTACCCACATGTGCTTTTTAAAAAAACCTTTGCTGGCACATTCCTTTCTCTTAATGCGCACTTCTTATGTGCTTGGTTTCATTTTCTTGTGCAAAATGGTGTAAAAGTCCTGAGGCGAGTGTGATTTAAGTTAGCACTTTTATCAGCCTTAACAACCGGTTTCCTTTGAGCACATCATTAGCTATAAATGTCCAATTGACATTGGCAGCTTAACATTGATAATTAGAAAATTAATTAGCACATGTTAGTTAAAGCTGTCAGAGTTTTCTCTTGTTTTCCACTACTATGAACCTTTGCCAGCAAAAGTTATCATTGTGTCTAAATTGCTTGTGTTTAATAATTATAGACAGTAATGTCTGAAACATCTTGTACACTCCTTACTTAAGTTTACTTGTTGCTGTTTTGCAGTGACTCTTGCCACATTTTAAATTCTTACACTTACTTTTGTATTAGGCAAATACACACATTGGCCTCATGTACGTGGTGACAGCACAGTACCAGTGACACTTTCTGTGCATTTTTTGATAGTCACCACTCTTAGTGTTTTAGTGGCACAGCAATGTTGATTCACAGTGAGAGAGGCTGGTTGGCACTTATAGCCATACTGAAGGGTTCATGTTATGCATTCGGCAATTAGAGACACTATGAGAGCTCCAGAGAGCTTGCATCTCTGTGCGGGCAAGCAGATGAAGCCCCCTTGCAGTGTCCATCTTCGCCAAAAGAATAGGCAGTGTCTTCATGGGCAGACAAATGCTTGTCCTTACCGTATTGGAATGGCCGATAGTTCAGTCGAGTACCTGTTAGGTACCTGTCATTGCACAACATCCACTGCCTCTCTCCATACAACTTTAAGCTACCTGGACTTCCAACCATTTTCCAAGTCAGAAATACTGTGGCTGCAACTGTTGTTGGTACAAAATGCTTTCTGCACACTAGCGCATTTCTTGAAGTGCAGTGGCCTGAGTGACCATTCATAGTCCTCCTGTGCATACGCCTGCATGTGCACAGTATCTCCCTCTCCCTCTTTCCATTCTCCCATTTTCTTACCCTCAGCGTAAGGTATCAAACCAGGTGGTTGTCTGGTCGGCCTCTATTCCTTTCCTGTCCTTGACTTCTTTCTTTCAATAAGCACAGTGATAAAGTGAGATGCAGCAGGTTGCACTTACCAGGTTTTGGTGGGAACTGTTATGTAAGTAGTCGCTGATAAAGACTGACAACCCTTCATATGAACAAAGCAGTCATAAAAACACACTGAGTAGCTTTTGTATGAAGCGAATGCTAACAAACGAAAAGTGAATCTTTGAAAATAAACTGAAAAAAGGAGCGCCAATTCACAAAGGGCTGAATGATGGTTGTGTCACTCTTAACTCACTTGGCTGCATGAATTTGTTCTGTAATGTTTGAACTGTGTGATGACTACTTTGTGTGGTGTTTAAGTCTTACTTAGCAATGTTTACTTACGACATGATAACTACTGGTGTGGGAATGTTACAAGTTTATTTGCACTGCTATAACACATAGAACTTTTGATGAAGTTGAGTGTAAAAGTGTTTTTTTTTTGCTTAAAACACGAACGAACCTTGTATAATGAACATGGATATAATGAAGTAAATCAGAAATGCTTATTGCCGGTATCAGCATGTAATGAATATATGCTTATGATGAATTTAGGATATATCTAACAGCATTGTTTTGTGTTGGGTACCTCTTTGTTAAATGAGGTTCGATTGCGCAGCTTTAAAAATTCTGCATAGTGGTAGAAACTGCAGATGACAAAGTAGCGTGATAATTCTGATGTGAAAGTGTATTCTCTGATCCAGAGAATATGTGAGCTTTTGTGCTTTATGTCATGTAGTCTATGGCATTTTTGAAAGTGTATTTTTAGAATTTAGCCTTCAGAATATCAATTCTGTTGTGCAAATAAAGGGCCCCTGAAACCGTTTGGACAAATTTTGTACAGCTAAAGTTAATCATTCACACCACAATTTGTGTGAAACGTCTCATATTAAGAGAGCTACGGATGATTACAAGTTACCCTCCTCACATTCATGCATTTTCTCCTTAACTTGTTCGCTGAGTGATCGGGGCTAAGCTCCGCCTTCACTGGCTCTACGTCATGATGGCACGTCGTGTCGTCGACTTCCGGTTCTCTAAGAATTCGCGCGTGAAGCCTCTCCAAACCCTCTGCCAGCTGCTTAGCAGTTGACCCCAAGTGAGAGCTATCGAAGCAGCGTGCGTTGCGAGCATTCTGTCGAAACGCTGAACGTGTCTGGTATTCCGGTAACCACAGGCAAGCTGGGCATTTCGGCAGATGGCTGGAGGCATAAACTCAAGCTGATGAAGGAAATTTAGCGTAGATATACGTGAGCGGCCTGATCGGTCTGCACAGTCCAACCACTTGTTGGCACAGAGCTTAACCAGCCAAACAAAGTGCTAATATTGCTCTAACCAAGTGTAAAACATTTTAAACATTTACAAAAACAACATGTTGATGATTACACTCCTGTGAAAAGTTTACGCCAGCAGCAAAGAAGAATACATTTCGTTACTGCTACTGTGTATGGCTGAGCTCTGTGCCACCAGGTGGCTGCACCGTGCAGACCATTCACATTTGCGCTTCTGCTCATCCCGTTAAACAGCACAGTAAGGCGGCCAGGCCCTGTCCCCTGGCGCTTGCGTTTGCCCTAATACTGGACTTGCGAAACGCTATTGCGTTAGTAAACTTCCGGTGTAAAGTGATGGCCGCAAATGCGAAAATCCTGGCGTCGATCGGATAGCGGCAGTCCGATGCACTGCAGCGAATTTGCTCGTCTGCTACCTTGCAGAGGAACACAATGTCGCAGCTTGACATATTGCCACTCGCTACGTTTGCAGTCCACAATGCAACAAAATCGAATCATAGTGCTCGCGAAAAGACTGAGGCTGGCTCTGACCGCGGAGCTCTCTTTAAAATAGAGTATGTCGTAAAACAAGCAGACGATGCTTGCTGGGTGCCGATGCTTGCTGGGTGCTTAAGTATAGTGAGAAATTATTGTTGTGCATTCTCTTTCTGTTACCTTCTTTTTATAGAAACAAGTTAACTAACATTCCGACTATTACGAACATAATTTGTTCATCATAATGGTGGAAAAATTATCGATGACACGCCCTGGGCAGCCACTCGTTTAGCTGGCCCTACTGACGTCATTTGGGCGATTTACGTCATATGGGTAGGGGCGGCTGAAAGTTACGCCGAGCAGTGTGCTGCGATCAGCAGTGATGTACACTTTTAAAACCTTGTAATAAATTGCACGCTTTACTTGGAGCACTCAGATGCGCTAATTAATGATCAGAAGGACCTACTCTAACGACTCAGCACGTTTGTACAAAATTGTCAAAATCGTTTCAGGCTCCCTTTAATGCTTTGAGACCAAAAGCACATGCTGCTTAAAAAACATCCTTCATAATATGTTTGTATTGTACCTGCAAGTTTGAATTTAATATTTAGGAGCCCACAATGTGAGAAACTGGTGCAGTGTGTGGTATTTGTGACTCGTCATTCAATGATGGCTACAATTTGCCAAACCCCGGCCTCGGAGATGACATTGCATTTTTGGTGCATTGGTGCATTCATGAAAATCTATATATTGTTGATTCTTTGTTGAAAGTGCAATAAACTTCAAGTTTATTTGTGCAATGCAGCCCAATATGCTACAGTTCAGTGTCTTTTTCTTCTGTGGTATGTGTTGAAGGGACACTAAAGAGGAGTATTCAGTTAACTGTATTCTTCTTCTTATTATTATTATTGTTATGCAGTAGCCATAAAACTACTCTCATCATTGTGAGAATTCAGAAAATATGAGAATGCAAGGAAACAGCTGGTTATCACTTGCTTGAAGTTATTATAAATTTTAACAGCATCTAGTTATGTCTAGTTAATTGTTTAATGCCAAAGAAGGAAAACATTGCATTATAAAAGAACCAAGAATTCAAGCTAGCAAATTTCGAGAACTTTTCCTGTGCCATAATGATTGAAATACAAAAATATACATTAAAATGCTGGAGGTCCCACTAATCTAACTGGCACGGAGGTTTCACTGTGAAATAATGAAAACATACTCAACTTTGTCTTTTATTTTCTTCACTAGTCATCAACATTTTTCAATTATGTTAATGAACGTTGAGTTTTCAAAGAATAATTTACCAATCTAAGCTTTTTTAATGTTACTCTGTATTGTCCCATTAATGACTACAGACTTCTTGCTGCCCACTTATGTGACTGTTATGCAGCAGATACTTTCATTCACAGGATGCTCGAATGTGTAAAATAAACCAAGCACTGCTGTGTGGATGTGCAGTGCACAAAATGCAGTGTACAATGCCTGGGACTTAGAGTGTGCATACTACTGTTATAAGGATGATTATAATTGCCTTAGCAGCTTTCGCGAGAGAACAACCGTGCTGTGTTCTAATTGAGGAGGTAAACATAATTGGGTAAGAGACGTTACAAGTTATTAAGAGGACGGTCGCTGTATTTTGTTGCTAAGCTGCCATCGCAAAGTAAATGTTGTTGCTAAGCTCATTGCTGTCAAAAAAGTCAGCATGTATCACCTTTCTTAGTAGACCCAGTTCTATAATCGTGGACAACTTTCTGTGACATTGAAGGGAAAGCTACTGGGGCGGAGCTTCTGCACATATGTTGCTGTGCCAAGTAGTCCAGCAGAGTTTCACAGTAATTTTGGTCTTCTGGAACGCATACTGAATCAACATTGCTTTCACATGCAACAATTTTCCTGCTTAGCTTTTTCTTCATTGCCACAGAAAGCTATTTGTGAGCTTAGTGTCCTTATTTTCAGCGTACGCTACATTGTTAAATGAGTGACTTTATAACTATATGTTAGCCATGGGGCGTAGTGTACATACACAAACTTTGATAGTACATACTTGGTTATATAGGCTTTCTCACATCTATTTTCAGTGCTGTTCAACAGGTACTTGCCAGTGCAGTCACAAAGATGGTGGCACATATAGCCAGTTTTGTGGAACTGTCTGTATTTGGAGTTTGTGGTACCACGATCTGACTGGTCTCTCCACACGTGCTCTTTGGGGAGAGCCCAGTCTGGCTGCAGTGGCACAATGATAAGCATCAACTGGGAAATGTGTGACCACATGATGTTCTGCCATCCCGCCAATCAGAACCCTGCTAGATGCTGGTTTTGGTCAAGAAACGCTGTGCTTGTGTCGTGTCTTTTTTAGTCTCTGTCCTTAGAAGTCATCACTTATGGCCTTGCTTAAAGCAAGACCAGTCATGTATTCGAGGATATCTTTTTGTTATCTCTTTTTCTTTTTGTTCCCTATGTCTCTTAAGGAACATAATTTTATCCGCAAGCAGTGTGGTCAATAGGGCTTCTTTTAGTTTTATCTGCAGTTTGTGAAGTGCCTAAAGATGTAAGCAGGGATGAGAAAGACTGGAACTAATTGTTTTGCCTAGTAGCGCAGGGAACTATATTAAAGGTTCATTAGAATATAAATAAACAGAAAAGACACAAAATAAGTGTGCACTACACACACCCCGGCATTGCTGTTGTGTGTGAGATATCTTTTAAGGCATAAATGAAATTTAAGGCACTAATAATTTCCCTTTATGGCAAGATGACGCACCAGCCACTTAGACGAAATACACAGAGAAGAAAGGCAGACACATTGGGTTGTGTGTGTGTCATGCTTGTCCATGTGTTTTGTCTAAGCGCTGGTCTTTCAGAATTTGAACTAGAGTGTATACACTCTACTCTACAATCTTCTAGGATTAGAGTGTATACGTTACTCATGATCACGAACAATCGCCCAATGGCTGGCATCTATGGGTTGTTGCGTGCACCTACAATGTCATGGACGGGTGTAACAGAGGGGTCAGAAGCCACTGGAGTAGGGTGCCTTGATAGCGGTGCCACTGTTCAGGGTGGCAACAGTCATTGCCCTGAAGACCTTTTTCGTATTTGCCCCAGCATTGTGTGCATGTGTGAGTTGCGGGACAGACATATGGGAATATGCAGAATCTGCCTTTCTCTAGGTACCACATACAGTACAATGAAGGAGAACGCTCTTTACTTCATTTGTCCCTAGCTGAGCTGCACTACGGGGCAGCGCATAAATACTCCAGAATAAGTGTACTCTCCACCCATTTTTCGTGCTGTCAAAGACTGCGGTAAAGCCTCCAGTTCAAAACTCATGAAGAAGTATTTTCAGTAGAACAAGGGTAAGAATGGACTTGAAGGTTTTGTAATGTTCAACTGAACTTCCATCAGGACTTATGACTGACAGTCTTCATATTTCTAGGAGTTATTATATATGCAAGGCACTGTAGAAGCTTGGTATTCTGGCCCACAGAAACATCACTGAAGAGCGCACAGTGATTAATGCCTATAAGTACTAACAGAGAAAACCTACCTTCTGTTGAGGGTCATTGAGCACTTTGCCAGACGTTCACTACAAAATTTTTGCAGGTTGTGATGTCAATTATTGGTCCTCGTCAGACTTGTGGTTCTCCTCTTTGCGTACCTCACCTGTTGGGCATCTTTAGCCAGCTAATGATGGTTTGAAACGCCGCTCACAGGCACATTGTCCTATCGGACGTGAAGGAGAACTATTATTTTGTTTGCTAAGCAGTTTACTTCGTCGCCCCCAGACGGTGATTTTTGAATGCACTCCAAAGCTTCGAAAGATCACATATCTCACGATTCCGCAGTGTTTGCGGCTTATTTTATCAATGAATCGAGTAGCAGCGAGTCTTAGGATGCTGCCTTTTCATCAGACTTTTACTCTGAGAGCAACGACGACACAAGTCAGGCCGGAACATCGGCAGCCGCAGCCCGGCGCACCAAGCTGTAGTGCTTACACTTAAATTTTTTGTAGTGGAATACTTATTCAATGAAAAATTTTGACTTTTTTCAGCGCTAGTGCTTATCACACACCAATACATTTTGTATATCTCATAATTCTTGTTACATGTTTTTTTTTAGTAGATACAAGTGTGTCTTTGTAAACTTTGTTCCATTTTATTCCACAGTCTTGATTCTCACAATTTATATCTTCTTTTATGACGTGTATCTCGTTAATAAAACTTTTATGCGTGAAAAGTGCATTCATTCTGCTTTTTGTTTATGTATTACACAACATATTGAGTGCAATAGTTCCTTCAGAAGAAAAAAAAATCTCGCGAAACCAACAAGAAACACCTATTTTCCCCATGGTAGGGAAAGAGATGAAAGGCCACTCCATACAAACTAACATACTAGCCGCTTGTATGGTTCTTGAGTACTGTTCCGCTTTTATGAGCACCTTGCAGTGCCTTGACCTTGTAAAAGCATTTGATCGAGTCTGGCATTCTTTTTTATTTCCTCTTCTAGAACATGCCACTGTTGGTTCTGCAGTGCTTAATGGTGTTTGTCTTTGTTATAGTAATTGCACAACTCGCTTCATTGTCAATGGTAGCCTCTCAAATCTCATCCACATGTGCCCTATACTTAGAACCATTCTGTTTGAGCATTTTCAGCTGCAGCATTGTTTGTGGTTTTAATTTTCTCAGTAATTAGGTAAATGTGTTACCGTACACTGTCAATATCGCATTCTTTTGCAAGGACAAGCCCAGTATAGATAAATATTTTTCTGTCATAGAGGACTTTTATACTGTCTCCGGTGTGCCAGTGAATAACTCTAAGAGCTCAGGCCTATGGCTTGGATCTTGGGCCATTACAGTGATTACGTCATCACAATCGCATTATGCTGTCATTGAATGGTCTTGCATGCCACTGGTGTTCCACTGCATGCCTACAAGTTAAGTGCACCCTACTGGAGAGAGGGCGTCCCAGCTCTGGAGCGCTACACAATTACATTTGTCTCGCACCATCTGTCAATATTTGGAAGAGCAGTAGCCTGCAACCTGTTTTTGGCAGAGCCAAACATTTCTGTCTTTCAGGTTCTTCACTGGGCGCAAGATTAAGCATTCAGCGTTCACACAGACTTTTTTCAACATTTATATATGTTCTTTTAGTTTTTAACCTATGAGACGCGATAACATTTTTCGACCAGTGAGTGCCTGAGGGTTAGGGCTGGTGCATTTGTATGTGTGACAGCTAGTCTCGCTGTTTCTCTATTTAGGGATAATTCTCATTCGATCTTATGAGCCTTCTTGCAGGTTAACCTGGTTCTTGTCCTGCCAGAATTGGGGATGTCGTTGAATTTCCTTTCTTGACCTTGTTTATGAGGGTTCATGTGTGAGGTCTATTTTTCAATTGCCTGTCTGTCTGACTGTTTGTTTTTCTAAAGCTTATTTGTTTACTGTGTCGCGAAAGAAATCTTTACCAAGATTTAGTATCAATGTTGTTTCCACCACCGTTTTATTGATAAATATACATCAGATTACCAGGACATGATGTACTTGCAAGAAGGCACAAAATGCCAGTTACCCCTTCTACAAAAACATTTTATTACAAATTGCACACTGATACCTTGCCAGTTATAGAACATGGCTTCAGAAAAAGGATATTTTCGGTTCATCAATTAGCCTTTGTAACATGCCTGAAACAACCGAATACTGCTCTATTGATTGTAAAAATGCCATTTTATTATGGGATGTCCTCCATAGAAATTTACAGAAAGACATTTAAATTCTCACAGTGTCGAATATCTTCTACTTCTGTGTGATGATGTATCATTTGATACGTATTTACTGATAGGCCTGCATAGCATATGGAAAACTCGTATGCAAGACTGAAATTCAGAAGTAATAATTTCCTCAAGAGCACATTTCTCTAATATGATCATGCACTTGAGGGACATTTACAACCAAAATGAATATGTAATCTGTATTGGTATACACTTTTGATTGGGTGTTAATTTCTCCTTTCATGTTTTCTGTTGTGATGGAAGGTGTTGCTTTGTAAGATGTTTTCTTTGTACACAATGCTCGTTGACCTGTCATTGGTTGTCCATCTGGTGCTCATAAAATTGTATATAGTTCTGGCACATACATAATTTCATTCCGTGTAATAAATACCATGTAAACAAAAGTGCTTTGTGGCATAGCAGTCGAAGCGCTGCACTCGTGATTGGGAGGTCCGTAGTTCGAATAGCGTGCTTTATGGGTTCTCTTTTTTCCATTATTATATGCAAAAAGTGCCCTCAGTAAGAAGTCCCCACGGGCAAGGTTCTCCAACAAAATGTCCCCTCATTTCTCGCTGGGGAATCTCTCCGTCGGGTAAATACAAAAAAGACGCTCTCACGAATGTCTGACCAACACCACCTAGACTAGCTAGGTGGTGTTGCTTTGAATCAGTCCTATCCGTTTTTGTAGATATATTTAGGATCACTCTTAAAAATAAAGTTAGTAAATAGCTAGTAAATGCATGCATTTACTAAATTATTATGTATCTTACTACTTTCACTCGTTCTGTATTAGGCAGCGGCTAGTAACGCTACTAAGTGCTGCCTTTACTAGCCAGAAAGGCTTCTTAGTAGTTTTTACTGAGCAACTATTAAGCCAGTATACTACCCTGTCTGGCTGTGGCCTATTATGCTGTGATTGTGACAGTCTTACTCAAAGTTGAAATAAACTGTAAGTGGTGTTCATTATGTTGGACTAACGTTTATGTGCAACATCGTAGAACACATATATACCCTTTAGAAATTTGTGCACAAAGCTCTGATTAAGAAAATACATAGATGCTCACCGGTGCTACATGTGTTCCCTTGAACTAGGGCAGTAAATACTCTTGAAGTTGCTCTTTGAGTAAGTGCCACATGGTACCTTTGTCGTTCTGTATGTGTGTTCTTGCGTAGCGTTGCTCGTTGGAGATATGTAGTACATTCTAATTGTCCCTGATAAACATTATATATATACCCTTAGTTGATGCCTAAAAGGGAGACTAAAGGCAAATACCAAGTCAAGCTAAATTAATAGATTGGTGCTCAAGAATCTCTAAGGCGTCAATATTATCGCGAACAGAGCCTTAATAATCGAGAAATTGAGGTAAATGCAGCACATGATTAGAGAGTCCACCGGGGCATTCAAGCACTTGCCCGATGACGAAAGCTTTCCTCACTTAATCACTAGTAATCGACTACTCGGTGCAAAAAAACATCCTTGTATAGTTGTATAAAATGCTACTTGTCCAGTTATATTTAATTCTTAGGAAAAAAAAAACTAATTGAAATAACCGTTGACAACGACGCGCGCGGTCGAAAGGTTTCGTTTTCGCTCGACGCAGCGCCGCCCACGCTTTCGCGTTTCACAACTTTTCTGATGACGTAGTGCTACGCTGGTTTTGCTGGCTCGCGAAACTCGCACAAACTGCAAGTAGCAGAGAGTACAACTTCCATGTGATGTCGCGGGATGCGCAAACGGTCCACGCCACTTGACCAAAAAAACAGAGCTGGTGAATCCACCGCTCCTTCTTGGCTCGGCACCGCCGTATGTCGGGCGCTGTTTAACTCACCGAGGACAGCAAAGGGTGGTTATGGTGGCTAGAAGTAGAGGCGGCGCCAACGCCTGTATATCCACGGCAAAAGCGCGCTCCTTCGATTCATGCCGCCAGCCCGCCACCACAGTGGCCGTGGTGACGCTGCGGTCAGCATTGCGATATCTCTCCTAGCCCCTCCGCGACGCGTCCTTCCGCCGCTATCTGTGCATAAGCACGTGTGATTGTCGTCTTCTCGGTTCGACGTTGAGCGCATGTGATTTTCGCGGTGTTTCCTTTGTGGTGAAAGATTGCTCGTTAGTATGTAGGCTTGAGTTCCATGCCCTGCCTGTTCCACCCAAATGGATCCTCCCGTAAAGAAAGCGAAGCAAACGCACTGCTTTGCGCCTCACTGCAAGCACGGTTACGTATCGTCAAGGAAGACGGGAAGCGTATCACCTTGTTTTCTGTGCCAAAGGACCCCGAACGTTTTGAAACGTGGCGGCGGGCTGTCCTCCGGGCTGACATTTCTCGACGAGAAATCAGCCCTCTGTGAGCTTCACTTGATTCCACGAACAATAATACATTATGTGGCACTTCACGCACGTGGTCAACGGTGATATAGTCAAGATTCCCCGTGATCGACCCGTGTTTACAAGCAACACAGTGTCAACAATTTACCCAAATGCTCCATCGCACGTGCCTCTCCAAGAAAGCAGCGCTTCCCTCTGCGCACTGTTGACAGGGGAGGACTTTTATATCCGTCAGATCAGCTGAATTAATGCTGACATCACAGGAAAACACTTCCACCCACTGCTTCAGTGTGAAGCAAGAAGCAACCGCTTTATGGATCTGGTGCCTTTTCTCCAGCTTACCAAGTTGAACCTCGTTGGCTGCTCTGAGCACAAAACAGCACTTACCAGTAGGATCATAAAGTTCTATGTGCTCACAAGGCTTCATATCTACGGCAAGTCTCAGAACGCGAAACGGGACGAAACGCGGGAGCGAATGGAGATGCTAAAACTGCGTCGAGTGCTCTGATTTGTGCCTTGAGAACCTTGCTACAAACTTTTTTTTTATCACAGACTTTTAGCTTCACTTATGTGCGATTTCTCTGTGAATTGAGTTGAGAAGTCCTATTTCCTGAATACAGTGTGCAATAAATGTCATTGTGGCAACATCTTAGAATTGGCCACATATATGGCACATATTCTCACCTGTTGATTGGTAATGAATCTCCTGTCTGCAGTATGTGTGGCGAGACGTTGACTGTACTTCATGTCTTAATAGAGTGCAAGGAGTTAGAACCTCAAATGAAAAAGTACTTATATAAACAACACGTTCCTCTCCACCCAGCAATGCTTCTTGGCACATAAACGTTTTTTGACCACTAGTTTTGAGCTTTCTTCAACATGTCGGTACATAGCGAGATATCAGCCCCTTAGACTCGTAGCGCATCCTCGTTCCAAAGGCTGTTGCTGCGATAGCATTTTCGAAGAGCACGTGCCTCCCAGCCCTTGTGCTAGGGCCCTGTTGAGGCACCAGTGCTACTTTCACCTACGCGTTTTATTATATCATTCCTACGGAAAAAAACACTTATGGTCATAGCTAACATCTCTAGTCATTGTTATTACTTCAAGGCTTGTATATTTTACGCAAGTTACAGTGACTAATTTTCGGCCTATTTACAGCCATCTTACATTCACCATATTCACATCACACTTCTCCATTTAATAAACGATTCATTGGAAACTCATCACTATGTGTATGGTGATAGTTGGCCATATCTGGCCCTTGCGCCATAATGTCCCATACATCATTATCTGTTTACTTTTGCATAGACCATAGGTCTTGTCACTGCATTTTGAACAAGCAATCCTACCAAAACAAGAACAAATCCCAGCCTTGATTCGATATCGTCCGCGATGAGTGTAATAAAAAAGCATTTATAAGGACCCGAGCAACGTTTTCCCGTTCTATAGTGCGGCAATAAGTATACTATTCGAAGACGGGGCAACGTTTATGAAGAATTAAGAGCTTCTAAATCGCATGCAGGGCGCACCTCCATCCCCACTGACTCCTGGTGCTCAAAATTCGGAGTCCTCCACTACGACGCGCTCTGTAATCACACCGCGGTTTCGGCACGTAAAACTTTAAAAAAAAATTATAGTATACTAATTTATTTTATTGACACCGACCTTGTACTTTTGGCCGCTCTCGTGATCGCGGTGTACCGTGTGTCCCAGCGAACGTTAGCCAAGCTGGAAAAAAAAAGCGATAGAAAGGACAATGCAAGACAGTGATAAGACCTTAGGTATTCGGTCGTCAGAAGTCTGGCTAATGTCAGCCAAGCTGTCAGACATCAACCGTACGTCTTAATATTGTATCTTGCATCGTGCTTGCTAAATATATTTTTTTTCGTTGAATAGCTTGGCTAACGTTAGCTGGGACATATTATATATGGGCATGTCACTGAAGACTATAGTATATAGCGAGGAAGAATAAATAGCAAGCGATGCATGTAATTATCCAGCAGCGCGATAGATGAAAATTTAATGGCTTTCTCCACATGACGTCACATGGAGTCTTATGAGGTTACGGAGTTCTTCAACCCTTTCGGACAAACTGTTTTGGAGCGCGTGACCCTGCACACGGAGAAGACAGGAGCCAGGACGGTCACCTTCCTGAAAGCTGGAGTTTTTAAACAGACGATAGATAATTCACGATGTTTATAGTGTGTATTTGTAACGTTTTGGTTTGTTTTTGCTTTCTTTGGCGGTACCCGCCCCGCTGGGTCGGCATTTTTGTTTCAGCGTGCGGGCTGCCGTGCGTCAGGGTCATATTTCACTTCATGTCGTGTGAAATAAACAAAAAATAAGGCAAATAAATTTTACTTGTCTACAAAAACAGAAAATAAAGAAAGCTAGCAAGCTTGTGACATTCTTCGGAGCACTAAAGTGGCCTAGCCTGCCGTTTTTGCGGAGAGCAGTAAACAGGATGTTGACGCTGTGTCACGACTAGTATAGTACCGCTATAGGCCTTCGACTACGAAAGCATTCGCATCATGTGGAGGCCCCCTGGTGTGTGTGTGTTCACACACACGTATGGAGTATGTAGTTTTAGCTTGGCCGCGTTTCACGCAGCTATAGTTGAGCTGAAACGTCGTCATCGGCATTCTGCCATGGCCCATAGATATTGCCACCCATAGATGTTTCGCCCTTATTTGGGGCTCGATACGACTCGAAGGCTCACGGAAAGATCGATCGGTATATCTTTCCTTGATTGTGTATTATGGATTAAGATTGCCGAATACCTCCTCCATTCATGTTTTTGTCTAAGTGGCGAGAAGAGATTGAACAGATATTGTTCGTCACGCCTTGACTCCCCCCCCCCCCTCCTTCTTGTCTTCATATAGACTCTTCGAAACATAGCGGCAACTGAAATCTTGTAGGGGCCTGATAGGCTGTGATAGCGACATGTGCCGCCTGATAATTTTTTCGCGCCGATTTCAGTTTCGCTACTCTTCTTTCTTCTTTTCTATCTTTACATCTCTTCCTTTTTCGGTCTTTTTGTAAACCTACGTGCTTTTGTTTTTCTCTCTATGGGGATGTGCGAAATATCGATATTATGAACATGGGTTGAATACTCCTGCTTAGAATCGATATACCTGTTTGTTTCTGTAACCTCGAATTTGATCATGGCTGACTATATGGAGTTGCTACGAGTAATAAAACCTGAAATGGAAAGAAAGAAAAAAAAAAGCCGTACACAAAGACACAACAGTCGCGGAACAAGTAATATTGGCTTTAAGGAATAATAAGTGGACACGAATTTACAGTTACTCTAAGATGGCTATTAGACACTTTACCGAATGCTTTGTAACCAAAAGGGCTGCCCAGCTGATCGGTGAGATGCACAGCCAAGGGATCGAAACCTGCTGGTTTCCTGTACACATAGGGTCTGTCGATCCATCTTGGAAAAATTTAAACGAGATGGCTAACGCAGTTGCACGAGGACTTACTATCCGTGCACTACATGACCAGGACCATAATAATATACAGGAGGAGAACAGGGACCAATTACTTACATATAATGAAATCACGAAGCATTACTACATGAACAGGAGGGAATTTCCAGTGCCACACGCTAAGCTCAACAGAGCTCAAGCAGTGACTCTGAGATTGCTACAGACAAGAACTTATCCGAGACCAAACTTTGTTTACAAGCTATATCGAGAAAGAGAGGTACCAATCAATTGCGAGAAGTGTAATGGCATAATTACTCTGGATCATACGCTTTGGCAGTGCCCTATGTCTTTCACAGACTGTGTCAAGGAAAGAGACTGGTGGCGATGAGTCCCCGCTGAGTTCTTTTAGATCAGGTACAGGCCGTCCAGAAGGCCCACGAATGCGGCGGTAAGGTTAAACCTTACTGTCCCGACGTGGGAGCCACCTGCGTCAACCTAAGGGTTGATGTTCAGGACGTAAATAAAGTTCATCATACCACACCGTACACGGGGGTGCACCGGCCGTTATTCAAATTCCTGCTAAAAATCAACCAGGAAATGTGGAGACCTTCCGCTTCTTGCTCACTTACAACCTGTATACTATCGAACGCACTTCCGACATATCGTTGTGTGCACTGAAGGAAGTATACACAATTTCTTTTCGATCTCATTTCCCCTCTTCTGTTCCTTACCTTGTATAGAGTTATGGCCACTAATCGTTATTAGATTCTATACTCGAAGGCCGTATATTTTGAACAAGCATTACGATTCGAAAATTTCACCGCTAAACTCTCCTACTTACAAGTAGGCTATCTTCCCGATCGCCTGATAGACGAAGATGATGTTTATGAGTCGTATCACTTGTAAACGAGCTGGTCGCATGATATTCTTGATTGTATCTTATTGCCATTTTGTGTAATCTTGAGCAGTTAACTGTGCACATTTATGTACGTTATACGACAAAAGTAGCGCAACAAGAATTAAAAAAAAAAAAAAGAACTACGACTTGCAAAATAGTGCGCGTCCTCTTCCGGGCAGCGGCACTACTACAAAATTTGGTTGGAAAACGAGGCATAAGGTTTACCGCTTCTCGGCGAATTAAGTTTGAGTGCTTGCACACATCAAGTGCTTTTGCTTTGTTTGTGTAAATACTAGGCTTCTTACAAAAAGCTGCGTGTTCCCGACGAAAGTGTCATCTTCGGGTGAGTATTGATGACGTAATCTACAATAAAATTTGCTAACGCGTTGAGACTTCATCCTAAAACCAGTAACACAAAGACACGTGTCGACCATGTGTCTGTGAGGCAAAATCAGCGCTCTTAAGCACCTTTGGTTGGAAAATACCCTTCTTACTCATGCGTGGTATATTCTGCAAATGGCTAAAAAAAGTTTATCTCTGACTCAAACTAGGTCACCGCAACGGGCGAGGTTGGACTCTGGCGTTTATGCAGCGCTTTGTGACGATGGATTCATGACGCGTTGTCGTGGAACACTTCTACAGGGTGCCGCCCTGCAGCTTAGAAATCAGGAATCGCAAGTTTCTTTAGCCCTTACGGTCCGACGCGTTCGTGAGTTGGAGCGTTTCAATCGTCTCGAGGCGCGAGCTTTTGTTAGGAAACGAGAGCTGAAAGGGTCAGAATTGTTCATGCGTTCCACGTCTGCAGTATAGTGCCGAGGCTATATAGTTAGCACTTACGCATGCGCTTAGAAACGAGGGGTACGTGTGTGCCAATAATTGAGCTCATAGCGCTGGATTCACACGGACAAGAAAGACGAAAGCTAGGACGTGCGCTACGTCCGTGTGAATCCAGCGCGATGACCTCTATTATTATAACAAACCAACTAGCCCGAAAATTCTTCACTCCTGTACCCGTACCATTGCGTTTAATAAGATCGAGTGCTTTGAGGCGTTCTTGAGTTGGTATACTACGTCAGTGAGTGTTTCATTCGTTTCAAGGCGCGAGCTAGTACGAACTAAGGAGTGCGTATACGCACTCCTTAATTCACTTTTTAGTCATGTCACTGGCTTGGTTGTCCTGGCTCCACGCAGCATATATGCTGCGTGGAGCCAGGACAACCAAGCCACTGACATGACGACCCACCTGCACTTAAAGGGACACCAAAAGGAGACAATAAACCAATTCAGATTGATAAAGTATTCTTTCAAAACTCTCTTTTCGTATTTTCGTGGTAATAGGTTTATTGTTAGAAGAGAAAATGAAGGTAAGATCCTAATTTCTTTAATTCCCGCCTGAATCCCTGCAGTGTGACGTCGTGAATTTCTTTTTTTTGTTGTTGTTTTTTTTTGCGGCTCGGTGTAAGATCGGAAATCTGCAAAGTTCAATGTCTAGGTGCTTAAGAATACAATGCAGTCGATCTTCACCAATAACAGGTTAACTGTGTCCGGACAGACGCCGTAAAAATTCAGGACTCCACGGCCAGTTGGGCAGGGAACTTCAGTGCGGCAACTTTTCCTTGTAAAGGTTTGGGCGCGAGCTAGTTGGTACGGATCATTCGTTTTAAACAGCGACACACACGCGCGCGCACACACACACACACACACACACACACACACACACACACACACACACACACACACACACACACACACACACACACACACACACACACACACACACACACACACACACACACACACACACACACACACACACACACACACACACACACACACACACACACACACACACACACACACACACACACACACACACACACACACACACACACACACACACACACACACACACACACACACACACACACACACACACACACACACACACACACACACACACACACACACACACACACACACACACACACACACACACACACACACACACACACACACACACACACACACACACACACACACACACACACACACACACACACACACACACACACACACACACACACACACACACACACACACACACACACACACACACACACACACACACACACACACACACACACACACACACACACACACACACACACACACACACACACACACACACACACACACACACACACACACACACACACACACACACACACACACACACACACACACACACACACACACACACACACACACACACACACACACACACACACACACACACACACACACACACACACACACACACACACACACACACACACACACACACACACACACACACACACACACACACACACACACACACACACACACACACACACACACACACACACACACACACACACACACACACACACACACACACACACACACACACACACACACACACATATGATGTGTCGCTGTTTAAAACGAATGATCCGTACCAACTAGCTCGCGCCCAAACCTTTATAAGGGAAAGTTGCCGCACTGAAGTTCCCTGCCCAACTGGCCGTGGAGTCCTGAATTTTTACGGCGTCTGTCCGGACACAGTTAACCTGTTATTGGTGAAGATCGACTGCATTGTATTCTTAAGCACCTAGACATTGAACTTTGCAGATTTCCGATCTTACACCGAGCCGCAAAAAAAAAAACAACAACAAAAAAAAGAAATTCACGACGTCACACTGCAGGGATTCAGGCGGGAATTAAAGAAATTAGGATCTTACCTTCATTTTCTCTTCTAACAATAAACCTATTACCACGAAAATACGAAAAGAGAGTTTTGAAAGAATACTTTATCAATCTGAATTGGTTTATTGTCTCCTTTTGGAGGAGGGAAGATAACCGATGGTCATTAAGGGTTACGGACTGGATACCAAGGGAAGGGAACCGTAGCAGGGGGCGGCAGAAAGTTAGGTGGGCGGATGAGATTAAGAAGTTTGCAGGGACGGCATGGCCACAATTAGTACATGACCGGGGTTGTTGGAGAAGTATGGGAGAGGCCTTTGCCCTGCAGTGGGCGTAACCAGGCTGATGATGATGATGATGATGAATGCGTAATGAACGAAGCCACAAGAACGTCTGAAGCCGCAAGCACGAAGATCAAGCAAATCCATGTGCTACCCATCATTCCCATGGTAGCTCAACGATCGCAGGACCAGGGTTCCCTCTAGTAATTGTAAAAAAACTCTATGGCTACGATAACCTATAACCAAAAAACCAATCCTTCGGTAAAATTCGGAAGCGTAAAAGGAAACGACAGGACAGAGCGCGAGACTATCAATCATAACGTCTTTGTTTGATAGCAGGTGTATCTATATACATGCAAATTACTTTGCGGCCTTGCAGTCAGCTTAAATGCAATCTCACTTTGTGGTTCGCCGGCTTATGCACCAACGACGTTATGAACGTGTCGGTGCAAATCCACGGACACACTGCCCTGCTGTTATCGACAGGCCTGTATGTTTCGTAGGGTGAAATTTTGGGCCAACTTTTAGCGAAGATAAACATGGAAGAGGAGAGAGAGAAACGCTTCGGCACAGGAATCGACAGATGGAGTAGCCTATTGTGCGTCTCTCGGCAACTGCTTCATTTCGCACCGAAGAACGCGGTGAAAGTGTATAAAGCTGCTGAATTTAATTAAGAAACGAAACGAAAAGGAAGCTTTATGAAACCATATGCAGATGTGATTAATTTGAGGAATGCCTGACAGGATTGTAAAACTCACTGTCTTTGCCAGCCAAACATGTTGCCAGGTGGCATGTCAGCCTAATGGCAACGCAATCGACAAAATGAAGAGAGGGAGCACGCTGTGAGTGAAGTCACAACCGATGCAATGAAGATATGTACCTGCTGTGCTAGGAAGATGGTCTTATGATAACAGCCAAATACGGTCCACGCCATTGATTGAACGTGACTCAGGTTAAATAATAATAATAATGAAAACTAAGGTGCAAGGGGCCTGCTCGCACTACGTCTGAATGGCTGTAAAACAGGACAATGTGACACACGTTCCGAGAGTTCTTGTGCATGGGCGGGAAGTCGCCTTAATCGGCCCTTTACACCACTTGCGTGATATCTGAATAGCCCTAGTTGAGGGTTATTGTACATAGAAGAGCATTATGCGTACGTAAGTGCGCGACGTAGTTGACTTTAATCGATCAGCGCGTTGGTGCTAGTGAGATCACGCAATCAGTGAACTGGGATGTTGCGTTTTGGAAGCACTGCTTAATGCTCGCCATTTGAGTAAGTGCTTGCACACAGAGTGATGGCTGCTTAATCTCCACGCTGCGGTTGGGACCCGGCAGTTGTTGGGCCTGGCAGTCCTCCAGAACAAAAGACGCCCCACCAGCAATAGGCAGTTGTCACGGTTGATGTTCACGCCTCATCATTCACTCCGCTTCAAGACAGCGACGTCGACCTCCTGACCGTCACGAAGAGGCCACTAATCGATCTCAGGATCATCGTCGAGGACACCCGGGGAAAGCGTCGACAGCAGATTCACTTTTCCAGGCGAAGGCTCGAGCACCACGGTGGAGGCCCGAGCACTACGGTGGAGAAAGCAGCACCATGTGGGAGACTGGAGCACCACGTTGGAGACCAGTGAGGGCCTATAGAGGTAGTGAACGATTCGGCGTTTGTGATTGGCCAGTGAGTTCCCTCAACGAGGGAAAAAGGGAAGAAAAGGGCATAAAAAGCGTATCCGAACGGCTGTGAAAGAGAGAGACGGTCGGACATGCGAAGACGCTACCATAGTGTGCTCCGGTAGTTGGAGCCGTGTTGTAAAACTGAACCATGTACTTTTTTTTAAATATAACCTTTCTTTCATTCTCTTCAACGTCGCTCGGAACCCTCCTTTCTCCCAGCACCTGGCACGGCATCATCCATGGAACCTTCGTTGGCCGCACGGACCCAGATTACAGAACAGGGTGTGATGGCCAGCAGGATGACTGAAAGTTGGGCGAGTCATTAGTGAGGAGGAAAAAACTTTATTTTTAAAAGGAATTTGGGACCTCCCAGGCCCCCTGGGTCTCCGCACGACCCCACTGCACTCAAACGTTCATGTTTAACATGTCCATGACGCTGGCAGCCCGGCTGGCGGCGATCTTCTGCCTTGCCGGGTCCGTAGTGAGATCTCCCAGTCCTCCCAGGTTTGGAGTGGTACCGGCCCGTCGGGGGGAGGAGAAGCCGGGCAGGCCAGGAGTATATGGGTGAGGTTTGCTTTCGGCGCATTGCACAGATGTCAAGAAGGTGGGATGGGTCGGTAGTAGGATAGGAGGGATGGAGCGTGCGCGTTTGCAGGCGGCGCCATAAGTGTTGCTCCTTGGTAGTGAGTGAAGAGCGGGGGGGGGGGGGGGGTATATCTGCCTCTCGACACGAGCATTCGCGATGAGGTCAGCGAAGGTACACGCACGCTCCCTAGAGAACCCGCCCCCCCCCCCCCCCATGAGGGCCGTCTGTGCCCGGTTTCTCGACCCTCGGGCTAAAGAATCGGCGGCCTCATTGCCGGGGTTTCCCGAGTGCGCGGGCACCCAGATGAGCTCAGCGCTGCGGGAGAAGGGAGGCTTCTGGATCAGGATGTGGAAGGTGGCAGGGGGAACTCTGCCCCTAGCATAATTTAGCAGTGCAGCTTTAGAATCACCCAGGATGCAGGTATCACTGGAGCTGCCAAGTGCTAGCGCTATAGCGATCTCTTCCGCTTCCTCTGGGTCTGTTCCTGGGGGTAGTTCCTGTGTTAAGGGAGGGGTGTTCGGTGTGTAAGCAACCACTGTGGCTCTGTGCTGATCACATGCAGCATCTACCCATATTGCATTTTTGTTCATCGCCGTACCGTTTATGAAGGGCTGCTGCTCTGGCTTCTCGTCGCTCGCGGTTTCGGTCGGGGCGCATGTTACGGGGGAGCAGTCGAATGCGTAGCGTTTGACGAACTGCCATGGGAAGGGCTTTTAGGGAGTTATGATTAGCAGGAATGTTAATTTGAAGTTTAGAAAGTATATGTCTTTCGGTAGGGGTGCTGGCTAATCGGAGATATTGTGCCTGTAGGTGTGCTTCGGTTAGTTCTTGTATGGAGTTATGCACACCTAACTCCGCCAGGCGTTCGTTACTTGTTTTTGGGCCGACGGAGTGCTGCCTTGGTAGCTTGCCTGATTATAGAGTTTATTGTTTGGGTTTCGGTTGCATTGAGGTTGAGATAGGGGGCAGAATACAATACTCTACTCATGATAAAAGCTTGTACCACTTGCAGAGTATCTGATTCACGCAGGCCGCGAGCTTTATTTGTTACTCTGCGTGTTAGCTGCATGGTGGCTGCCAGTGTGCTTTTTAAACGTTTGATTGTTTCAGTATTTCTGCCATCTTGTTGCAGGTAGAAGCCCAGGATTCGAATGGTGCGGACCTGTGGGACCTCTCTATTGTGCATATACATTCTGATAGGAGTATGATACGTTTTACCCTTTGGCGGGATCAAGAAAAGCTCAGATTTTTCCGGTGAGCAGGTGAGGCCTATCTTGGTGACTTCGTCATGTATTAGCATTGCGGCTGTTTGCAGTGTTTCTTCGATTTGGATGTCTGATCCATATGTAGTACACAGGGTGATATCATCCGTGTACAGAGTATGGTCAAGATGGGGAATTTGCTGCAGCTTCCGTGCGAGCGGAATAAGTATTGCATTGAAAAGGAAAGGGGACAGCACGGAGCCTTGCGGTGTGTCCACATTCGTTAGAGTGCAGCGGCGTGTACAAAGGTTGTCTACGCACATGCTGGCCGTTCGGTTCTGCAGGAAAGCCCTTATGTAGTTGTGTGCTCGTTGGCCAACGCCTAGGTATAACATAGCTTTTAGGATGGCCTCGGGGGTGACGTTGTCGAAGGCCTTCTTGAAGTCAATCGCCAGTACCGCTTTGGTGTGCGTAGGTATGAGGGGGTCCAGTATAGCTGTCGTGAGTTGAAGCATGGCACCTTGTGCGGATAGGCCAGATCGGAATACAGTCACTGAGCGTGAGTATTGACCGATGTGTTCCATGTGGCCGTGCAGTCTAGCTAGGATGATTTGCTCAAAGCGTTTGCCTAAGCTAGATGTAATTAAGGGAGACGGGGCGCATATTTTCTGGTGTAACTGGTTTGTGAGTGTTAAATATTATGCTCCGAAAAAGAAGAGAAGACGACGAAGTTAGAAACGAGCATGGAGCCGAGCGCGCACTAGCATTTTTTTAGTTGTTTTTACAAGCGTCGTATAAAGAAGTCGTTCTCTACTTCGGCTCCGCTTCCTGGTTTTCAACATATGGTGCCGTGACCAGGATATCAGATCTACAGTTGAAGACCCCTGATGATGAAGCGAGCTACCTGAAGAGGACGACCGTCCGACGCGATCAACGCGACGACGCTGCGACAGAATCGAAGAACGATCCACGTCATCACGAGGCCTCCGATTCCCGACGTGACTACATGGAAAGACTACGACGGAAGCGTGCTACCGTTCGAGCGGCGGTCACCAGGATCATCAGCGACATGACAACTCTTATGCAGACGGAACCAACACCGTCTGGTGAGCTGACCGACGATCTTAACCTATTGAAGATAGAGGAAACTATACTTACGCACTTTGATAACCAAGTAGAAGGGCATGTTACCGATGACAACCTTGAGGATGAGCTTCAAAGCGTCGGACAGTATCAAGTATGTATCGTCCTCGCGAAATCCATCGCTGAATGCATTTTATCCGCTTTGCAATCAACGACTACGCACGCATCTCACGATGGCTTTCATCAAGCACGCGCACACGTTAAGCTACCTAAGCTCGATGTGCTGAAGTTCCATGGTGACCCCATTAAATGGCCCAAATTTTGGGATCAATTTGAGTCTACTGTTCACCAGAACCGATATATCACAGACGTAGACAAATTGAAATATCTTCGGAGCTGCTTGATGGGTAAAGCGGCAGGTGTCATCAGCGGCCTGTCGACAACTAACGAAAGCTATAGCACAGTTATAGAACTTCTCAAAGAAAGATTCGGTCAGAAGTCACTGATTGTTAACGACCACATGCGTCGTCTTCTAAACCTACGTAAAGTTCGTTCTTGCGAAGATTCCGAAGGGCTTCAAAGGTTGCATGAAGAAGCAGACGCGCGTGAGATCACTGCATAATCTTGGCGTCAAAGAAAAAAAATATGGAGTGCTTCTGAAAACTGCTATAATACAACATCTTCCACAAGAAATGGTACTCCATTATACTCATCGTATCTTGTCTTCGACAAATACAGCCGTTGCTAGTGACAGGTTAAATTAAATGTCTGTTCTTCTAGACTTCTTGAGCCTTCAAGTAAGAAACCGGGAACAGACTGTAATGATGACTTCTGACAAGAGAGAGCAAGCCTCAACCGCAAAACGACAATCTAATGAGCATTTACAAGGTTCTGCATCTATGTTAATCGTGAAACTGACTCCAGAGAGTTGTATATTATGCGGAGACAAAGATCACTCGGTGTCTGCCCAACGGAACTAACATTAGACGAGAAAAAAGAGAAACTACGCAAATTAGGATGCTGTTTCCGCTGCGCTAGACAATTTCACAAAGCTGAGGAATACCGAAGCTGGAAGAGACTAAGCTGTGCGAAATGCAAGGGACGACATATCACCACGATGTGTGGCCCAAAATGGAAGCAGAAGAATACAGAAACGCAGACAGCTGCTTCCAGCTCGTCAACGGGCTCACTAAAGTACAGAGTTCTTATGCAGACCGCACAAGTTTGGGCTCTGGGCACTGGAAACAAATGCCTTGTAAGAATGTTGATTGATGGCGGCAGTCAGCGCAGCTTCATCACGGAAGAATTGTCTAGGAAGCTGAAAGCCACTGTGTTAGCCGAAGAGCAGCGCACCATCTCGGGATTTGGAAACGTTTCAGCACCACAAAAATATTATCGGAGAGTACGAGTCATGCTGCATAGCCAGTACGGCTCAGACTCACTTGAAGTAGAGGCTATAGAAGTTCCCGAAATATGTAATGACTTGTGAGCATTGACAGAGACAAATGTACTTGCAAAGTTGAAAAGCAAGAACTTACGTTTGGCTGACGTCAACGCAGTTCAGGTCTCATCTGAGCCTGGAATAAGCGTCCTTATAGGTGCAGACTATTGCTGGCAGCTCGTCAGCAGAAGAATTCATCGACTGGACGACTCCTTGACCGCCATCGAAACTTTCATAGGATGGACACTTCATGGAGGTACCAGAAGTCCACCTAAGTTCTACAAGTCGGAAACTGTAAGGAACTTCAACATATGCCTAGCTAACGGAAGCCAATCTTTCTCAGCAACTGAGGTCTTTCTGTGAAGTAGAACATCTGGGACTGACTAACGAATACAGACTTTCGAAAGATGACGAAAACGTCCTTAAGAACTTCGTGGAAACAACTATTAGAAACAATGGTCGCTATCAAGTTGAACTGCCGTGGCGCAGCAATTGTTCCCAGCTTAAAAATAACCCTGATGTCGCGTTAAAGAGGCTGGAGTCCTTGCAGAGAACTCTACATCGAGAACCAAAGTTTCATATGACACTGCCATGAGGAGCTACTATAACAAGGACTTCGCCGAGAAAGTCACAATGGACAGTACGAGTGAACATATCACGTGCTATATGCCACACCGAGCAGTAGTAGTGCGACGCGACAGAACTACGACTAAAGTACGGGTGGTATTCGACGCCTCTTCTCATGCTTCGGACTCACCTTCACTCAACGACGTCTTGTGGAGAGGGCCGAATTTGAACCCCAACATCCTCGATTTACTGCTGAAGTTTCGAAGCTTCAAGATTGGAATTTCCGCCGACATCGAAAAAGCGTTTCTTCAAATATCGCTGGCTGAACAAGACCGAGACGCGTTTCGTTACTTCTGGTTTGAAGAAGGATCTCCCAATATTGAAGAACTTCGCATCACAAGGGTTCCTTCTGGCGCCTGCAGCAGTCCCTTTCTCCTTGCTACAACTCTGCGACACCACTTCCAACTGGTAGAAGACAAATACCCTTCTACTGCCGAAATATAGAAAGATCTTCACAGAATGGCGGCTACTAATAGTGTGTCGGCTACTGAAGGACAATCATGGAATTCTTGGGCCGAAACTATCTGCTTCAGGAGCCCAGAAAACAAAGAAGCCAACACAGAGGCAGAGGCAGCGAAAAGAGGAAGCGATGCCATGAAATTAAGAAAAGAGGATATGGAACTTTTCGGATTTTGTCTAGCGTGGGATGATTTCTATTTAGTTGTGTGTGAAATATGTAACCAAGTCACAAAACCACAGGCTCTGCGAAATCACTTGGAGCAGCGGCATGGGAGCATTGACACCTTTGGTCGGGGTGACCACACTGCTGACACGTCCGTGCTCCACCCGGCGGTTGGAGGGAAGTCGTCGGGGCACAGCTCCTTGTCGTCGTCGTCATCATCGTAGTCGTCTTCAACGTCATCGTCTTCCGCCCCGCGACACTCGAGCAGTCCTGCCGGGCGCCCGTCGTCAACAGCAAAGGCTCCATCTGGGTCCTCACTGACAGGGAGGCACAGCAGTGCGGTGGAAAGGATAAACCGCAACAACCACACGCTGGCGCCCGTTGTCCGAGTGGAGCGAATGCCACTTCCACGACAGCCTGAAGATATGGCCGCCCGCAACAGCTCGCCAGGCCGTGAAAAGGAATTGCCTTCACCCCAGCAGCCACCAACTTTAACCCCTGGAGAGCTAGGACTGCTGTCTGGGCCGGGGCCAGGGCACGCCAATCACATAACACCCGACGCATGCACCAGCAGCATGTCAGCAATGGTGGCTGCGACGGCTCCCGCGTCGGCACCTACTTCCATCAGGAAGACACCTTCCAGTAGTGATTCCACTACGAGCACAGCATCAAAAGAGACACCGTCGTCAGTCCTCACGCGAATTACTTCAACGAAGATGGAAACACAGAGAACATGTGTTAAACAATTTCTGGAACCGGTGGCGACGAGAGTACCTCCAAGAACTTCGCTCAGCTCACATTAATGATGATAGACACTCAGAATCAGTGAAGCTTGGAGACAGTACTGATAAAGGAATTAAACTCGCCAAGACAATTGAGGAAGATGGGACAAATGACAGAATTATTTCCGGGCAGCGACGGCAAAGTTCGCTCATGCAATGTTCGCACTTCTAGTGGCAACATGTTGCGGAGACCGGTACAGATGCTGTACACCTAGAATCTGCTGGACAAGCTCCGTCTTGAAAAGCAACAAGCACACGCAAATTGTTCGGCCGGGAGCTGTTAAATATTATGCTCCGAAAAAGAAGAGAAGTTAGAAACGAGCGTGGAGCCGAGCGCGCGCCAGCATTTCTTTAGTTGTTTTTACAAGTGTCGAATAAAGAAGACGTGCTCTACTTCGGCTCTGCTTCCTGGTTTTCAACAGTGATGTTTGGGTATTAGAATAACCCTTCCATGCGTCGAATCCTCTGGCAGTGTGCCACTCTGCCAATGCTTGTTGAAGATACTGTTAAGTTCTCGCAGGGAGTTGCCATCGAGGTTCCGCATGCGATCTTCGCCTGGCGTGGTGTTGCGGAGTCTATGAAGTGCTGCTCAAACTTCTTGTATAGTCATGTCCCTGTCCAGTTCAGTATTTGGTGGGCCGGTGAACTCCGGTAAGGTATTCGAAGGGGCCGGCGAGGTGTGTAGGCTCCTGAGTGTCTCTAGCAGCGCCTGCGTGTCGTACTTATGGTTGTGTGTAAGTCGAGCGACTGTATTTCTAGTATGTTGTTGACTTTTCATGGGATCAATTAGATGTTTTAAAGGATGCCATGCTCGAGCAGTACTGAAATTGCCTCTGAGAGCTTGGCATATCTGCTGCCAATTCTGCCTACAAAGTTGGATATAATCCTGAGTTTGTTTTGCAAATTCAGCTATCTTGTTTTGGAGCTTCTTATTGCATTTTTGCTGAACGTATTGTTTCATGAGACTTTCATGTGCTTCTATCATATGGGCCAATTTTGAGTTCATAACTGGGACTTGTTGTTCTGGGCTATATTCCTTGGTACACGCCGCTTGGTCCTCGAGGACCTGTGCTGTCCAGGTTCTCGCATCCACTGGCCCAGTTTCTTGGTTTGTTTCCCGTTGTTTTCTGAATTTATGCCAGTTGATTAGCTTATGCTTTATTCTCGTACGAGATGCTAGGGGACTTGAGACTTGAACTTCGATAATATAGTGGTCACTGCCTAAAGTATGTGTTGTTCTATTCCATTCCAAATTGTTGATGCCTCTGCCCATCGTGAGGTCCGGACTTGTGTCCATCATTCCTGTTGTACCTTGTGTGGTGGGGCAATCGAAATCATTGTACACCGTGAGCTGAGACTGTTGAGTTTGTGTCATAAGAACCTCCCCTCTGCCGGAAGTTTTCTGATGTCTCCAGTCGATGTGTGCGCAGTTAAAGTCTCCGGCCACTATGATTGGTGTTTTATTTGCCGCTGTGGTTATTTGCGCTATTAGGTTAGCGCAGCGCGTTGCTGGCTTACTGGGTGGATTATAGATATTGGCGATAGCAAGTGATTCGTCCTGTGGTTTGCGCAAGGAAGACACGAACGAAAGAAAAAAGGAAATTTGCGCTGCCTGTCTAGGCGTCCATATTTTAGCCAGTTTCATCGGAATTGCTAAACCCGTCCCAGTAGGCAGAAGAAAAACACCGTTATCAAAGTATAAACATGTTCATCCGTTTTAAGGCGAAGCTTTCTTGTAGACGCGCTCCGGCGTTGGATGCCACCTGACAGTCTACGAGCGTGCACCGACTAAAACGGAGGAGAAATTTCCGCCATCCGTGATCATGGAGGATAAGCTGCTTGTGAAAATGACTTTAGAGATATTTCGTACTGGTACGGAAGCTTGCAAACATTTTTTGGCAAGTGTTGCAGCAGGAAGAGCGCAGGAAATATTGAGAATGCAGACCCTGAATGATGCTCATTAATTAACTTCGCTTAACGATTCCCATCAACTTCAGAGAAAGTTCGGCAGTTGTGTACCACGGTAGTACTGAGAAGGTCATGATACTCCTTCCTTGTCACGTACGAGATGTGTGTGCTGATGTTATCGTCACATGCGTGCTCGTGACTGAAAAAAAAAAAGTATATTGGAAGATCCTAAAATGGCTAACATATGGGTAACTGAATAATAATGACGATAAAAAAGGGTTTCGTAAGATTGATTTTGTTTTTCCTGTAATGCCCTCGATGAATGCGCGAAAATAAAAATAAAACGTGTTCAAGTCTGCGGGAGCGATCAGCACAGGAAAGTATTGAGTGGGTTCATTCCTGATGCCATTTGCATTTGTGATGCTTTCTTTCTCCGCCTTACACCTTAAGTTCTTTTCAGTGTGTTTATTTGAGCCGGCGTGAAGCTTTGATTTATACTGCGATTGACTGAGAAGGAATAGCTGCATTCACCTATGATGCCAATTTCCCCTACATACTTTCCCCTACATAATTTCCCCGATATATAATAAAGAAAGCTTTACGGAACGGAGTTGTCTTGAATAATCGCAGGACTCGCTTGTACAACACAAATGTATGCTCTAAACTCGGGGATTTCGAATATAATTTACGATTTTATGGAAGCTAATCGGTGATTTAGATTAGTCGTGGAAGTTATTTACCTTATGTCTGAGTAGATTTACCTGGCGGGTTATTTGGTAAAACATAGTCATAGTGTTACCGCAACGTAACAAGAAGAGCACTCGTTCTTCTATAGTTATCATTTTTTCTGTGCCCTGTGTCATTCTTGCTTTATGCCACTATGACGATAATTACGGGCGCCCTATTCTTACCACCCCCTCCACCCCCTTTGACGCTTTAACGTTGGCGGAACCGTGCTTCCTACTCTACCACACATGAATTTTAAAAAGCCTTTTAAGGCAAAAACGATTTAAGAACAAAACTATTAGTAGTTCATGTGCCGAAGCAGCACAGAAGGGTGTGATTGACGCAGTAGTTGATGGTCCCGATTTCACACAGTACCACGTAACAAGTGTTTCGCATTTCGCCTTCATTGGAACGCAGCTGCCTCGGCTGGGTTTGTGGAAACCGCGATCTCGTGCTCAGCAGCACAACGCCGTTTAGAGACAATAGTGAATGAGTCACCGTGGCGGCTCAAAACTAAAATGATGGAGCCCTATATGTACGAGGGCGAATCAGTCTTTGCCCCTATTTTTTTTCGCCAAATTACGCCTGTAAATGTGAAGTCAACATATCCATTCCCAGCGATGGAATGGCTAGTAACCACTCACAAGCCCGGCTTTATCTGTCGGTAGCTCCGCGGCACGGCGCTGCTGTCAATTGTCGAAGATGGTGGCTGTGCTTCACACGTCCACGGCGTACGAGCAACGTAGTGTGATTCGTTTTCTTTGGAGCAAGGGGCGAGCGCCAATTGAAATCTGCAGGAAAATGCAGCCCACCTATTGGGAAAGGTGTCTCGCTTTGTGAAGAGTGACGTGGTGGTGTTGTGAGTTCGCAAAAGGCCACGAAGACTTGGGTGACAATGAGCGTTTTGGGATGCCGCGTGCGTCGCTCACTGACGACAACATGGCACAGGGGCATCTCAAGTTTAGTGCTACGATGGGACAAATATCTGAACCGGTGTAGGGACTATGTGGGAAAATAGTGTACGGTATGTAAAATAGTACGTATACTTGTAGTTACCTGTATGTACTTCATTTTTGCTAATAAATAATAGGGGCAAGAACTTTATGATTCGCCCTCGTATTACAGATGGCTTCCAAATATACGTGGTCACACAACGTTAACAAACAGGGAATAACTAGCTGCACACATTATTATGATCAATTAATCATCCCCGCATTACGCATCCTAAACCTGTCGAAATAGTTGTGCCTGTGACAAGAACGCCGCGGCCTGGAAAATTTAGGCGTGTGCCATGACTACATGCCTAAAAATTCGCCGACGATTACGATACTCCATAAGATGAAATTTGAGCGCAACTCTGTACGTGTTTTTATTTCGCGATATATTGACTAGCATGGACAATCTGTGTCGTGTGGCACGTTGCAAACGGAGCGAAGTGGGGCGCGACTACCTCGCTAATCGAGAGATCGTGACAGGCAACGCGTGGGTGACGTGTGGGCGCGATTCACAGCAGCCGCCGCAGACAGACCTCCGCTCGCGCAGCACTTTGTTTCCATATACGATATCGGTGCCGTCATCGGTGAACAGACAACGCGCGATACTCTGGCGCCGTCTCGTAACCATCGTCGCCGCATAGCCCGTATTGCGCGGCGCCACGCTTCTCACGCTTTCGCATACTCTCTTCCCCCGCCTTCTTCCTCGCTCTTTCATCCCCCGTTGCGCTCCGCGTTTGCTCTTTCATTCTTCGTTGTGTTCGTTTGCTCGGTTACGGGGCCGACGCCGATGCTCGCCGCAGCAACGGGCGCCTAAGAGCTGCGCTCCAATATGAGTATTCAAACCCACAACTTTAGGGACGTTTTTCGCTCTTCGTTGGACTAAACCAGGCTGCGGTTAAACATTCGCCGAATGGCGTCCGCATATGCGTGCTCCGTTTGTCTTAATTCCAAGTCTCTGGTGGAGAAAAGTAACGAGAGTACGAGAACAATTTTCTCATTTGTGCATTTGCTTTTCACTGCTGCTGATAATGGATTGACACCAGCCAAAAACACTGGGGGAGCGGTTTTGTATTTTGAGACCTCGTTGTGCTCATGTAGTAATGAAATCCGTTAATTCACGCAAGCTTGTCGAAACAGCCCGTTAACTGACTTGATAAAAAATACTTTCGCTTTCACTCTCTTCAAGTCAACATTAGAAAGTATATGCTATTTATGTGGATTATTCGTTCATGTTTGACATTTTCTTACTATAAACCACGCAGTCTTGCCATCATTTTTCATCAAATGCCTCTTGTATTGAGTAGAGGTTCTTCTTTCTTTATGCAATATGACAAGGTGCTCAAGGATTACAATTTGTCCCACATACACAAAATTCCATCGATCAATTTAATCGAGCGCTTTGCTCAATGAAGCAGAAATGTGAAGGTGCTTGTTGTTGTCTAAAAGGTTGCAGCATTCACCTTGTGTCTGCACGGTGTTCGCTGACGCAACGCCCTAAATAAATTTCTCTAGCGCCATTTCGTCTTAATTTCACCTATCACGTGTTACATCTAGCCTAGATTCTATTACATTTAGGAAGTGCCTACGTGGAATGCCAGACAAGGACTTGATAATTAGGGTATTCTATTGCATGAATCTTTCTTTCTATGGAGACAAAATGTCACAGTTTCGCCCGAAAGGCGAAGCGTCGATTGCGATAGCCAATTAGTGGACAGTTGTGCGAAGTAAGATAGTAGTTTTATCACCTGTATGAAGTTGTAAACGTAGGCATGCTAACTAAATTAACAATATGAAACATCGTTCCAGCGCACAATTGAACACGGACGAGAAGAGAAAGATAACACGAACGCCGGACTTCAACTGCATTTTATTAATGGAAAACAGGGCTTTATGTACACAGGGGGAGAGTGTGCCCCCTGTGTACCTCGTGTGCCTATCGTTTCAACGCAAAGTGAGCGCCGAGAACACAGAGCCCGCACAAAGCTACGAGCCAACGACGCACCTAGACTCTGTCCCCAACGCAAACCACTCTCAAGATTACGGCAGCGCGACCGCGCGCAGTCGCCACATGCGCAGTTGCAGCCGGAATAGGACGCTCCCCGGTGCTTCGCAACGTTGGGTGCCTCGCGCGCGTCCTCTTCTGTTTCGTCCCTTTCGCGCGGGCGAGATTGAGCTGCTGTCGCCGGCTCCCCTCGCACGCTTTCACTTTCACATACAGCGTAGGGCGCGCGGCGACGGTGTTATCGCCCTTGGCCGTTATACGGAACCTCACGGCGACGCCGATGGCAGAAATGCGCTTGGAGTGTCCATACAGTTGCCATCGCAATAATAAAGATAGACATCTGGCAATAAGATTAAACAGAGCGAAGATAGAAATTCGACAAAAGAAAAATAAAGGAGCGAATACACTATGCTTTGTTGTTTTTTGTCCAAGTTCTACATCTGCGCTGCTAGTTTAGCCATGTAGAACCAACTAGCCGTAACCTGCACCGCCTGCATCTTGCTTTACGTCGGGTGTTTCTGCGAAGACTATAAGCGACATTTAAATATCGCCGTTCTGAAACAAAAGGCCGGTTCCTTGGGAGACATGGCGTCAGTGAGGGCGACCACGGGGTGATACATGGGGGTCATGACACGGTGTAACAGGTGATACGTGGTAATTAATTAGCCGCTAATAAACAAAATATATTAGTTAAGTTCCGAACCTTTAATTTCAGCGGGCTCATCGTAACTGGGAAATGAATCAAACTCTCTGTACAAGCTATATACACTTTTGGATCTCGGAAGATGTGATTACCAGCGGAAATAAGGCGCGACAAATTTCGACGGTCAGAGCGCACGAAACCGAAAACTGGGAGGCTACAGCGAGCGCAAAGCTGCGCCTATACGAGGCGACCTTCTGCTTACGTCACCCAACGGCGGGCAATCAGCGTGCTGCGGCTCCGTGCTCCTCGCTGTGTTCGTAGGAACGCGCTGTATATAGTAATATGTCGGCGGAAAAGCCGCCTTCTCATGTCTGCTTATAACTTAGGCCATTTTCACTACGCTCAAGGTTAACGAACCAGTGAGCTGATGCTCATTTAATTAGTTAATAAACATGTTTTCGAATGCACTCCACAACGTCTCTTCAATTTTAGTAATGGAATCTTCATTGCGGCCGATTCCTTCGAGTTTACCGAACGATGACCGTGCATGGGACAAATACGGTGACATTCACCTTCGATCACGTGATGACTGGCATAAAAGCCTCTGTGGCGGCTTCCGATCGTTAGATGCTTCCACACCAAGGCTGAGATTCCGAAGCTTGGATGCTGAATGTGCCTTTCTGCCATGCTGCCGCCGCCTCCAGCACCTTTCCTGAACTATGAGAGAGCTCCTCTCCATGTAGTCCATCATGATTTTATCACTCCATCGGCTCGCAGAAATCCCCGTGCACCACCGCGGCTGGCACGCGCGCCAGAACACTGGTGGCGTGCATGTCTGCTCTGTCTCGCATGAACTGTGCAGCGGTGTGGAACCTAGAGCTAGTGCTGACTTGTCTGAAACCGTACTCGTATATATGAAAGAATAACGATGCTATAATAGGCGAGGAATGGTTGGCATAAATGCTCAAGTCTTGACTATCCCGTACTGTCAGCTACCGTCATTCATCAGCGTGTGGGCAGGGGGCCAATCGCGAACCTTTGTCATCCACGCGCAGCTTTGCGTGTTCAACCATGCACTGATAATCTGGCAGCTCTTGCTTTGACGGTGCTGCATGTATGTTAGTAAGACAGATTATGAGAGAGAGAGAACGGATTGGCTGGGGATAGGTTGGGTCCGTATCGTTCAGAAAACCTGCGGATGTGGGCACAGTCATTCGGTGCGTCTGCACGGAGGCCACAGGGACGGGTCGTTCACTTTTTGCGTGGCGTCTTCTGCTGGTGTACGCAGTGAATGACAGATAAACACATGAAGGCTTTATACAGGCAGATTAACATGCCGGCTGCTATACGCTATAGTTGAACGTATTATTGGCTCTCAAGGCTGCATAGGATCCCATCACTTAATAAACAACAGTGCCTCAGCCAGCTCGTCCGGGCAAGTTTTGCATTGACTTCGCTGGGCTCGCTGAGAAGTGCGAGAAGCAGGGGAGAGGATGCATGGTTATTTAAATAAAATAAGACGCTAGATGAATAATAAGAAATTGTTTTTCCCAAGCCCAGCGTTCAAGAATCAGGGCAGCCGTCTCTGATGACGTAGTATACGTGAGTGGAGGGTGCAGGCCCGTTCGAAGGAAGGTCGCGCAGTGGTTGAGCAGGGGTTTGAGCTAGATTTTACTTGTAAAATTACAATGCATGGCACAACAAAGTGAGATAAGAGGACAAAAGTAGTATTCGAAATGCACTGCTTGCCACATGTGTGTGTAACTTTTCAGGTTCGTTGGCTTCTCTCCAGCGTGTATTGACCTCGAATGGAAAACGCCTTCTTAAGTGGAAATGGACAAAACGTTTGAAAGACCTGCTCCGTGAATACTGAGCGAAATGGCTAGGAGTCGGCTCTGCGGACGCCATGCTGAGTGTTCGGAGCTTACAGAAAAGACGAGGTGGGGCCGCCGACCACCTTAGAATAAAAAAAAAAAACGCTTTGGACAGTAATGCGGAAATACTGCACAGATTAAAAGATTATACTGAACACACACGCACGCACGCGCGCACGCACACACACACACACACACACACACGCACGCACGCACGCACGCACACGCACACACGCGCACGCACACGCACACGCACGCACACACGCGCACGCACACGCACACGCACGCACGCACACGCACACACACACACACACACACACACACACACACACACACACACACACACACACACACACACACACACACACACACACACACACACACGCTTTATTTTAACGAAGCAGAGCCGCCGGTCGTCCAGGCGCATCATCAGCGTTTACATACGGGGACGGTTCAGGCTGAGCGATTTGTATACAGGGTCTATATAAAGCTCAGAAGAGAACAATGACAGCGAGTTATGAAAAATATGAAGATCATGAAAAACATTAAAAAATCTAATTTAAAAATGCAATCACACAGGATTTGTTCCCCTACTTTTATGCACGAATGAGCCTAATAATAATAAAATATGCATAAGAATTCGGAAAGTGCTTACGCATATAGTTTTCAGAAGGTTCGAACAAATAAGCACATATGACCAACACAATATTCTTTAAACTTCTCCGTTCCAGCGATTCCTTCTACAGGTAAAATTGTCTGCCGCAGAATGGCGCACAATTTGCCTTCACATTGTTGCGCGGCTATGCTACATTGGGAAATACACAGGTTGTTTAGGAGCTATAGCTATAACGAGTGCCGCGGCGTCATTGCTGTCTGTAGGCACCGTGCGGCCGTATATGTATTCGATTACGAAACGTTGTCAGACGCTAATAGCGACAATTATCGCCGAATTTCGCGACGACTGCGAACGGTAAATCAATTTTAAAGCCTTACCGACACGTGGGCGACGCTCTTCCGTTGCGCAATGGCATCACTCAAAGCCGTACACGGTGCATTACACATCCGAAAATCACCCGACACCAATTTGGAGAGGCGGGAATCAGCTGCTTTAATTTTGCCTCCCAATAAAGCGCGCGCATGTAATATAGTTGGCACAACCGAGGCACGTTCCCGACGAGGCCAACTCCGAAAATATAATCGCCACGCCGATCGCGCGTGAGTCATTAATCGGGCGATCATTTAGGCCTCCAGGATGACCCTCGACTTACCCCTGGATGTGTTTGAAGAGCATGCACTCGAGAAGTTTATGTAAGGATGATGCAACCGCCCGTTGGTCGGCACATCGCGCAGTATATATCACACGTACAAGCGGCGCGTCCAAAATGCGCCATCGGTATTCAGCGAGCGTCCTCCACAACGTTGTGTAACGCCCAGTTATTATTTTGGCCGCCGTGGACCGCGCGACCTCTCCGCTCCCTCCCGCCCGGTGCGGAGGTCGCTTGCCGCGGTCAGCCGAATGGACAGCGCGGCTGAAGAACAGCGATTCGCCCGTCGTGTCGTCGGTCACGTACGCGCATGCCTCGCTCCCTGAGCCACGTGCCTCTCAAGTATCTCTGCGGTGCGTCGGCGCGACGTCCAGTGCCAGCATACGCGGTGTAGAAAGATGCTCGAAGGCCGTCGCCCCGCAGCTCTCCTTACGGTATACACACACGCGCACGTCGACCTGCGCGGTGGCTCGGTGGACGGCCGGTGCAGGCCGCGGGACAGAACTTTGAACTCGCAAGGTGGTGCTTGTTGTTCGCGAAGAGGCGCAGCGACGGCCGTGACGTCGACGGTGCTCGACCGTTGTTGCGTTAAGGCTAAATTCTAGGGATTGCACGAACTTTCACTCGCTTCTGATAAGGCCGCGTATATATCTTCGATCAGCCGTGCGCGTATCGGTGATACTGTAGCATTTATTTTTTCATTTTATTTCCCTTAAAAGCTCGAGGATACGTTGCGCGGATATTTATCATCGCTGATCTCCGCGCTTCGCCTGTGTTGCTGTGTTCGTGTTTTGCCCGACCAGTCTGTAGCGTGAATGGTGCCTTGTCAATAAAATGACACTTCGATGGCAGCATAATTCTTAGCGCTATATATGACCGATTTCTTGCGCAGTCTTTTGAAACACGCGACGTCTTGCGTGCTGCTCGCCATAAAAAAGTAAGATACGGGAAACGCTGCGGGAATCCCGTTTGTGATGGTAGCACGTCAAAGCGAGAAAACAACGCAATGTGGATAACACCGAATTTTTTGTTGGCAGAATGTCGCTTGGCGGCTTTCAGTTTTTTCACCTAGCGGTTTCGATTACGTCACGACGAGTGTCGGTGCAACTCGCATCGACTTATTACTGATAGTATGTGATCAAATTTATGAATGACGGGGAAACACTTTTCCTTTGAAGTCACTCTGAAAGCTTGGCCGGTCGGACTGAGCGCAGGCATTTGCGGATCAGGTGAGATGCCAGTCGCGCTGACTTTCGGTTTACAGCTGTCTTTGTTTACGAGGCGCCCACATCGTGCCGGCATTCCTCGCAATTCTGGCGTTGCAAGAAGTACCGCTTTCTTTCCCTTGTCGCCGCGTTCCTTGCGAGCCGATGTCCACTCAGCAATTCAGGCACGAACGAACGTGACGAACGTATGTATCCCGCGTTATTTTTATCCGGGTCAGTGTCGTTGACTCCCCGGAGGCAGACGCAAGGCGTGTGCTTGATTGCATGCTGCGTGTTCTGGTGCTCTTTGTGTACGGTGTGTGTCTGTGACTTGCACTGCGCATACCAAAGAGCTTGTCTCTTACTCTCTCCCTATCGTGGCGGTGTTGGCCTGGGATGTACTACCAAGAACGCCTGTTCACTCACAGATTCTGAAGTCTATGCTTTAACCTTACGAGACCTGAACACAGCTTAGGCACATAATCGCCTTTCAAGTCGGCTCTTATTACTGACTGGTACGTTACGAACGTGAAAAACGTAGTTTTTGCTTACATGCTACTGTTAGATGCCAGAAGCAGCGATTTCATGCACGTGCATGAACAAAGGAAGCAACTTCTCATGAGGTATGTGTGACAAGAATCGCGTTTCCTTGCAAGAGAACAAAATAACAAGAACAACAACAAACAAAAGAGAGAGATAGCAAAGAGAGAAAAGGCAAGGAAGTCAACCAGACGAGCGTCCAGTTTGCTACCCTGTACTGGGGGTGAGGGAAAGGGGAAATAGAAAGAAGAGAAGAGGAAGGAAGGGATGACTGTGTATGCGGTGAAGCACAGTGACACCAAAGTGCAGTTCCATAGCTGCTGATCTGCGTTGATCACATATGGCACGACCAAAGGTCCAGTTGTCGTTGCGCAAATAGGCGGCTGTGGGTGTGTTATGGCGCTTACTGGAGAGTTGCAAGCACTGGATTCAGAGCATCCAGTACTTGCACTGCACTTCGCGCTGACGGAGTATGCAACTTGCTGAAAAGCACACGAAGGGTATTTATGAGGGCCCGAAGCATCACAACCACTTGCTGGTATTCTTCGGACAATTTATAAGAAGTCGGCGCTGTGAACGCGGTGCGCTGTATCGTTTGATGTGATTGTGGCTCCGGCTATTGCACCGGCTGTGGCTTCAACTGTGGCTTCAGCTGTGCCATCGACTGTGGCCCCGGCGGTTTTTTAGGCTGTGGCTTCAGCTGTGGCGGGGACTGTCGCTTTGGTAGCGCGGGCCAAGCTTCAGTATATGTGCTGTGCAGCACGGCCTTAGACTCGACTCCGCTAGGCCTATAGGCAGAGGAGGAGAAGTTGTCGGATGTCGCTTAGAAGTCCGATGGCGTTGGGAGCGTCGCTTTCTAAGGGCCGCAACAGCTTTCCGACGAGACGAATGGTCTCTCGCCACCTGCATCGAGACCTCCCTTTCCTTCTTCATTTTGGGACAGTCCTTTGAGGTAGCATCATGGGACCCAATGCAATTGGGGCATTTGAAAACCGTGGCTACACAGTAGTCTGCAGCGTGGGGCTCTGCGCAGCGCGAGCAAACTCTCGTGTTCTCCCACACAGCGCTCATGCGTCCCAGCCTCATGCAATTGCGGCATTGGAGTGACCTTCAGATAAATAGGCGCACGGTGTATCTGAAGTGGCCCATCTTGACGTGTGTGGGAACAGAGTCACCCTTGAAAATTACCTTCACACAGCGAAATTAGCCTACGTGAGACACGGGAGGTATGGCGAAGCCATCAACGGCTGGCTTCACTAGAATAGGCAAGTCAGCGCTGGAGATGGAGACGTCCACGTTGTAGATAACACCAGTAGTGGTGCCACTGTCCAGAATACGAGCGGACCTTCATGTCACCAAGTTCCGTAAGTTTGCTGAAAGCTCGCAGTGCAGTCTCATGTACAACGTCGATAGCCAAGACATTTTTTTCGTGTCTTGACTCTAACGTGCGCAACTTGATTTGGCGTCACTGCTTCAAGAAGCACCGAGACAGACTGTCTGTTGAGTCGCCTCAGGTTGTCGGTAGCGAGTTCTGGTACAAACGGAGTCGTGTTGACTGAAGTATTCGGAGTTGGTTCCACAGTCGACGTGCCTGAAGACAGGTAGTCCCTGGTGTTTCTTCGTTTCGCCTTGCGGAAGTCTTCGGAGAAGGCCTCACTGCTGAGCGAGTAGACACTGGTAGCGTCGCGGTCGGTGTCGCTCTGGAGGCCAGTCCGCTTCCTAGACGCAGCCGCCGCTGAAGTCGCCATCCCCAGCAGAGGCGTGGGGACGTCAAGTTGCATCCGTGCCACAACCCTTGGCAGCTCCCCCGTGATATACACAGAAGTCAGGCGAAAATAGCTGAGCTAAAGGAACAGCGTCCTGGCTCGCAGTCACTGTTGAACATGCAAAATCGTCTGGTAGGTTACCACGCTGACGTTGCATTCTGTATTTTCAAGCCATTCCGAATTATTCGAAACGCACTTCACGGTTACATTTCGTCACCTCTGACGACGCAAGAGCCTAAATCAAATCAATGTCAGTTTTCTCGAAAGCTGACTGCGAGGATATGATTTAAACACTTTCAAGGAGTTCTGCATTCATTTGAGATCATATCCGGGGTGATTATGTTACGCAATCACTTCCTAGATAATGTTGAGAAGGATTGAAGGCAATGCGAATATAATGTGCGAGAGGCCTCAAGAGGTTAATCCACGTTATTTTCTCTGTTTCTGCACACATACGTATCCAGGGTCGGTATAATATAACGACTCTATTTCAATTTTTTTCCTTTTCGCGTTTTGTCAAGCACTTTCTTATCAACCACCTGCCGTGGTTGATAAGAAAGTCATAGAATATAGCGAAATGAATCTCTACATTATACCGGCCCGCCTGAGCACGATTATCAAGCAATGCTTTATTAATTTCAATCTGTACTTGCACTGGCGCAACGTTGCGTTACGCGCTGAAAGTATTATTAAAATGAATTTCGTTAGAGTGTTTAGAAGGATTGTTGAGCTAGCTTATTGTACATTATCAGTAAATATTGCGTCTGCACCGAGACAGGCTTACTGTAGATAATCACTACGTATGGGATTATTCCAAGAATAGCGGTGTCAGGATACGGCTATTCCCGAAAACCAAATTGACACAATCAAAGCCTACACCGACAGATAGTAAACACTGAACCAATACCGTCTTCCAGGAAACAGACTTTCGACTTATAAGCCTTAATGCTCGAAGCTTCGCGAATAAAGTCGGCGATATAGAACATGTGCTAGCCAGTTATGACCCCCACGTAGTTATTGTTAACGAAACGTGGCTGCGACCAGAAATACAAGATAGCGAGTTGTTACCTCCAGGTTTTAAGCTAATACGTAATGATAGAGAAACTAGAGGAAGAGGAGTTGGAATCACAATACAGGAAAATATTGAATGTGTAAGGATGAACGGTATCCCTAATCACGCGAGCGCTTGGTGCCAAATCAAACTGGGAACTACTTGAGTCATAATAGGAGCAATCTGCAGATCTCTTAACGCATCGATCGAATATTGAGAGGTCATCCAAAGCTACATAAACAAACAGAAGGCGCGAAACCAAAGGCTAATAATTGCCAGGATGTTAACTTGCCGGGGGTTGACTGTAACTCGATTGCCATAGAGTCACGGGAACGAGCTGACTGCGAAGTGCTGTCGACAATGCTTTCGCTAACGTTTTAACACAGGTGGTACAGGAAAGCACTCGAAAAACTGGAGCAGTGCAGTCCATATTGGACTTAGTGTTTCTTGATGGACGGTTTGAAAATTATCAGGTAGCAGTTAATGCTGGCATATCAGACCATCAACTTGTATTTGTACGAATCAAAACTAAGGTTCCCGCAACAAATCTTAAAGAAAGCACTGCGCACGTCCCCAATTTTAATAAAGCTCACGACACGAACATCATTGATTATTTGTCGTTTCATCTAGACAATCTGAGCTCTGACGATGACGTCAATGCGTTGTGGGCAAGATTCAAAACCATTATCTTGCACTGCGTAAAGTCATTCGTACCATTAAGGAAAATAAGAAGAAATAGACGTAATCCCTGGATAACGCAAGAGATTTTTCGTTTGAAGCGATAAATAGGAAGACAAAGGAAAGTAAAAAAAATTGTGAAAATATATGTAACCTATCTGCACAGTTGCGAATAAAGCTTAGGCAAGCAAAAAAGAAATGTTACGAGGAAACACTTCCAATCTTCATGATATCTTCTCCGCAAAAGTTTTGGCGTCACTTGTCGCAGACAACTCAAAGCCAAATCAACATTGTTGTTAACGACGAAACCATAACTGACTGTTCAAAAATTGCGTCTCACCATAACAAGTTCTTCCAGTCTGCCTTTTCAAATGTTTCCAATTGTACTGCCCCAACTACAGTAACATCATATTCACACGTGTCAGATATTCCAGAAGTACGAATTAGCTTTGAAGGAATACTATCGCTGCTGCTAAACATCAAAGAACAAAAATCTGTCGGTCCGGATAGAATTCCAAATGACTTTTTGCGAAGAGCCATTGAATGGGTTGCTCGATACTTGGAAATTATCTTTAATGCATCCTTGCAACAAAAACGAGTCCCAGACGACTGGCTTGTTGCAAAAGTTATCCCGATACACAAAACCGGTTATAAGCAGATAACTGAAAATTATTGACCAATTTCTTTAACCTGCGTCCGCTGTAAACTCGCCGAACATATAATATCAAAAGCAATATATAAGTACCTAGCATATAAGAAAGCACTACATTCGAACCAACATGGCTTCCGGTAAAAGCTGTCAACTGTCACGCAGCTCGTTGAAACCATTCACAACTTTTCAAAAGCAATAGATAAAAAAAAAACCAGATTGATGCGACATGCCTTCATTTCTCAAAAGCTTTCCATAGGGTTCCTCATAAGGAATTAATTGTCAGATTGAAACTGCTTGGAATAAATAATATAGTGGAATGTGTCACCCGGTCAGGTCATATCTATCAGGTAGGACGCAGTACGTGGGCATAAAGGGCTACCAGTCCGATAGTTTATTTGTAACTTCAGGCGTCCCTCAAGGGTCTGTCCTTGGACCGGTATAATTTCTTGTTTACAGTAAGGATATTTGTTCAGATATTAATGAAAACGTAAGTGTACGACTGTTCGCCGATGACTGTTTAATTTATCGAGAAATATGTAACCACAAAGATAACAAAATGCACAGCGATGCACTGGCGTCTGTTGAAAAATGGTGTCAAACTTGGAAAATGCAAGTAAATAAAGAAAAAAAACTGTTGTTTTACGTGTTACAAACAAGGTTAAGCACGTCCTAAATTTTGATTATCAACTAAGTTACACTGTGCTAACTCCCGTTAACAAATGTAAATACTTAGCAGTAACAATATCTAAAGATCTCAACTGGACCCAACACATCACTAATATTTGCTCTACCGCTGAAAAAACATGATGGGTCTTACGTCGCAAATTAAAGCTCGCCCCAGCTCCCGTAAAGTTAACAGCGTGTTTAACAATAGTAAGGCCTACACTGGAATATGCAAGCATCATATGGGACCCCTACCAAAAAGGATTAATTCATAAAATTGAGCGGGTGCAAACAAGGGCGACTAGATTTACTCTTTCAAAGTACTTCCGTACTGATCCTGTAACAGAGATGCTGCAAAAATTAAACTTACCCCTCCCCCCCACCCTCCGCCGCCCCTCTTGGAACGCCGTCTCATAGCCAGACCAAAATTCTTGTTTTTGCTTTCTCAAAATTTATTTAACTGATGCAGCGCAGAACCTAATTCCGCGACAAGTCCGGAACCTACGAAGTGACCACCGCAGAAACTTTCTAGTATCTCAATCTCGTGTGAACACATATGCATAAGAACCATAAGAGCCTGGAATGATTTACCGGATGCTATAAGTGATTCTCAAGCTGTTGAACATCTTGAAACCAAGGTTACAATATATTTTATAAGTGAATCCTCATGATCTAACATATCTCGTGCAAGTTGTAGAATGTAGTATTTTTATGTATAATTTTGTGATGTATGTGATGTAACATGCATCATGTAAGTTGTAGAATGCAATATTGTGATGCATTTTTCGGCTATACATTGCTGCTTTATGTTTGGCATGACGGTTGTTATGTCAGATTTTGTATTTTAATTATGTATAATGGCACGCTGGTGATATTTTAATCTATGTATTAGCTAAACATTGCTGCTTTATGTAAGCAATGATGGGTTTTGTGCCATATTTGTACCCGGCCCCAGTAATGGACTAATTGGCCAACAGTACTTGCAAATAATAATAAATAAAGAAAGTATGGTTGAAAGCGGAACGCAGTGCCTGTCGTATTCTTATACCTTCGTGTTCCGTGTTTACAACCTTTTGCGCTAAATGGAAAAAGTTTCTGCGTTGACTAAATGAGCTAAGTTAAACAGTAGAGAACGGTAAAAGAACGGGAACATTATTGTCATCTTAATATACCTTATCTATATGCATTACTAGAGTATATTATACGCCTAGTAAAATCGAGCTTATAATTTAATGCGCATTGCTGTGCGGAAAAAAAATACTGTGGTACGTCATTTGGCAGCCTTCCTGGGGATTGAACCACCCGCCGCGAAGCTGCCGAGAGACACACAGACTTTGTTTTCTGCCCAGTACAATCGTTCTTCGCTTACAAAATAGGAGTAATGGACTCTGTGAAATACATTGTACCACAACCGAAGCCTATCGTGCATGTATAACTCCTGACGTGAACACGACTCTGAGAGGAAGTCTCTTACGCCATCCAGCTCTACGCGTCACTGGAGGTACAAGTTTCTCGTGTGCGATAACAGTGGGCGAACGAAACCAAGTCTCAGCAGCGTCAGCAATGCACGTACTGTCCTTCAGGATAGCTCGTTCCAGACTTCCGTCGCCGAATGGCCTTTTCCCGTCTTTCTGCCCATTCGCCTCTAGCGCATTTACAGCGTCTTTCAGCTGTCCACCCTACAGAGGACCAAACGCTGCTCAAGCCTGCATGCTACACCCGTCGACATGTTACCATCTTTCCTTTTCTTACGCCAACGCTGTAATACCTAAGGGCCGTCGTTAACGTCTGTTAATGACTGCGTCTTTGCATTCTGGGCGGGCAACCACGCCAGACGCAGGTACCTTGTTCTTCCGAACAAACCGGTGCGTGCCTTATTCCTTTGCTGGCCTTCTTTTCCTTGCCTTGGCTTTGCAAATATTGAAGAAGCTCTTGATGCATACAACAAGAAGAGACTTCCTCCTCGTTCCGCTCGCCCGCACTTATTTTGTCGTTGGCAACGACATGGCCACAGCGCCAACGTCAGCACGGCAACGTACTGGATGGCTGGACAAGTGCTTTCTTATTAGCTGTGCACTATAAACGTAGCATGTAGTAGCCAAGCGCCATTTCTCTACTTTGGTTGGTCCAACTGCCCAAGTGAATTGCAGCCCACCAAATAATCGATTTTCCTTTCCCTTTCTTTCCTTTTCCTTTTTAATTATATGTGCGCTTACACGACGTGTACAACCGCAGCAGTACGACCGTGAACGATTTCTTGCGACATCCATTGCGTCTGTCTTCGCTGCCGCGCGTTACACGAATTCCTCACTGAGACGAGAACCGCGCAGTCAGGTACAAGCGAACCATAATGTATATATGTCGTCCGGTTCGCCTGCATGCCATTAACGTCAGAAGAAAACGAAGGGAGGCGCTTGGCAGTGGCGGTGGTCTTTAAGCGCGCGCACGTCGATTCGAGGGCTATAAGTGCGTCTGTGACCGCTCATTCGTGTAGCTTCCTAATTCCTGCTCTTCATTTCTTTCTTGGATTCATTTCAGCTCGTTTCGCAATGAACGAAAAGACGTGCTCGGGCCGCGTTTGTAAAAAGACTCGGCAAGAGAAGAAGCCGTCGTCGGAATAGCTCGCGGCGACAGCGGATGCATATATCGGCGTGTGAGCAGCGAGTGGAGGAAGAAGGCTTCTTCGAACTTTAATCACGAGTGACAGCGTTTCCATCTGCATCAGCTGCCGTGGTGTTCCATGGCATCCGTGTGCTTTCGACGTGTCGATATTTCGCTATAAAGGAAAAGGTCAAACGTAGTTGCTCTCACGACGCGTAGCCGCCTGTCGCTTGCGTCATTCCAGTGCAAGTGTACCTCGTGCTGCTTGCAAGCATAATTTACGCGCTAGCAGTATACCTCCTTGCACGGTTGGAAGGCTGTCTGTTGCTGTGACTGCGTTCAGAGCTCATTTTTGCAACCGGCGCATTTCGCGCCACATTATAGCGACTGTTTTCTCATTCGATATTCGACGCACACGCTCGCTGACGGTATTCGTATCACATGTTTACGACACCACGTGCCGTTCAGTTCAGTTTATTTTCCTTAAAGACCCTCGACTTCGGCGGTATTACATAAGGAGTGGGTGCAAAATTCGACATCACACACACACACACACACACACACACACACACACACACACACACACACACACACACACACACACACACACACACACACACACACACACACACACACACACACACACGCACGCACGCACGCACGCACGCACACGCACGCACGCACACGCACGCACGCACGCACGCACGCACACACGCACACACACACACACACACACACACACGCACACACACACGCACGCACAGACACACATACACATAGGAGATGCACACATATTATTACTCACATATGTATATTACAAACACACATATAAGTACATATAAGATATATAATGAAAATTCATGCACAACTTAGAGACGGTCAGTGACGTGTTGCATACATACGGATGGGCAGGTTATGTCGACAATGGCAAGAGGGAGGCTGTCCCAGCCTGCCGCGATGCGAAGAAAAAACGAGACTGAAAAGGTTGATCGTGAACGTGGTTGTGAAACCTGCTGCTGGTGGCTGGTCCGGCATGCGCGATGCGGACGTGATGTAGGGTGGTTGACCAAGGGCAGAACTGTGAAATAACTTGTGGTAAAGACAGTGGGAAGCAATGCGCCGACGTAGGACGAGGTCTGGAAGCCCAGATAGTAATTTCAGTGACATGACGCTGACGTCATATCAGTATAAAGAATGGACGAATCGAGTGGCGCGGTTTTGTACTGCTTCAAGAGCGTCGATGAGATATGCTTGATGCGGATTTCAGACTGCGGAGGCGTAATATGGTTTCGGTCGTGGAAGTGATGTGTAGGCAAGTAATTTTACGTTACTTGGAGCCTTCCGCAACTGGCGTTTTAGGAAGCCTAAAGTTTTGTTAGCAGTTGCAATGCTATTATGCACATGCGTATGCCAAATCAGGCCGTTTGACACAGTGACACCAAGGTATTTGTAAGTGTCCGTTGATTATAGAGCCAAATTAGTAATTGTGTACGGAAACCTCCAAGGATTATGGCTGCAGGTGAACGACATGCTTTTGCATTTGTTGACGTTTAATGTCATTAACCAGGTGGTACACTACTGTGAAACAATAGCAAGATCACTCTGTAGGGTTATCTGATCTGAAGTGTTTAGTACGGCGCGACAGATAACACAGTCATCGGCGAACATACGTACATTACAGTATGCATGGGAAGATAAGTCGTTAATATAGATTAAGAATAGGAGTGGGCCAACAGCCAATCTCTGTGGAACGCCTGACGTTACTGGAAACGGAGTGGATAGGTGGTTATTTACAATAATATAATGCGATCGATTCGTAAGAAATTCTGTAATCCACATTAAAACAGTAAGATGTAAATATAGTTGGGAGAGTTTCGCAAGCAATCATTGGTGAGGAACTTTATCAAACGCTTTAGCATAATCAAGAAAGGTCGCGTCAGTCTGTACGTTACCATCCAAGTTGTTGTGGATATCATGTATGAAAACTGTAAGCTGTGTCTAAAACTCTAAAATTTTTTGCATTCACAGTGCAGTCCGGAAGGCCATTCCACATGTTAACACATGAAGGAAAGAACGAGTGTCGAAAACCATCAAGGCGTGTTTTATAAGGCTATATACTGGCACTGTGGTTTAAACGCGCACTGTGTTTAAGAGGTGGACGAATGTATGTTTCTTTGTTCATGCTTATTTGATTCCTGGTTATCTCGAAAAACAATTTCATTCGCTGTTTTTTTTTTGTCGTGTTCCTAGCAGTTCCAAGTCGCAACATTTCAACATGTCTGTTACAGAATCGACTCTCCTATAACGCGGACAAACAAAACGCACAGCAGTTCTCTGAATTTTTTCGAGTTTATCTCGCAAGTACAGTTGGTGAGGGTTCCAAACTGAGGAGGCGTACTTCGAGACCGGGCGAACAAATGTTTTGTACGCAGTTAGCTTCAAATGTTTTGGTGCATGCTGCGACTTTTTTCTCAAAAAGAACAGTTTCCTGTAAGCCCTAGAGCAGACCTCCTCCACCTGGAGGCGCCAGCACAGGTCAGGATGAATGATTGGCAGCGGCAGTGGCACCGAAAGACACCGTACTTAAGAATCTACCCTGTATCATTGAAGGAAGCGAAGAAGCCGACATGATCCTGCCGGGCCGGGGTAATATCGCTGATTTGGACACACGTGCAAAAAGTCTGCCTGAAGACACTTCACGGCGTTCACATCGTCGTTGCAACGAGGGGGCGCTGCCGTCAACGGATCAACCGTATAAAAGAAGCACGGAAGGAGGTGACCGACACATTGGCAGCGGCAGTGGCACCTGAAAGACACCGTACTTAAGAATCTACCCTGTATCATTGCAAGTTAGTGCTTATTTCCTTCCACTGAAAAAAAAAAATTATTCTCGCACTTCCTGGCGCTGCTGCTACTGCTGCCAAGGTGTACTTAACTTCAGTTATGAAGTGCCTAGGATGTGGTGAGAAGATTTGTGAAGAAAAGGCTGTCGTCGACTGTAGCGAGTGTGATGGTAAATATCACACAGTAAAATGTGCGGGCATCTCAGACGCCACGCTCAAAGCAAAGGGTGAAGTCTGTCGCGAAGTATGGCGCTGCACAGCTTGCCGACGTACAAAAACTCGTGTAGAAGCAACCGAGCACAGAATCTGACTCGCGAAATGTACGCTTGTGGGTGCAGGAAATCAGTGACAAACTTGACAAGTTGCTGCCCTTGGCGGAATCTGTCCACAGCATTGAGGAGGCGTTGTAGTTCATGAGTGAAAAATATGACACCCTCTTAGCGCGTACAGAACAACAAGAAAAAATCATAAAAGATGTCAAACAGAGGCTAGAGAAAGTGGAAGAACAGGAGGCTGAGATAACCAAGCTAAAAGCCGATGTTGATGCTCTTGAATGGTGAAGCCGAAAGCTGAACCTTGAGTTCCACGGAATTCCGGTAACGCAGGACGGTAATCTGCTGACTAAAATAAATAAGCTGGCTGCGCAGACTGAGCTGCCACAGTTATCGGAACAGAATTAGTTACCGTTCATCGCCTGCCAGCTAAGAAAGACAAAACGCCGGGTGTAATTTGCCGGTTTGCGAAACAAGCTGACCGAAACAAGGGGTGGCAGAACAGAAAGAAACTGCGGAAAAACGACGACAAGGTCTACGTGCAGGAAAATATGACGAAACAGGCACGCGACCTACTTTTCCAAACGAAGAGCTGGGCCAAACTGAAGAACTTTAAGTACGCTTGGCACGCAAATGATCGAATCCTAGTCAGGAAGGATGTCGGGGAAACGGCAATTGTCATCTCAAGTCCTCTTGATCTCGAAAAACTCAGATAAAGTTATACAGCATGGGGCAAGTTCCGATACTGACACCTACCTACTCCCACAATCCTTCGAGAACTACATAGGAAAAGAATTCCTCAAGTCCTTTAAATGCTTTCACCTTAATGTGCGATCAATTAACAGTAAGGAATCAGACTTAAGCTTGTTTTTTGACCGAGTAGGACAACCTTTTGACGTTATTATTTTAACTATTTATTATTAACGTTAAATAAATAACGTTATTAACGTTATTTATTTTAAGCACTGATGAAACAAATGTCTACAGACTTCCAACACACGAAACATTCTATCTAAACCGTCCCTCTGGTCGCGGTGGCGGGATATCTATTTTGGTTAAAAAGGACTATAACTGCAAAATTATTTCAGAATGTTCAGTAATAACAAGTGACTATGAAATTATGAAAGTTAAACTACGAAACACAACACTTGTGTGTTACCGCCCACCAAACGGTTCAACATTGCGTTTCTTTAACTACTTAGACAAACTATTTACCTATATCACTAATAATAACTTGAGTCTCATCTGCGGTGGGGACGTGAATATTGATATGATGAAAAATGATAGGACAAAAACCAATTTTGAGATCCTATTAAATACCAATGGGCTTAGAAATGTAATTTTACTCTCGACAAGAGTAACAGTGAATTCACAATCGCTTATTGACATGTTTCTTACAAATATAAGCCAGGATAAATTTACGTCGGGGGTATTTTCTTTTGACCTGAGTGACCACTTACCGATATTTCTTTGCATTAAAGAATACGTACGCAGTAAGTTGTCAAGACAGACGTTGACAGTCCTACATATTACAGAACAGAACCTTCTGATATTCCGAAAAAAATAGAAGTATCGCCGAAGAACGTCTTAGAAAGTGACGATGTCAATGTAGCTTATGATATGTTTCTTGAAATACTGCAGCCTATATATGCAACCAGTTTTCCTGAAATATCTGTTAAACAAACGAGAAAGACAAGGAAACCTTGGGTTACAGCTGAACTGAGTGCAAGAATAAATCACAGAAATTACCTTTACAATCTATTTAACAAAACTAAAGATCAGAATAAATATAAAGAATTTAAAGTTTATCGACATCGTTTGAATAAGCACTGAATAAGCGCGACGTGAATACTTTGCAAATCTAGATTTCAAAACAGGATTCACAGATGTCACATTGAAGAGATTAGTTTCATTACTGAATTATAAGGCCTCGCCAAATGTAATCCAGAAACTGATTATAAATGGTACCGAACTAACGGGGAAACCACTTGCAGATGCGTTTAATAAATATTTTGTTAATCTTAAGGTACAAGATACCGTTCACAACAATCTGGAAAACCTTCGATGGAATAGAGAAACATTTTTTCTCAACCCGACAAGCGAGGCTGACGTATCTACAACAATAGCTAGCCTAAATAACAGTAATAGCAAAGATGTCGACGGTTTTAAAACTGAACCTCTTAAGTATATCGCTGATCTCCTTGCACCAGTTATAAAACATATTTTAAATCTTGGTCTTAGTCAAGGTGTGTTTCCGCATAACATGCAGCTTGCACGGGCAACTGTTGTTTACAAGAAGGGAAACAAAAATGACGTGAGCAATTACAGACCTATCTATATTCTACCTATTCTATCTAAAGCATTTGAGAAAGTTATATTAAGCCGCTTTAACAAATTTGAAGCAAAACACAAGGAGGAGGAGGAGGAGACAAAGGGGAGGAAAGAGAGGGAGGTTAGCCAAAGTAATACCGGCTGGCTACCTTGTGCTGGGGAAAGGGGTAAAGGGAGTATAAGATAATAACTAACTCTCAGTACGGCTTTCGGCGAGGGCTAACTACAGAATTTGCCCTTCTAAAACTAAAGGAACATATTTTGACGCATTTCGAGCAAGGTAATTTCGTACTTGGATTATTTCTGGACTTTTCCAAAGCGTTTGACCTCATTAGTCACGAAATATTATTTCAAAAATTTGAGCGGTATGGTTATCGTGGCAAAGCCTTAAGTTTAATACAGTCTTACTTAGAACATCGCAAACAAATTGTTAAAACAGCTGACTCTATCTCCGAACAACTACGGGTTTCTGGCGGCGTACCTCAGGGCAGCATTTTATGCCCATTTCTGTTCAACATCTAAATAAATGACATTACGAACATTTCACCTATAGCACAATTTATTATATACGCCTGCGACACGAGCATTTTCCTAGCAGGAAAATATATTGAAGAATTATTTAACTCCGCAGAATCCACACTGCTTGCTTTGGAAGCATGGAATGAAGAAAACCGCCTGACGATCAATGTGTCCAAGACAAAATGCATATTATTCAGGTCAAAAGGAAGCAATATAACTGTAAATATAAATATTACCTTACACTCTATTCCAATCGAAATTGTTTCTACATTTAAAACATTAGGAGTCATTTTTCATCAAACTTTATCACGGGATCATCATATTAACCACCTAGAAACAAAACTCCCTCAATTTATAGGCCTCACATACCGCAATCGTAGTATTCTGCCACGGAAGGTTATGCTGGTCTTCTATAACACCCTGTTTTCCTCAAGATTCAACTACTGTCAATTAGTGTGGGCGTCTACAACGAAGGGAAATATACAAAAGCTCCATATACTTCAAAAAAGGTTTCTTCGTGCAGTAGAAAATGTGCACAGTCGTTTTCACACACACGAAATATTTTCAATGTACAACGATATGCCTGTTATGATGATATACGATTACCGACTAAGTAAGCTTTACAAACAGGAAATGAAAAATGGCGGCACATTTTTAAAACAGTTAGCGAACCTACACAGTGACGCCCCTAGCCATGTCACCCGTTACAACGAACACTGGAGTGTATAAACATACCGCACGACATATGGTCTTCAAACACTGGGAAATCAGTTACCGAGATTATTAAATGAACTGAATAGAGAAAATATACAGCTGGAAATATGTACATTTAAAAAACTCCGGAAATATTATATGTCCGAATGATCATGTCTTTGGCTGTCACTGACAATCTGCAATCACGGTACTCTTTTTTATCCTTATTCCGTTATCCTTGTTCTTAACCTACTTGTTTTTAATTAAGTCATTTCTCCTTATTCTAAGTGAACATGTCTTCATTACCCACTTTTATTGTATATGTGTGGATGTTATTTCCCCCTGATGAGTGAATTGTATTTGACTTGTATTTTTGAATTATAATTTGAATTGTAGTGAATTGTCTTTCTTTCTTACCTTAGTAAGCTATACTTTCGTATGAGTTTTTTTCTTTTTTAATTGGTTCAAGGTATTTCTTCTGTCATTACTTTCTGCCTTATATCACGATCATTTTTGTTTCTATTTCCGGAAAATGGAATTCATTTATCAGGGTGTATTGTGTACCGTACTGTGTACTGTGTCTGTTTTTTCTCTTCTTCTGGTGTAAGCAATGCCGCTATACTGCTGTCAAGTGCATTGGAGCCTGCGGCTTTCAATCTGTCATTTATGACAGCTTTTACTGCTATCCTCCAGCGTCGTGTACCCTACATGTGACACAAATAAATACATTATTATTATTATTATCACCCTCTAAATACATGAAGCTACGTACATTCAACAAAGAGCTGTCACCAATTTTATAGTCAACGGAAGGCGCGGTGTTCTTTCTTGTTATATGAGCAAACGATTCGATTTCGAGTAATTTATTTCCATTCCACCTTTTATGCTCCAGTCATGTAAACCATGGAGGCATCGATTAATATTTCTTTAGTCGGTTTTATCTGCCACGGTAGAATAAAGCAAACAATCGTCGGCAAAAAGCTTTATTTTAACACGTGATTCAAGAACACTGGAAGTATCATTGATATAAATCAAGAACAATAGCGGCCCCAATACTGACCCTTGTGGAACCCCAGACAAGACTTCTAGTGAATGAGACAAGTAGTTTTCAAAGCGGACGGATTGTACACGACCACTCAAATAGGCTGCACTCCAGTTCACTATGTCTGGAGCAATACCTGCGTTCTGAATTTTAAAAAAAGCTATTTAGAAAGCGGTACCTTATCAATGACCTTTGCGAAATCTATGCAGATGACGTTAATTTATTCGCAGGTATCCAGAGCTAGATAACAATCATGAGCCGTCTCAATGAGTTGCGAAACAGTGGATAATCCGCTTCGGAATCCATGTTGGGACGAAAAGAAAAAGTTACTCGCTTCAAGAAAAAGCATGATATGCTTTGCTATTGCATGCTCTATAAGACTACAAATCACAGAAGTAAGTGATATGGGACGATAGTTGCTAGATTGACTTCGACTGCCGGACTTAAAAACCGAAATCACAACAGCGATGCGCCAATCATGAGGTAGTGAACTGGTTTTCAAGGATTTTCTAAAGATTATTGTTAGATAAAATAACAGCCACTCAGCATATGGCCGTAAAAAAAAAAAACACTTGGTATCCCGTCGGGTCCGCTTGCTTTTTTGGTATCAAGCGTAAGCAATTGCTGCAATATGCCTGCCTGAGTGATTTCGAGTGGGCCCATTGCGCAGGCGCCCAATTCACTGCGTTCCTTGTTTCCTTGCTCTGTACTCGTCTTCGTAAGTACTAATTGGAAGAATATATTAAAGCAGTCTGCTGTCTGCGTCTTTTCCGTGATCATTTCAGATCCGCTTTTTACCTGGTCTGTCTCTTTTCTATCGCTTAAGTGCATCCAAAACTTCTGTGGCGAAGACTTAAGGAAGCGTGGAATCGTTTCGTTAAAGTGCTTTTTCTTGGATTCCCTTAACACTAATTGTAGTTGAGCACGCAAATTGGACACCTTGGTGGGTTTTGTTTATTTTCGCATAATCTTTGTATTCTGCGGTTTGTGTGTATTATTTCTCGAGTTATCAGTGGGCTATTATGCTGCTTTGTTTTTTAATGCGGGTAAGAATAAAGTTATCTACGCAATGGTTGACGATTCGCTTGAAACGTTGTCACAATTCTTCTACAGTCTCACTAGATAACGCAATTCAAATTCACTAAGTGATAGACTTAAGTTATCTGCTATTGTTGTATCGGCTGCGCGTGCGTAGTACTTTGTAAGCTTAAAAGCAGGTGATCGCCGGCGAATGTGTATATCGATGGATATCATTTTGTGGTCTCATATTCCTGGTTTGACTGACACCCTATTAGCGGCTATCTTGCAAGATAGGAACACAAGGTCTAACAATGACTGAGAATATAAAACTTCTCGTATATCTTCTTCAAGAATTTGCCTTAAATTATGACAAAACATAATTGCCAGTAATTTTTCAGCATTCGAAACTTCCGTGTGTTCGGGCGAGAGAGTTTTTCAGTTTATGTGGGTTAAATTAAAATCTCCAGTCATTATTGGCCTTGTACTATTATTCAGATGAGTACACAAAAAAGCATTTAATTCGTGCAGGAACTCAAGCGTGGTAGTAGGTGCCCTGTATATACCCCCCTTTATGAAAGCAACGCCATTTAATGATATTTTGCACCATACTGCTTCTGCAAAGCCACAGTATATTCTTCCGGCCCTAACTGATGCTTTCACAACTACTACGCTCCCACCTCTTGAGCCCCTATCCCATCTGAACATTTTATACCCTGGAGGAACAACACAGTCATTGGGAACTAAACTATTTAACTATGTTTCTGTGATAATAACTACGTGTGGGTTATGAGAGAGTAATATAGATTCAAGTTATGTGAGTTCATTTGCAATACTCCGTGCATTCAACAAGAAAGACGTGCTAAGCTAAGCGTGATGCTTAAAATTAGAAGCACCCTCCGGCGCAGTAATTACAGAGAAGCCGTGCAATTTTGGGGAAGTTGTGTCCCCGCTTCGCGGTATTTCCCGACGCTCTCCTCGTGTTTGGTCCCAAATGTAACATTTGTCATTTGTTTTCAATTTTTCATGGATCAGTGAAACCTTCACCCCATTAGCTCTTTTCGAAGCAGCACTTTCCCATAACTGCTTTCGAATTTCCACCGTTTCTGGTGCATAGTCAGTGCTGACAGACTAGGAGGATCCCTTCAGTTTGAAGCAGCTTTTCATCACGTGCTCCTTTTCCTTATAGTCATAGAATCGCATGACAACTGGTCTACTTTTTCTTTTCTTTTTAAATCCTGCCCGGGCGGTATATTCTTTCAAACGTCTTTACCTCAATGCCGAGCTTGTTCTGAAATACCTTTTTCCATGACTGCTTTTCTCAAATCAGTGTCTGTTTCAGAGGCACTTTCGTTGACGCCAAGAACGAGAAGATTGTTGCGTCGGCTTTTGTATTTGTATTCTACCAGTTCTTTTTTTTTTTGGCTTGTAACAGCACAGTATCCTCAAGAGAATATATTCTGGTTTTTATTTCCTGGATAACATCTAGTGCACTGGATACCTTGTTTATCTTTGCGTTCAGTTCGCAGATATGAGCCTTAACGTCATTCAAGCCACTATCAGCCTTGGACTGGTTATCTAGTACCATTTGCAATAGTTGGGCAGTCGTGGGCCCAACGTTCAATATCACCTGACATTTTCTTACAAGTGCTAAAAACACCTTTGAAGTTAGTTTTTGCTGGAGCGCGCTCACCAGGAAAAAAAAAAAGAAACGAAGGCTCTACGAAGCGAATTGCGGCGTATGCTAAGACAGATCTCAGCCTATGGTTGCATAGCGACATGATTCGATCAGAACTGAAACTCTTCAGATTTATCTTACGTTGACCCTTCATTTCAATTTAAAATCACGTCCACATTGAATACAAGCCGAATCCTTAAAACGCTGATTCACCATCTGCGGCTTGGTGCTGCGTATACAAAAGAGTTTTTGCCAAAAATTTCAAGAGCTGATAGTCCGGAATGCGTGGGTGGCAACGTGGATTAGGATATTCACCATCTGTTCTAATGTCCGCGACAAGACACATAGAGGCAACGTTTGACACATGATTTAACGGCATTCGAGCGCAGGCCCTTCACCCTCAAGAGTATCTTGGGTCCATGGCAAACATATTCATTGCAAGGACAAGCGTTAATGGTGCTCCAAAAATCTCTATTAGCGAGCAGTATTCTCGGAAACTATTGATTAGCGTATGTATCTGTGATAAGCTCACTCTATGTGTTTAATTTTACCAGATTTTGTCCCATTCAATGCCTGGATCCATGTGCCTTCGTATGAATCTGTTCCGCGTTTTCCTGTGTCGCGACTTTAGTGTAGTTATGTGTAGACTTTGAGTTGACTTCATCTTCAGTGTGACTTCAGGTTGCTTATGTGACTGGACCTTCTGTTGCTGTGTTTCTGAGTTGACTCGCAGTTTTAATGATCTTACGTGATTTCTTATTCATATATGTAGAATTCATTATTTGCGCCTGTCGATATGAAAAGGAGTAGCCGGCTCCAATTAAACGCGCCAACATCTACTAAGCATCAATCAATCAATCAATCAATCAATCAATCAATCAATCAATCAATCAATCAATCAATCAATCAATCAATCAATCAATCAATCAATCAATCAATCGTTCATTTAACGTGCCCAGGAACAAACCTACAGTCCGATTGCTGATGGACAGATAAAAATTTAACAAACAAACAAACAAATAAATAAGATGTTTTTTATAATGCTCAGGAACAGCTTCGGAGCGTTAGTGCTGGTGCCCTTAAAATGTAATACATAAGACAAAATGTACAGAGAAGACAAATGTGTTAAACAGATTACGTAAAAAAGGAGGTGAGGCGTGCAGACAGGACACAAGAGTAAAGAAGCAGAGGCGTTCGTGTTGTCCACCTCTCTACTCTTGTGTCTTGTCTGTACGCCTCACTTCTTTTTAGCATAATGAATTCTTACCAACTAGCTCGGATTTCTCTCGTTCTGTTAAACATATCAATGCGAGATAGAGAAACAGATAGGGTAACAGGAAAAAAAGGAAGTGAGCCTAAAAGGGAGTTAATCATACGACGTGATTATCTAATTTATGCAGGGCACAGGAAGTGAACTCTGAAATATGTCAATACTGGCCGGGCAGAAAATGTGGAATGTTGCCTGGTATGTGCTTTAGCAGCACGGAAAATTGCACATGATTAAAAAGCTTTGGGCAGTGTATAATGTCATTGTCTGCCTTACAGGGCAACATAAGGTCCGATTACGTTTTGATTTTAGAAGTGTGAGTTGAGGTATATTTGAGGGAGCTAGACTATGGCCACCAGAACGACAAAAGCGTTGTTTGAGAATAGATGTCAATTTATTCTGGATGCGTTCAATGAGGTCAAAATTAGGTTTGCATGTTCCGCCCCAAACTATAAAGGCATGAACTAGTAGGGGAAAGTGCACAATAGAATACAATTTCAGAAATGAAACAGGGGAGTGGAAGTCATACGACATAGGACAAACACTAACAAGAGCGCGAAGGGAACATATCGCATATTTAGCCTCGTTGCCTGGGCCGAAAGGGTCGCTCCTCGTGAGGGGCCATTCTACGGCTCGGGCCTGCCAGATCATAACTGAGCAGAGTCTCAATAAAGTTGTTACCACCACCACCTAGCTTGTGAGGAGAAGCCTACCGTTTTGTTGAAGTACACATCAAGATCTTTCATATCGTCGACCCTAGGCAGTGGAGCGTCCCAAAGGGTGTGTGGAAATTGCACACGGTGTGTTTTCCGCTTATAACTTAATGCCATAGCTTTGGAAGCATTTAATGGTAGCTCATTATTTCTGCATCATTTTCAGGGTAAAATGTAGTGTGAACACTATTGACAGTCTTAAATAGCTTGAAGTCGTCATCAATGGACTGTAAGGAACGAAGAGTGTCAGATTACTGACGAAGTGTCATTTATTAAGAGTTGGAAGAGGAGAGGGCCAAGAACAGAACCTTTGGGGGAACTCCGCTAGCGATCTCAAATCTAATAGAATTCTGTCCATTAATCCGCTGAGAACACACTTGGCCTTGTATTAACATCGCGGTCTGACCTAGTTTCCGAAATCACGTATTTACCCGGCTTGAGCGACCGTTCGGCACTTTCGTTTGACAAATATTTTGCGAACAAAACCGATAATCCAAATCTTTTCGAAACTACGCGAAAGGAAATTTTGAAGCCATCAACGCCGAATTATCTGCTTTCCTAGATGTGTTTTTAAACAACTTCGACAGCCGCAGCGTTCAGGCCAACTAAAGTATGTTTGCTGCAAAAAAATGCTGAACTAACAAACAAATACATCCCACTGCACACCCTTGCATGTAATGGAAACGCCCCATGGTATAACATCCGTCTCAAGCGCCTGTCTAATAAAAAGAAACTTCTGCACAAATCAGCGAAACGTTCACCTAGCATAAACCGGTGGACCAAATACAAGCTGGTGGCAGTTGAGTATGTAGCCACACTTAAACAAGCCAAGGATCACTTTCTCGGCGATACCTTGCCATCAATGCTTAAAACCGACACCAAGAAATTCTGGCGTGTCATTAACCCCATGGCAGATGACATTATAGCCTTGATTGACAGCTCTGGAAATGTTATTCCAACTAATGAATGTGCGTCCGCACTTTATGATGTTTTCATGCACAACTTTTCATCAACTACAGACATTACTCTTCCGTACACGCACGACTACGATTGCCAAGCAATGTTTCCCATAACCATTGAACCAGCAGGTGTCATATCAATTATCTTTAAAAACCGTCTTCGGTTCCAGGACACGATTTAATAAACGCGACATTTTTGAAAAGCATTAGCTGTTATTCTTCCATTCTTCAAGCAATGATATTCCAACAGTCGCTAGACAAGGGTTCTGTGCCTGCTGAATGGAAGGTCGGGGGAAGATGATCCCACTCCCTAAGTCGGGTGACAAGCATTCTCCATGTAACTACCGCCCTATCTCGCTCACTTCCATTCCATGTAAGATGTTAGAACATATACTTGCCTCTAATTTTGCTAGCTTTCTTGAAACTAATTCATTCTTTTCACCATCGCAACATGGCTTCCGCAAGACATATTCATTTGAAACACAACTAGTTTTATTTACGCATAAGCTAAACGTCATTCTTGACCGCTCTTTAACTGCCGACTGTATATTTTTAGACTTTTCGAAAGCGTTTGACAAAGTGTGCCTTAACCTTCTAATGTTTAAGCTGCATCGCATTAACATTGATCCCAGACTGCTTGCTTGGTTTGAGTGCTTTCTTTCTAACCGTTCACAGTTTGTCTTTGCTAATGACTCAAACTCACAGCCAAGCAGAGTAGTCCGGTGTACCTCAAGGGTCGGTACTTGGTCCCCTCCTTTTCTTAATTTACATAAATGATCTAACCTGTTGTGTTTCCTCTAACATTCATTTATTCGCCGATGATTCCGTAATCTTCAGGGAAATAATATGAGGCACTGATATATCATCTCCTCAATCCGACCTTAACGCTATTTCTACTTGGTGCCAATCATGGTCAATGGAATGAAATATCAACAAATGTACATTTATACGCGTGTCCAGAACTTCTAACCAGTTTCCTTTTACTACGTTAATAATCTCCCCTTAGACCCTGTTTCATCCTACAAATATATTGATATCTATATTACTAGCAACCTCTCGTGGTCGATGCACGCTTCTTACGTAATAAAAAACGCTAACCGCAGCTGGGATACCTAAAACGCAATTTCACTAAGGCACCGTCTTCGTTAAAATTAATGCTATACAAGTCACTAGTCCGCTCAAAGCTTGAGTACGCAGCAGCAGTTCGGGATCCCTTTCAGAAAAACACAATTCACTCATTAGAAATAGTGCAAAATAACTCTGCTCGTTTCGTTTTTTTCTAATTATAACTGAACTGCCAGTACTTATGTAATGAAATTAAATCCTTATTTGCCATCTTTAGCCTCTCGCCCTAAAGGCCTTAGACTTTCACTTTTTCATAAGATATTTCATCATCCTTCCCTTCGCGATGAACTTATCTCCCCTCCGCAATACATTTCATCAAGGTTAGATCACAATAACAAAGTTGGAATTTCATTAGGCCGAACGAATGTCATGTCTCATTCATTCCTTCCGCGCACATATGCTGAGTGGAATCGCCTACCCGCCTCAACCGCTACTATTGTTGAGTATCAGCACTTCATGGCAGTATTAGGTAACATTGTATATACAGGAGCATTTCATTCATGTTTTTGTACTGCCGATTGTATCACTGTCTTGCATTACCGTAACACTGCATTACTGCACTGTATTTCATTTAATTGACCAGCATTACAAGAACACTTAGATAACATTGTATAACCGAGAGCCATCTATTTCTGTACTACTAACCATTTTTCTGCACTGTACTTTTTTTCTGTATTTGATGTAACCACTCCCCTCTTTAATGCCCCTCGCCCTGAGGGTACACGAAATAAATAAATAAATAAATAAATAAATAAATAAATAAATAAATAAATAAATAAATAAATAAATGGCTTTCCCATAGCACCGGCACAGTACAAATCACTCGCTAGGCGGGTTCTTCTTTTACGTACGAAAGTGTAGTTACGTCACTCCCTGCTTCGTATGCTACAGTCAAGCTGCCGCCGTCGCGGCAGCTTGCGCAACGGCATTATTTACCGGGAAATGTAAGGGGGGTGGGTAGCGCTACGTGCTTCGCTTTGAATGTAGGCGCAGGAACGCCTTATCATCAATTATGTGGTTTCGATGCTTGTTTTGAGCTTGTTCTTTATTGAAGCGTATGCTGTTCTGTATGAAGTATGCGTGATTTCAAACAATGTATGCACTGTTCGCTTCACTTTGCTGAGTGCTTGTAGCCTCTGTCTTACCGGGGTATGAGCCGTTGCATTTGGTTATTATGAGCCATAATTGATGATAGTTTTCTGTCGACGTTACGCCACGAAGAAATACTGCGATCTTAGCCATAAACAGCGTCGCTGTAGAAGAGAAGGGCAGTGGAACAATGTGTGAAACTGTGACACAACGCAAATCTCGAGAAAGAATGACAGCGAATTATGAAAAATATCGAGATCGTTAAAATAGGCGTTATAAAGACTCCGTATTTTGTGGAAGGTCAAGTGTTGGTGATAACAGGCAGGAATATGGAAAGGTCAACGTTCTCTCGCTATCTTGCGCGGAATACAAATCATGATACAAGTGAGGAGTTCGGGGCAAATGAGGATACGCGAAAGAGTTTGAAAAAAAGAAAGGCAGAAGGTCAACGCGATTACGTCGGTACCAAATTAAGGCCAGTTACAATAATCCAGCAGTGCTAGAACAAGGTCCAGTGTTCTTGTTAGCAAAGCGGTGATATATGCTTAAAAACTATTTCTGGACCCGATCGATGTGTCACAGGCGGATCTAGAAATAGCATTCCAGACGACCGACGCATATTCGAGATGATGAAGACAGATTGTTGTGTACAACTTGTGTAATGGTGTGGGAGAATTAAATTCTTCGATAGTCTGCAAACAGCCAAAATAGCGCATGCCCCGCATTGCAACGCGTTTAATGTGAGCTGAAAAGTGTAAGGTTGCATGAATAAGTACACCAAGATCACTGATCTCACAGACCTTACACAATGGTACAGAATCTACAGAATAAGAAAAAGAAATACTCGCTGTTTTGCGTGTCGAAGTCATCACTTTGGTCTAGCCAGCGAGGCTTACCTGGTCGGTCTCTTTGAGGACACCAACCTGTGCGCCATCCACGCGTTACCACCATGCCGAAGGACAGCCAGCTGGTCCGGCGCATCCGTGGTGAGCGCGCCTAAGTTCAGCCGCTGTCTGCGCCGCAGGCTCGGTAGGGCAAGCAACAGCAAACGAATAATAATAATAATAATAATAATAATAATAATAATAATAATAATAATAATAATAATAATAATAATAATAATAATAATAATAATAATAATAATAATAATAATAATAATAATAATGTTGTCAAGTAGATTGTGATTAGCTGGATAAGCGCCTTCTTTGCATAATGATAAGGGCATGGGCCACAGAGCCCTTTATTTTTAAAATATTTTCGCTGTAATTTGCCTCCTTTCTAAATATGAAGTGTCAGGAGCAAGAAGCCGTTGAACCTTTAGGTATGCTTTATACTCGAGACAAAATTAATAACGCTTCTTATTTCATTCATGGTATGTTTTATTACCGTTGCGCCACCAATCTTTTAGTGCTCGGTGATTAGCCTGTATACCGCATGAATTGTTTTGGTGGCGTGCAGTTATTTTTCACAGTGATTATATCTACTAGCAATCCTGCGACACAACACATTATATATATATATATATATATATATATATATATATATATATATATATATATATATATATATATATATATATATATATATATATATATATATATATATCACTCCGCTTTTTTGAAACAAGGCATGCAGAGAAACCTCTATAGGCCACGATTGTCCTCCTTTTGCTTGCTTCTTGACCCGAATACATCCGAACAACTTTCTTCCAATGCGCATGCGCCTGTCATAATAGTGCACGCGTTGTCAATCATGCGCGTATCAGTCAAGCGTTCCGTCTTGTATTATGCGCACTCATTATACGCACGAGTTGCTGACAAATAGTTTGTGAAGTGGCAAACAGCTCCAGCAGGAGCAATGTCCACTTGAATGCAGCGGCTGCCGCCTTCGTTCCCAATAAACCGTTCGATTAGAGGGCGTGTGCAAGCATGCGAACGCTGCCTTGGCCTACAATGACGAGCGCGTTGTCATTTGCGACGTATCAGATGAATACGCGCATGAAGCACACTCCGCATGTCCGGCGAATGAGTCGGTGCGAGGGGTGCAGGGGAAGCGGGAGCTCATTGTTCACGGGTTTCCTCGCCATGATAAGCGGGACACGCTACAAGGTTTGCCATGAGGAAATTGTATTGTCGTGCAAACTCCCTTGTGTATACACGCACGTCTGTGGAAACCTATCTCGAAATCTTCACGTTACTTCTTCAGAGAGCAACAGCGAGAATGTCTTCTGCTATACTAGCAGCCGCTCAAAACGAGGGAACCTACAATATTGCGGGGGGCGCGCACTCACCGTGCAGTGTTATACAAGGTAGAGCTAGAAGGCTTCAGCCAAATCAGGGGCTGAGTTGATTGACTGACTGACCAATTGGCTGATTGATTAATTGAATAAATTTAAAGTACTATAGCAACATCTGGGCTGTGAAATATGTCGCAATTAATGGCTGCGGAGCCACAAGTTATATTAATCGATTTATTCGATTTAATAATACTTTAATTGTGACCTCTCTGTTGATAACGCATTGAGCTGAAACAACGTGAGTTAAAGGTATAAGGTTCAGCATAGCGGCTTGATGCGGTGTCCCATTGGTTTCTGCAGGAATCAAATGGGAAAGTGTGCCCTTGGTTGCCCACCGGCCTCCATGACCCACGAGTATTCGCCGCGTCTCGTGTTCGTGGTATTATCCGGGTTCTCGTCCCACGTTGACGCGAAAAGAGTGCCATGCCTATTCATTAACGGAGAAAACCGTGCGAAAAGCGGCGTTGATTCGTCGACAGAGAGATAGATACGGTGCCCTTACAACACATGCATCAAACGTGGCCTGCGTGCTAAAACAGCTCTTCGAAGATAAAATGAAAAAAAAAAGGAAAACAACGCTGGTGGGTCAGACACGTCTCACGGAACCTTTTTCTTAGCTTTTTTTTTTCTTTTTTCGCTCGCGGCCTTACGTCGTGTCAGTCGTCGTGGTCTTGGTACACCCTTCCGGAAAGCTTCTTTTCCGCGGACCTTTACGCAACATGACTGGCATTCGGAGCCGCGCCTCTTCGCATCGTCATCCTTGCGCTGCGTCTTCCCCTTCTCCTTTCGCCAGTCCTTGACCAATGTGCGCTTGATCACGCGCGAGGATGAACTTACTTTCTGGTGGGGCGCCGACAATTCTTTTAGCCTCAGGGGCACATCGAGTAGAAATGATGCGTCGTGGCCGTTTTGATGGCTCCGCGCAACTATACAGACGTGAAAACAAAACACTGCGAAAACGAGAACTGAAACTAGCACGAATGTGTAGAATCCGCGTTTCGTTAATTTAGTCGTTATCATGATGTTTCATCTGATTTTATCTGGCTCTTATCACCTCCTCCTAGGTCACCCATCTCTATTGAAGGCTGTGAGAGCGGAATGCTGATGTCGCCATATCCTCCCATATGCCTGCCGCTTTCACCACGTGTACAGATGTCTGACGTGCGTAAAGGGGTGACTGGTCTTGCCCTTGTGGCAGCGAGTTGCATGCTTCCACGGCAGGCCGACTAATGTGTATCTAAAGCCCGTCTTTAGGCACGTATCTCTAGCCCAGGCAGAATGGATAAATGAAATGCATACTTACATTGCTTCTGCAGTTTCGACCAGAGTCTTGTGTCGCCTACCCGCTCACTGCTCAATGTTGTCCGAAATAGCGGCTGTCTTAGCCGTGCCTGCTGCCGCCGTGGCCATTGTAAACAAGCCAGCAAACGCCGATCAGAAGGCACTCAATGACAGGGGTTGTCACGTGAGCAAATATGGCGGCGCCCATGGGTATTGTGCTGTAAAAGGTCTATAGTTGCATGCGCAGTGCCTGAGCAGTGCATATGAGCGGTGCATGTGAGTAGGGATCACCTGTATACACTCTTAGGCAAAGTTACACCCTTTGGCTTGCCCCTTCTGCCACACAACAATAATCGTTATCTGCCTTGATGCGTTTCCTTTCTTTAACGCTGCGAGCCCGGAACTTTCCAGTAACGAACGGCACGCGCGTTATCAGAAGGGGCACTCAAAAGGGTGTAAACTGTTCTATGCTGATAACGCGCGTGCAGTTCGTTACTGGAATGTACCGGGCTCGCAGCGTTAAAGAAAGGAAACGCATCAAGGCAGATAACGATTATTGTTGTGTGGCGGAAGGGGCAAACCAAAGGGTGTAACTCTGCCTAAGAGTGTAGAATCCGTCCTTGTTTTTCTTATTCTTTTTTTTTTAAAGCGAAGCTTTCTTTCCCTCTTCCTTCGACATTTCCACTGCTGCTGCTGCTGCGCCGCCGCCGCCGCCGCCGCCCGTCAAATCAACACTTCTGTGCCCGCCGCAGTAGCTTTTCGGTTGTGCCATTGCTCGAGGTCGCGGATTTGATCGCGACCGCGGCAGCCGTATTTCGGCGGCGGCGAAATAGAAAACGCTCGTGCACCTAGATTTTAGGACGCGTTAAAGAACACCACGGTGTCAAAATTAATCCGGAATCCGCCACTACAGCGTGCCTTATAATCCGACTGTGGTTTTGGCACGTACAGTCCCATAATCCAATTCAAGTTTAATATTTCTGCCACTATTCGATGTGCCATGTGAAACAATGACAATGCTCAGCCATTCCAGAGGCTACGAAATATATGGCTCATAACAACGCCTCAAGCAAACGCCTCTCCCTGTGTGTTCTGTGTACTACGCAGACAAACAGCAGTGGTGCACGCACGGTAACGTTTAACTCACCACTCTCGTGTTAGGCTAAATGCTGAAGAAAAGTTTTTGCCGGCAACATCACCGCTAATTATCGTCAATCAAAGCAACCAGCGCGAATGTAATTTCGTCTGCTAATAGGACGCTTGGATTTTTGCGTCGTCATCACCGCCATGCCCGTTAACACGTAAAATTTCAAGCATACAAAACTCTCGTCATATCGAAGTTAGAATACTCATCACCCATTTGAAACCCGCATCACGCCTACCTTATTAATACACATGAATCACTTCAAGCAGCACGACATCAGTGTATCATCCGTGAAAGCGGAATCGGGTTTATTGCAATTTTCCCTCCGTCGCCGTATTGCCTGTATTTAATTACTTCACAAGTTTTTCCACAGTTCACTATGCTGAGCACCCTATATTGTCCCTCCAGCCCGCATATCTCACCGCACGCGTCATCCATTTCGTTTCCCGGCCACGTGCCCGCACTGTCACTTTTGCCGCCTCATTTTTTTCCCGTGTTGCAGCAGATTGGAATGACCTATCCAATGACATCGCTGTCATTACGTCCTCATCCACTTTCAGATTCAGATTCAGATTCAGATTTATTCGTTCCAAAAAAAAAAAGAAGTAATTACATGAGAAATATACAGACGAGGGTCCCAAAGTGAAAGAACTGTAGTGGGACCCTCGGTTAATAATAACAACATTGATGGTGATATCAATAGTCAGCAAATTAGCGTATTATAAACAACATCTATAGATCAAATACATCATTAGACATGTCATTTACAATCAAACACGAAAAAGCACGTTATAACAGAAAGTCGGAAAAAAGCATGGATGAAATACAAGAAATGACATGTGAGATAAATGTCAAAGGTACACCGCCATTTCGTAGTTAAATAATCGCAGGAAATGATGCTTAAGGTGATTTTTAAAAATTGCAAGAGAAGTACAGGATTTTATGGTTGATGGTAATTCATTCCAAAGAGAAATTGCAGCGAAGGAAGATGTTTTTTTGCCGTAATTGGTATGAACCATGGGTAACAAGAAATTGTTGTTAGCTGCAAATCTGGTCATATTTTTATTCTGCAAAAGGTCAGTTGCAATGAACGGATACATAAGGTTATTATGAAGCAACTTGTGGAGTAAGACGAGTATGTTAAACTGGAACAAATTATTAATAGGCAAAATATTATACGCGCGAAGTAACAAAGAAGCATTGGATTGCATGGAGCTAGAAGTGATAATGCGTATTGACTGATTTTGGATATGTTGAATTGATGATAAGTGACAAGCGTACGTGTTGCCCCATGAAACAATGCCGTAATTAATGTGACTATGAATGAACGCATAATACAACGCTAGCAGAGCCTCACGAGAAAAAAAAGGGCGAGCTTTAATTAATGCACGTATACCAAACGCAGTCTTGTGTTTGAGATGTTGGAAGTGAGAGCGAAATGTAAGATTAGGGTCAAGATGTATGCCAAGAAAAGTGACATCGGTGCTAACGGGAATTGAATGACTTCCAAGCTTTACCTCAGGAATAGAAGTTAAGGCCCTTTGAGCACTTTTGAATAACATAAATTTAGTTTTTAAAGGATTAAGAACTAAGTAATTGTTGCTACACCATTTTATAATGTTACTTAATGCAATATTTAACTTAGAAGTAAGAGTAGTAACAGATTTGTCAGATGAAGCTATGGTTGTGTCATCTGCGTATAAAATGCAATGAACGCAGTTGGTGGAGTTAAGAGAATCCGGAAGATCATTAATATATAGAAGGAAAAGCAAAGGGCCCAGAACTGATCCCTGTGGTACACCTTGGTTAATACATTTTGTTACTGAGAAAGTATTTGCTGCATGTACTGTGTATGGCCGGTCACGTAAATAATTTTTTAAGAATGTTAGCGCAGGACCGGTTATACCATAAGAGTCAAGTTTATTAAACAGGGCTTGATGGTTAACCGTGTCATAAGCTTTACTGAAGTCTAAAAATACAGATCCGACTAAGTTTCCCGAGTCAATACATTTTTTTATGTAGTCAGTTAGAGATAGAACAGCTAGATTCGTGGAACTTCCTGGGCGGAAACCAAATTGATTGTTCTTTAGCAATTTAAACTTTGTTAAGTAGTTATTAAGACGTTTAACAAATAATTTCTCAATGAGTTTACTAAGGCAGGAAAGAATTGCAATTGGTCGGTAATTATTAACTGTATGTTTGTCGCCTTTTTTAAAAACAGGAATAATCTTGGCATTTTTTAAAAATGAAGGGAATGCACCTTCTTTGAACATAAGGTTGATAATATTACAGAGCGTGTCACAAACTAAATGCGCAACCAGTTTTAAATGCCTGACACAAATATTGTCTAAGCCAGGCCCTGTATTTTTAAGGTTAGCAATCGTGGAGCACACTTCATTTGGTGTAGCTGGTAACAAAAAGAATGATTGTGTCGTACGGCTCAAATTATTATGAAACTGCGCATGTATGTTGTTATTAGTGTAAACAGAAGAAAAGTAGTCCGAAAACGCGTTAGCAATTTCGTTGGGCTCAGAAAGAGTGAGACCATTGTAATTTATTTTGGTTATAGAGGCATCAACAGACGATTTGTTTAGAAAAGAGTTCAATAACTGCCATTGCTTTTTGGGGTTGTCCTTATTCTGACCAAATTTATTTTCATAGTACTTTTTTTTTGCCTGTTTAAGTAAAACATTCAGTAATTTACAGTACCTACTATAGCGTCTAGCTAGTCTAGTATTAAAGGGCTGACGTTTAGTTTTCTTGTACATGTTTTCCTTCTTTCTTAAACTTTCCAGAAGACCGTCCGTCATCCATGGGTTGCACGGATATTTATACTTTTTCCCACATTTAACAGTGCGTGTGTTAGTTGAAACGGCCAGTAAAAATGAACTGCAGAATTTGTTTAGTGCTTCTTCGGGATCAGACATAGAATTAATTGGCGACCAATCAGTTTTACTGATGGCTTCAATAAAGGTATCTGCACTAAATACGGAAGAAAAGTAGCTATTATCGTTCTCATGTATTTCATTGTTAAATGTAAGAAAAACAGGAAAATGATCGGTTATGTCAGTATTAATAACCCCGGAGCAAGGCGGTGGTGATATGTTAGATAACACGTGATCAATAAGCGTACTGCTCCCACGAGAGGCTACCCTAGTTGGGCAGTCAATGAGTGATTCAAAACCGAATCCAGCAAAACAATCTGTGTAAGTTGTGTACGAGGTAGCTTCAGTGTCAAGCAAGTTAATATTAATATCACCTACAATCACCACATCCTTATTTTCAAAAGCTAACTTCGACAATACTGCATCAAGAGAAAGCAAGAAATCGTTAAGCGAAGATGACGGTGAGCGATAAATGCAACCAAGGATCAAGTTCTTATTGTTATTAAGGAATGACCGATCGACTTCTATCCACACAGACTCACAATGATTCACGTTAACTGCCAGATCAAATCTGCGAGCGTAGGTGACAGCTTGTGAAACAAAAATGGCGGCGCCACCATGACTGTTAGATTGACGATGACAATACTCCGGTTGATAAGATGGAAAACCGCTCATGTTGTTGTCGGAATCAGAAAGCCAAGTCTCCGATATGCAGATAAAAGTGAAGACATGGTGAAGTGAGGCAATGAAGTTATTAATTACATCTATGTTCTTTCGAAGGCTACGAGCATTGAAGTGAATGAGTGATCGTTTTTTTGCGGTAAGACAAGATTTTACGTCAACAGGGTAGAGCAAGGCCATGGAAAAAAGGGAAAAAATATTTACAGTGAATTACGTGAAGATTCGAAGGTCGGACTCAGTGAAAATGCGATAGACCCTGCTATCATCAGTTTTGCGGGCTTTTATCTGGCAGTTTTCTGTCCATAAGTATTTCCACTTATTTTCTTTTTTGAGTGCCAGCGCCTTCGAGAACATCTTCTTGTTATCAATGGTCAAGTGGTCATTTACATAGACAGGCGTGCTAGTGCCACCTGCGAAACCAATGTGGTCAGTGCGAAGCCTAGCTCTTCTTGCCTTCCAGATGAACTCGTTTTTCTTATCGCGTGAGCAGAAGCGAGCAATGATGCTCTTCTCATTTGATTTAGAGGCCACACGGTGCGCCGTGTCGATATCAGCGGGTAAGAGAGGGTACTTATTAGTAAGAGAGGAAATTATTACAGATCACTTTTCATTGTATTGAACACTATAAGTCGTCTGAATGTTGGTTATGTAACATGGTTCCGAATGTTGGTTATGTAACCCCTTATGTGACACCCTTCGCGGGTCTTCAAGGTAATAAAATGAAATGGGTGGAAAGCTTCGGTTATATCGGTTCCCGCAGTGCGTAGGATCTGCATAATTTTCTTTCTCATTTTTATGCGTGTGGGAACCGCCCTTCGTTTTCTTATTTTTTCTTTCTCTCTTATTTCTTTCTTCTAGAAGAAAGTTGAAGATGGGTCCACGTACCGCGTGTTGTCGTGAGTGGTACAAAGCAATTTAGATCAATGGAACCTTGAGTTAGTTGGTAGGTATTAACATTACTCAAAGGCAGGCGTGCGAACGTGAACATGAGAGGGAACGAAAAGGACAACAACGTTCCTTTTTGTGTCCTTTGAGTAACATATGCAAAGCAATACCTCTTCCTCCCGATGCTGGAAAATCACTATGCTTGGGCTGACGACCATGCACTCTATAGCTACTAAAGCACGAATTGCGAGGGATGAAAACGTAGGGAATTCGTCCAATTTGACGCCACAAGCGTACTACGTAAGCTGCGTAGGACAGTGTCTGAAACATGTGTAGTCATGTAGTATGAAAGATGCGTAGCAAGCGAATACGTCATTGCTGTATCGAGTCGACCCTACTATAAGGTGTTTTGTGAACATAATACTTCGATAATTTTGTGAACATAATAATTGTCTTCGTTTTCACGGAGTGAAAAAAAAGCGTCTGTGAGAACCCAGATGCTTCTGTGGAGCACTTGCTCGCGGACTGCAGAATATGACCAATAGCGAGTCCATTTTCAAGATAAGTTAAGACACTTGAACAAAAGTGAATTTTCCATTACGAAAGTACTTGGTCCATGGTCATGCACCGCTAAACAACGATGTGCCTTGACAGCCGTGTGGGATTTTCTTGTTGACAGCAATCTAATTAATTTGATTTGAATTATAGATTTTTATTAACTCTGTGAATTAAGTGCTCGATGTCAGGATTACTTGAAAAACGACATTCGCGTGTTACGCGCATAGTAGCGTTTTTATTCTACAGTGCACATTAATTTTTACTCAACGCAGGTGCATTTGGGGCGGTTCTCCTCGTTCGGTGTCTTTTCTTTTCCTCTTTTATTTACGTTTATTTTTGGTAAACTAAGTAGGTTTGTTTCTGCAATGTGTGTAAATATTTATGTGGTAATGAATATTTAACATTTCTCAACTGTGAGAGTTTGGATGGCCGGTTGTAATGTAGCCAACATGGTCATCTGTGGGAATGCTAAACGAACGAAAGGTCTAGAATCTTTATAGAGTCATAGACGAACAGTTAGTTACGTAGGGTTTTATGGCGCAAACGCAACTGAGGCTGTGATGAGCAAACCACAGCATAGACGAACAATAACAGGTTTAATACGCCAGGTTTAGTACGCCTTTAACATGTTTAACACGTCTTTAATGCGCAAAGGCAGAGGCGCTAATTTTTAATGCCAAGAATAGGCAAGTTTCCGGTTAATATGATATTACCATAAGCACTTGAAGAATTGAAATTACCAAGTCTAGTAAATTTTTGCAAATTTAATATTTTTTCTTAAAAGTTAACATTGAATGCCCACCTGAATTTCTTATAGCAAAAATTGAGCCCTATAACGGGCATATTGAATGGAAACCTTTGCACACTTCCAGAACTAGTCAGGCTATTAGATTACAATTTTCTTTTTGTCTTTCACTTGCACTATTGCCACTTAGCCTGACGAACTATAATCCTTGTGCGCTTGCGTTCGTCTCTGTACTGTGTATTTTGAATATTTTCTATTATTTGTCTTTTTATTTTTCTTCCGTAACGAATCTGGGATTTTCGTATAGGCGGCTCTGACGTAGCCTATTTTCCCATGCTTCTACATGTACATTAAAAAAAAAAACCAAAACAACGCAGACAAACTTGCTCCAACTTCTGAAAGATTAATATATATTTCAGAAGTCGGAGCAGGTTTGTCTGCGTTGTGTTGTTTTGTTTTGGTTTTGGTTATTTTTTATTTAGAAACATGGGATGGTAGGCTACGTCAGAGCCAGCTGTATATAGATGCACTAGGCATCATTACTAACCTTCTGTTTGCTGAACTTGCGTCACATTTGTTGTTCAAAACATACCGCATACTGAGAATGCATCACTCTTATAGCGGTACATATTAGGGAGTATCTTTAAAAGGGCCCCGTACCACCCCTCGGGCTTGGTGAAATAACATAGCCGGGGGGGGGGGGGGGTAGCATACGCTGCTGCGAACACCTCGGCCAAGTTTTGCTGTCGTACGCGGTGCGTGGAGCGCGCAAGAGGAGCGCGAGCTCGCCTTTCTCTCAAACGCTCTCTTTTCAACAGAAGCTTGGTCCTCATTCTCTTCTGGACGCTTCCCATACGCGAATTCCCATACGCGGCTGCTATTGGTAGCTGCTGTCTGCTACGTAACGTAGATACCGCGGCCGCCGCGAGGCGCCGCCACGAGTCCGCTGGCTATGGGCGCACTGGGGCTCGATGAGGACAACCGCGTTTGGCTTATGTTTCGCGCGTCGTAGCCTCAAAAATCGGAAGTCGTGAATTTTACGTTAACATCCAAAATGAAATTTGAACTATATGCCACGGTGAAATTTAGAAGGCGGAGCGTTGTGGGCACATCCCACCCACTCCGCCTTAGCCTTCACAGTGCAAGACATTGAAGAAGGAACGGGAGCAGAGCGTAGGCGGTGTTTGAATGCCAATAACTCCGCTTCAGCTGAACGCATTGAAATACTTCTTGTGGCAAAGTATTTATGAAATAGCCTACTTTTACTTCAAATGCCTTTCTCCGTTTCCATAAAAAAGTGGTTCAGGGCCCCTTTAAATGTAAAATGAAAATAACTTTAGGTTAAAATGACCTGACTAATTTAGAGCACATAGCCTGTAAAACACGAAGGACAGAGTTCTGGAAGGTCCCGACGTGGGAGGGGGGGGGGGAGTGAGAGGGGGCCGTTCAACGTACACTGTGAAATTGTTGAAAAATAATCTACCTCATTCGTTGAAGGGATGGGACGCGTCATGTGCGGACATCTCTCGGGTATGGGAGTGCCGAATTTAGTCCACATATTTATTTCCCGTATAGACTGACACTCGTTGCTACTTCTTGTTATCGTCTTTATACGTTTAATTTTGTTTTGCTGCGACTTTCACGTGCTATATTTTCGGCGATACCTTTTTTTTCCCTTCGCAAACTCTTACGCGCAAGCGTAACTGGCCAGCTTGTGCAATCGGCGGTGTTCGTCTTGTTACGACTTTGAGGTGGTCCCGTAGCGCTCGTCACCCGTTTCGTGACAGAGCGTTGGTAGCGAAGACTCCGAGTCAGGCGTCGGTGAGAATAACAAAAGGGACTTTATACACTATATACAGGTCATTATACAGGACATGAAGGGATCGGCACTGGGGCCGAGAGCTCACAGCAAACGCGACTGTTCTCGCACGGCGACGTCCGGCGAAAACGCGTGACACATCTCACTCCAGTCGAGAGCGGCACTCTGCTCCCGGTGGGTCGGCGGATCCGGTTTTCCAGGCGGCGCGCCGCGGCTTATAAGCCCCCAGAAACCATTGTCACTCAAACGGCCCAATACAAAGTGAGCACTCGACGGTCGACGGAGGGGTCCAATCAGCGACCACGCTGGCCACCCCGTTCAAAGTTGGCGGGCGCGGTGACCTCCAGGGAAGGGGAGGTACGGCGCCGGGCTGTCTGGCACTTGGCGACACGTTTGAACATGTTGCCCGCCGATGCTTCTCCGGAGGACACCACTGCCTGACGGCTCAGCATCTTGACTTGTCAAGGGAGAATTAGGGCGCTGTGCCTTTCGGCGCAGCCCCGGGTTTGTCCAAAGGGCGCTCGCAGGAAAATTCTCGATCTTGCAGATTCGGAATCCGGGCTTGTGGTAATGGCACAACAGTCTGAAGCCGCGAAGCCAGCGAACGAGAATGGCGCCCGAGCCTCCATGCTGGCTCCGGTTTGCTTGCAAATTTTGTCTGCACATTTGATTAGCTTGTATGGTCACTTAGCAGTTTTGCCTCTATGTACGATATTTATGTTTTCTTGCTCTGCGATCTTGTCAAAGTTGTAAGGATATTGAGCACTCCTCAAGCCGTTCATATCAGCATTTGTGTCAACGCCCCTCTCTCTCCTCCCCATTTATTTGTGTAAAAAAGTTTTACTTGATCTTACCTAATTGTTGAATACACGGGTGTAAACGTTCATGAGCAACAACGGTGCCAAGAAAGCCACATGATGTCAAGAAGCTTCGCCGCACCGCTACTACCTCTCTCGTATAGCTGCGCACGCTGAGCACATTCGCAAGCTCGTCATTCGTATGTAGCAGAGGGCCTCGCCTTTCTTGTGTAGAGGCCGAAAGTATGCATTGCTTACAATCTGCGATGTCCGGGCCTCAAGTAGTGCTTCCATTGTTCACCAACCTCCGAGATTAAAAAGCGAGATTAGAAATGCGAGATTAAAAAATGAATCAGCATGTGCTGATTAAGTTTTATCTTCAATTATGCTCGATCGATCACTCACTCACTCACTCACTCACTCACTCACTCACTCACTCACTCACTCACTCACTCACTCACTCACTCACTCAATCAATCAATCAATCAATCAATCAATCAATCAATCAATCAATCAATCAATCAATCAATCAATCAATCAATCATATAGAAGCGCACTTTTGAGTTCACAGATGCTTGGAGACCGATAACCAGCACGGCTATATGACAGCAGGTCCGATACGAACTGGTTTGCAAGCCAATCATAGATCTGGATACAAAACAATAAAGAACAACTTTCAGCTTTCCGCAGTGAATCAGAGTATACTGACCTCGGCGGTGCATGTGCTGCGGTCACGGGCCCGAGAACATTGCCAGTATAGCCTATCTGCCTCACGGTCAGCTGCTCTTTCGGATGCGTATTGGCGTAACCAGTGTCGCCGGTATGATACTTAAACAGCTGGTCCCGGCCACGGCGGCCGCATTTCGATGGGGGCGAAATGAGAAAACACCCATGTACTTAGATTTAGGTGCACGTTAAAGAACCCCAGGTGGTCGAAATATCCGGACTCCTCCACTAAGGCGTGCCTCATAATCAGAAAGTGGTTTTGGCACGTAAAACCCCATAATTTAATTTTTTTAACTTAAACAGCGGCGCCCGGCTGACTCTTGCCGCGAGACTCATTCTCACTTACGTAGGCCAAGGTACGAACGCAATATTGGTTCGAGTGCTTCGTACAACATATGCGACTGGCCAGAGATGTTCGGTGCATAGCTAACAACGTCGTTACGACAGGACCGATTATGCTGGCATTCTCTCCTGAACAGAGAGTTTGCTTACAGTTCTTTAGCAGAAACCAGAAAGGAGCAGCTTTGTCTCAAAGTTCCAAAGTGAACGCTCGTCAAGGACAGACACTGTTCGCAACACGTCTCGCACCTCTGCGGCTTCTATATCACGTTCCGTCGAGTTTGCTGGCCTTGGTTGGGCGTAATTGGTCAGTGTCGCCTCATGCTGCCTTAGCCACGCGGCGCGGGTGATCGCTCACGTGTTGTCGGAGACGGCAGCCGAGTTTTAGACGTTCTGTCGCTGGGCGCTCGCTGCGCTGTCGATAAGGGCACGTTGATTGGTTCTGACCAGTCAGGCGAGCGAGGTATGATAACAGCGTTGAGACGCCTAAGGTGGCAGTCAAGTTCACGTACTCTCAGTTAGGACACTTTCTTGTTACTGTGTAATCGAACTCTGGAGGACATAAAGTTTCTCAAGGAAGGATGGCGCAAACTAACAGGGACAGGTTCGGTTGCGCCATTCTGCCTTGAGTATGGACTACCAACACGCCCTACAGTCAGTTGATATAATGTTGCGTGGCAAGAAACATGTGTGACTCGGTTGTTCATTTGCTTACATTTTCAAATACATATGATATTTAGGAGATTTTGGCGCCTTTAGACGACACCGGCTATATATATATATATATATATATATATATATATATATATATATATATATATATATATATATATATATATATGAAGCAACAAGCCGGCACTGAACAAAAGAAAGGTAACAAGAAGCCACACAGTCAGATGGCGTAATTACACTAAAAGAGTTCACAACACAAATCACACAAATTGGAACGCAAGCCCATCTCACATATATGAAGAAGACGCAGCTCACAAAACAGGTCACATAAAACACATAAGAACGTAAAGTCAGCTCGCATTAATACCATAGAGACAAATCACAACAAAGGTGCACATAAGACACACTAGAACGTGGTTTTTGCTGTCTTTTGGCAGGTTTGCAAAGTTAGCTTCCCAATTTCACATGCAAGATATTTTCGGTGGCACGAGATTGCAATTATTTAAAAGTGCATACCTTGCTCGCTTTCAGTAACTATAGGAAAAGACGTGCGACCATGTTTGCGTTGCTGAAGGCTCTGTTGCCGAGGGACGGGCGAGAAGCAGCACCAACCTCCACAAGTTTATTCACGTCACTTAGTGAATTAGGCGTTAAACATAAAATGATAAACGTGCCTGAGCACAGGCAAAAAGATTGGTCGGAAAAAAACTGCGCAGCAGAATGTGATTGGAAGACCATCGTCTGGTTGGCTTCAACAAGTCCGAGATATCTTGTCACGCCACGTTATGTACGATCGCGAAAATTCATAGCACTATGAGTGAATGCTTAGTTATCGAAACGCACGGATACCAAAGCCTAAGGGAATACGTGGGCGTTCCGAAGTAGTTGATTATATACTCTGCCGCGCCATTTTTTCCCTGTAGGTTTGATATATATGTCGTATTGCTGGAACTGCGTTACATTCGAGCTGAGTTTTTCATTTTCTCTTCTTGCGCTAAAGGTACAACACGGAAACAAGTCGCTGGGGGACAGATATATAGAGCATAAATTTAGACACACGGTCTAAAATACACCGGTTCCTTAATTTGTCTGTATAACCCTTGTTTCTGTGTTGCGCAAATAAGAGAGAGAGAGAGAGAAGAAAGGATCAGCAATCAACAAGCCGTCTTCATGGCCACGTTGTGCATTCGCGCCTTTTCCTCTTTTTTTTCTGAATTGTTTACGTCACGGTTTCGACGCTTCTGTGCTGTTCATCGTTCAGCTTTCCTTATTCGTTCTTCGTCACGTGCTGGTCAAAAAAGAAGAGAGTGAACGGTTGGATAAATATTATCGCGCCACCTGCTGTCTCTACGCTGTATGCGATACCAACGCTACGTAGGGGATGCGAGTCGAGACGAAGCCGTCTCAACAGGGTGCCAGCTCAACTCTGTGGGTTCTGGCTGCTTTTTCGTTTCTTTCCATCTTTTCACAATGGCGACAGAAAGCCTGGGTGACATTGCATAAGGTGGCCAGCTAAAATTTAGCTAAAATTTCAGCAAAATGTGTTAGTGATGATAATTTGTGTTGATTGGTGCAAGATTTGCTTAACATAAAGCGCACAAGGGCTTAAACGCTCAAAGCGAGCTGATACGGAATCTTAATTTTAAACAACATGCTCTTGCAGTCGACTAAAATAAACGACTGTCGCTGAACAGGGAGATCATTTGGCCACGTTATGAGACAAGTGTATATCGGTAAAAAGGGAATGTTTTTTGGGTGTGGTTGCACGAGGGAACGTGGTTGGCCTCATAGGAAGAGGTGGGTACCGGGAAGACCAGCTGGTGACTTATACGATTCTATGGAATTGACACGGAACCAGAACTGGGTCGCAGCTGATGGAAAGAAGTGGGAGGAGATTCTAAACAAAAATAAAGAAAAACACACACTTTGCTTTGTTTTCAATAATACGTCGTACTTAAGGCAACGTGACAACTTGCACTTACAACGCACTATTCAAAGCTGGTGGAAAAATGGAAATCATAGATGAGAACTATCTGATGAGGTTATGGCTTACTTCAAATGTAATTTAGCGTGACGAGAAATCCGTTAACGGACGCTTTCTAAATTAGCGTTTTAGCCCATATAGAATGTTAACATAGAGTATCAGAAAAATATGTTTGCAGCCTATTCACCTTGTTTGGATCGGACTGCTGGTACGATCTGTTGGGAACTCGGCGCTGACGCCCGTGGTTGTACCTGGGTCGCAAGCCCCAAGGGTAGCGTTGGCCTGGCGGCCTGGGGTACAACTGGAAGCATCCGAAGGTCCCGGCAAAGCATGAGTCGACTGGTAACAACGAAACAACTTGTTTATTTTAACATCGCAAAGAGTTGGTGGTCAGGTTTGACCGAAGTAGAGAGACGGGAGAGCACTTCACTCCGCAGAAGAAATCGGAGCCCTCCTTTTTGGCGTCCGGGGGCAGCTGTTTTTATACTCTCGCAGTTGAGGGCAAGAAGGAACCCCTCAAAAGACGAGCACGTGAATGTACAATGGGCTAATGGTGACGCACACTGTCGTAGCGATGCCGTAGCACCATGTCGAGCACGATCTCGTAGCACCCTGTCGTGGCGCTGCCGGTCGGACACAATGACTGTAATGAGAGGATGGTCCCTGCTTTGGCATCGCCTGTTTCGGGCACAATGACTGGAACGAGATCCCTGCTTTGGCATCGCCTGTTTCGGGCACAATGACTGGAATGAGATCCCTGCTTTGGCATCGCCTGTTTCGGGCACAATGACTGGAATGCGAGGATGATCCCTAGGCGGTCGCATCGCCGCAGTCGCGCCTGGAAACACCTGGCGATGAGTGTTGCGGCGACGACGATCGGGCCAAAATGTCTGCCGCCCCGCCGCAGTCGCGCCGGCAAAACCACGTGTCGCAGGCGAAACGCAACAGACCGCCCCGCCGGGGGAAGGAGATCCCGATGGACAGGGGACTGCATCCGCTGTCCGGAGGGATGTCGCTCGATGATGCTCATAACCGAAGTCGGGCGTCCCTCGACGTTTCTTGAGCGCAGCGCACAGAGAAGGCCTCGTTCTCTCGTTCAGGTTCGCACGGGACACTGCAAAGTGACTTCGGGAGAGTTCACATTTTTGTTCTCGTTCCCGGCAAGCGTTAGAACTACGCTGAAACTCAACCGCTCAGTCAGCAAGCACGGCACAACCCTCACTAAGCCCTGCCAGGCTCTTTCCCCTTGTTATACCACTGCCTAGTTCCTTACAGTAGTCTAGCATCACTCAGAACGCGTCCACAAATTGAAAAATTGCACTAGAAAGCATATCATCACTTTGAAACACTAAACAAAAGCAATATGTTAAAAAAAATCCTGCCTCAGGAAGAAAAACATCAGTAACCAACAATTTTGAGGCTGATTCCTACGTTAGGGGCTTCGACTTAAGCCATCGGCGTTACCGTTGAGACTCCCCTTTTTGTAACGCACCTCAAAGGAATATTGTTGTAAAGCGAGGCTCCAGCGCAGGAGGCGGCCATTTTTGGGAGAGATGGTCTGCAGCCATTGGAGAGGGCAGTGATCCGTCTCAATGATAAACCTCGAGCCGGCTAGATAGCATGACAATTTCTGAACGGCCCACACGAGACACGCACACTCTTTCTCGGTGGCGCTATACGCCTGCTCACGACTGGACAGCTTACGACTAGCATACAGGACGGGGTGTTCTACTTCTCCATTTTCCCGTTGGCACAGTACAACGCCCATGCCTCGCTCACTAGCATCGCACTGAACAATGAACCCTTTTGTATAGTCTGGCGATCGTAGCACAGGCTGGCTTGTTAGGGCACTCTTTAGGGCGCTAAAAGCTCTTTCCTTTGTCTCGTCCCAGACGACTGTTTGAGGCTCTGTCTTTCTTAGAGCATCCGTCAGGGGAGCCGCGATATCAGAGTACCTAGGGATGTACCTCTGATAGTAGCCGGCGACACCTAAGAACGACCGAATATCGGTCTTTGTGCGCGGTTGCGGAAAGTCTCGCACAGCGGCCACTTTTATTTCAGAGGGGCGGCGACGACCCTGACCAATCACGTGACCGAGGTAGACAACCTCGGCCTGTGCTAACTGGCACTTAGGAGCCTTTACTGTCAAGCCTGCTTCGCGCAGGCGGGTTAGCACTGCCCGCAAGTGTGTCATATGCTCAGACCAGGATGCGGAGAACATCGCTACGTCGTCTAGATACGGTAAAGCGAATTCTTGCTGTCCCCGCAACACTTTATCCATGAGACTTGAAAAACATTATGGCGCGTTCTTCAAACCAAAACTCAACACTTTAGGACGGAATGTTCCCATTGATGAAATGAACGCCGCATACCTACTAGCCTCTTCTGTAAGTGGAACCTGCCAATAACCCCTGACAAGATCTAGGGTGGAAATAAACTGAGCGCTACTAACTTTCTCAAGGCGCTCCTCGATGTTAGGGATCGGATAAATTTGATCCTTAGTGATGGAATTAAGCCTGCGGTAGTCGACGCAAGGACGAGGTTCCTTGCCCGGTACCTCAACTAAAATCAAAGGGGAGGTATAATCACTCTCACCTGCCTCAATAACACCGAGCTGTAGCATTTTCTTTACCTCCGCCTCCATAATATCGCTCTGGCGGGGTGACACCCGATACGCCTTGGATCGTACTGGCTCTGGGGAGGTAAGTTCTATATCATGAGTAAGTACAGAAGTCCTACCAGGCCTCTCAGAGAACAGACCTTGAAACTCTTGTAATAGCTGGTGTAGTTCGGTTTTCTGCTCGGGCGACAGCGGTGCTTTACTGATAAGGTCACTAATGACTTGACCGGTGTCTTCCCTGTTCGTCACTGAGCCTAGTCCTGGAAGCTCGACCGGAAGCTCTTCAGGAACGTTTATCATCATGCACACCACTGCTTCCCTTTGTCTATAAGGTTTGAGCAGATTACAGTGGTAAACTTGCTGTGCTTTCCGCTTTCCTGGCAGACTTACCACGTAGTTAACGTCCGGCAGTTTCTGAACAATTCGTGCTGGGCCCTCCCACTGCACGTCTAGTTTGTTGTTTAGCGATGTGCGCAATATCATGACCTCATCGCCAACCTCAAAACGACGGGCCCTGGCTGTCCGATCATAATAAACCTTGGCCCTCTGCTGGGCCTTTGTCATTGCTTCACCTGACAACTCCTGTGCCCTTCTTAAGCGTTCGAGGAGCTTAAGCACGTACTCCACCACGACTGGGTCGTCGCCCCTACCTTCCCATGATTCTCGAAGCATGCGAAGCGGAGATCGAAGCGAGCGACCGTACACCAGTTCAGCTGGCGAAAACCCCGTAGCCGCATGCGGCGCGGTCCTTAAAGCAAACATCACCCCAGGCAGACACAGCTCCCAGTCAGTTTGACGTTCAAAACACAAAGCTCTCAACACGCGCTTCATGACGGAGTGGAGCTTCTCAACGGAATTCGACTGTGGGTGGTACACTGAGCTGTGTAACAGCTTTACCCCACACCTTTCGAGAAAAGTTGTCGTCAAAGCGCTAGTAAACACTGTGCCCTGATCTGATTGGATTTCCGCAGGAAAACCAACTCGCGCAAATATGGACAGTAGTGCATCAACTATCTCAACTGAGCTGAGTTCTTTAAGCGGCACTGCTTCAGGGAACTTTGTCGCTGGGCAGATCACAGTCAAAATGTGTCTGTACCCCGTGGCTGTTACCGGCAGAGGTCCCACAGTATCAATAACGAGCCGTCTAAAAGGCTCCGTAATGATAGGTACCAATTTCAACGGCGCCCTCGATTTGTCCCCTGGTTTGCCCACCCGCTGACAAGTGTCACATGTCCTCACGAAATGGTCTGCGTCCCGAAAACACCCTGGCCAATAGTACTCTTGCAAGAGACGGTCCTTAGTTTTCTTAACTCCTAGGTGTCCGGACCACGAACCCCCGTGTGACAAGCGCAACAGATCCTGACGATAGCATTGAGGCACGACCAGCTGATCGAACTCCACTCCTCGGCGGTCTAGATACTTCCGGTACAGGACTCCACCTCTTTCCACAAAACGCGCAGTTTTCCTGGCGATACCTTCTTTGACATTGCAGCGCACGTTTTCCAGGCTGCCATCCTTTTTTTGCTCGGCTATCAAAGCCGACCGGCTGACTTTTAGCAACCTATCAAGTCCGTCTGACGTAGGCGCGATGAGCAAATCAGTAGATAGCTCTTCTAACTTTCCCGCGTCGGGCGTTTCCTCTCCAGTATCTGGCGCCTTTACCGTTACAGACTCTAGTTTATTCAGTTCGGGCGTGCTCGGAATATCAGCTTGCTGCGCCTCTGACCCTTTTTCGTTGTTTGATAACGTCGGCCCCGCAACTACCGCCTTTGCAGCGAGCTCCCGAACCTTCGATCTGGTTAAGGCCTGAACACTAGCTTCACCAAACAAAAGCCCCTTCTCGCGCAGGAGGTGATCGGACCTGTTTGAAAATAGGTACGGGTACTGGGGTGGCAGCATAGATGACACTGCCGCCTCTGTCTCAAGCTCTCCGAAAGGTCCTTCAATAAGCACCTTTGCTACTGGCAGACACACGCTATGAGCTTCCACGGCTTGCTTGATCCACGCGCACTCGCCCGTGAACATATGGGGTTCTACGTAAGACGGGTGAACTACATCCATCGTAGCTGCGGAATCGCGAAGCACTCGGCACTCTTTCCCGTTCACGAGGAGGTCTCGCATGTAAGGCTCGAGAAGCTTCATGTTCTCGTCAGTGCTGCCTATTGAAAAAAACACAACTTTTGGTGTTGTTTCCGGACACTGCGCCGAAAAGTGACCCGGCTTCTGGCACGTATAACACAAGCGCGCTCGCCTCATCTCGAACCGCTTTCTGCGTTTGGCTGCCGCCGTCTCTTTACGTCTGGTCGGACTGCTTTCGCTCGCATCCGCACTACGCGTGTCCCCCTTTAATCTCATGGGTGTGAACTTTGGCCTCTCAAACTTCGAGCCAAATTCACCCTTTTGACCGTCCTTAGCTCCGCGAGCTCGACGCGTCACAAACTCCTCGGCTAGCTCAGCGGCTCTAGCCACCGTACTCACGTCTGGCCTATCCAAGACCCAGTATCGCACGTTCTCAGGTAACCGACTATAAAACTGTTCTAGCCCGAAACACTGCAGAACTTTATCGTGGTCACCAAACGCTTTCTCTTCTTTGAGCCACTCCTGCATGTTCGACATAAGCCTATACGCAAACTCTGTATATGACTCACTTCTGCCTTTCTCATTTTCCCGAAACTTCCGACGGAACGCCTCCGCAGACAGCCGGTACTTTTTTAGAAGACTCGATTTCACTTTGTCGAAATCCTCTGCTTCCTCTCTATCCAAGCGAGCGACTACGTCGGCCGCCTCGCCGGGTAACAAAGTGAGCAAGCGCTGTGGCCACGTTTCCCGAGAGAACCCCTGCTTCTCGCACGTTCGCTCAAAGTTAACCAGGAACAAACCAATGTCCTCTCCAAGCTTAAACGGCCGCATCAGGTCAGTCATTTTGAACAATACTCGTTCTCCTGCACCGTGTGCCTGACTTCCATTACGAGCGCGTTCCATCTCTACCTCAAGACGCTTCATTTCCAAAGCGTGTTGACGGTCACGCTCTTGTTGCTCTCGCTCTTTCTGTTCTTTACGTTCACACTCTTCTTTTTCTTTTGCAGTCTCCCTCTCTTCAATAGTCTCAAGGCATTCCGACAGCTCGTCATCCTCAGCCTCTAACTCAAGAATAGCCTTTAGCAGTTCTGGTTTTCTGAGTTTGTCTGAGACATCCAGACCCAACTCTCTTGCAAGCTCCAACAATTTCGGTTTGCGCAACGACTTCAAATCCATGGCTGCTCTGAATGCTGCTTTCTCTACTGCTTACTATTGTCTTGCCGCAAACTAACCCGGCAGCAACGACAACCACAATTACCAGCTCTGTTTCTGACACTAACAAAAGCCTGGCAAAGCTCAGAAGAAGAAAGTCCCGCACTCACCAAACCTCGCAGCCAAGAGTCCAGCGCAGTCGTTCCGCTGCAGGCAACCAGTCGTCACACAGGGCTCGTTGCACTGCTCCCGGATCGTCGTTGAGCTGCTCAGCATACTGTCAACTGCATCTCTTTGCTGCTGGCCTCCGTTGTCGCGATCTCACCGCTGGCAGACAGTTGTTTGAAGTCGGAGGCGATCTCACCGCTGCCAACCAGATGTTTGGGATCCGACTGCTGGTACGATCTGTTGGGAACTCGGCGCTGACGCCCGTGGTTGTACCTGGGTCGCAAGCCCCAAGGGTAGCGTTGGCCTGGCGGCCTGGGGTACAACTGGAAGCATCCGAAGGTCCCGGCAAAGCATGAGTCGACTGGTAACAACGAAACAACTTGTTTATTTTAACATCGCAAAGAGTTGGTGGTCAGGTTTGACCGAAGTAGAGAGACGGGAGAGCACTTCACTCCGCAGAAGAAATCGGAGCCCTCCTTTTTGGCGTCCGGGGGCAGCTGTTTTTATACTCTCGCAGTTGAGGGCAAGAAGGAACCCCTCAAAAGACGAGCACGTGAATGTACAATGGGCTAATGGTGACGCACACTGTCGTAGCGATGCCGTAGCACCATGTCGAGCACGATCTCGTAGCACCCTGTCGTGGCGCTGCCGGTCGGACACAATGACTGTAATGAGAGGATGGTCCCTGCTTTGGCATCGCCTGTTTCGGGCACAATGACTGGAACGAGATCCCTGCTTTGGCATCGCCTGTTTCGGGCACAATGACTGGAATGAGATCCCTGCTTTGGCATCGCCTGTTTCGGGCACAATGACTGGAATGCGAGGATGATCCCTAGGCGGTCGCATCGCCGCAGTCGCGCCTGGAAACACCTGGCGATGAGTGTTGCGGCGACGACGATCGGGCCAAAATGTCTGCCGCCCCGCCGCAGTCGCGCCGGCAAAACCACGTGTCGCAGGCGAAACGCAACAACCTTGATGCTCCAGTCAATCATACACCTAGCTTGAAGTAACTAAACCTGCGCATAAAATCACTTGGGTACTCGCCATTTTAACGCCTGGCATAGCAATCTAGCAATCCAGCAATTCATAATTTGCTTTCTTTTCTCCGCTTTCCATTCCATTTGTCCGTCTGCCTACGCATCTCCTTCAGCTTAAGGTTGCAACTAGCAAACCGGATGGTTCTTTTTCTGTTAAAATCCTTGCTTTTCATACCTAATTTATGTTGGTCCCTCTTTGAAATGTGTTTCCGAATGTTCGCATGGGATTCATTTAACTATCCAGTGCGCTCATCAATTTCAGTTTACGTATGCCAGTTACGAAGAAGTTCAGTTTTTTTTAGTGACCCTGCGGTACGTACACTTTTGCTCACGGGTGCTTTTCACCGCTTCGAAACTGATACCATCTGAACAACAAGGACACGAACACCAAAAATGTCATTTATTATTGACAATCAGTGAAACTGTATGTATATACAATCTATATCATATAGTTATCTACAAAAACTTTGGGCCTATATGAGTGTTAAGCATCCGCAGACAATGCGGAATATTATGTTACAGGCGCTGTTTAGTAGTCTTTATGCTCGGCCACCCAAACTTAAACAACGGAAGTTAAACCTGCGGAACTTCGTTCCTGCATGGACCTTTGTGCCTACAATTTTGAATAAATAAAATAAAAAGAAATGTCGGCTACATTTGCGGACATTTTGAAGGCTTTCAAATTTGGAGGATCTCAAATGCGATGAGACAGCACCGAAATTCCGGCCGTGGACGAGGCTCGTACAATCTGTCACAAAGACTCCCGTTGAAGATTTAAGTGCAGGGTTTTTGTCAGGATGCACACGCACACGTGCGCGCAATTATTGGATTTGAAGTTTGCGTTGTGGCGGCAGCGAAGTTTCCTTCTCCCGCTTTTGTCCTTCGACAATGAGCGCACCACTGCCGGCGACATTACTTGTGCAGGCGACATTACTTGTACTTCTGCACTGGACATCAATCGTTAAGATCGCGGCGATCGCATGGTGGCAAGGCCCCGTTGTCTGCCGGGCCATGGGTGTGCATCGCAGCGTGGTTAATTAAGCCAGTCATTGAAGGCATTCTGCTGAAGGCATTTACAGTGCAGGAGGCTCTGACACTGCATTGCGCCTGGTGATAACTTGCGTGGCCAGCTGCGCACTGCTGCACAGGCCTCATCTTTCAAGGTGACCTCGCTGAGACGCGACTGGCCTAACGGTGCCGTTAAACTCTTTCTCTGCACACGTGGACCATGTTGGAATGTTGTCGTTCGAATGGTTGGGACTCCAGGCAGCTGTAGCATGGTTTCCCGACGCCGCAGTGCGTCTTGGCCGTCTAGCGGCCGTTTGTTTCTTGGCTTTTCAGGAGAACAGCGGTATAGCCGTGGGTGGTTCGGCACGTGTATTGAAAACATGGCTTTGTCCTGAGCGAGAACTTTTCTTCGTTCTTGATTTTTTTTATTCGTTGTCTTCTTCTTTTTTCCTTTTCTTTGAGGGCGGGTGGGTGTGTTAAGACACGCCATCCCCACCAAATGAAGGCTGCTGTAACTGATCTTAAATTAATTAATTGAAGTCTTGGCTTTTACGTGCCAAAACGAACATTTGATTTTGAGGCACGCCGTAGTGGGGGAGGGAGGGGAGGGGAGCTGCGGAATAATTTTAACCACCTGGGGTTATTTAAAATGCACCCAATGCGCGCTACACGGGCTCTTTGGCATTGAACCCCCATCGTAATGCGACGGCCGCGGCCGGGATCGCACCCGCGACCTCGAGCTCGCCAGCGTAACGCCACTGGGCTACCGCGGCGAGCAGGGTTATTCACAACAGTCACGCTTTCGTAAATGTTAGTGTTTGCGTCTTCTGTAAATAGCAACCTTCCTAAAGCTACGCTTCCTGTCTGTTGTGCTACGATACCAAAAAAAAAAAGGCACATTTTTTCGCAAGTAACTTCACCGACTTTGTTTCCTTGCGGAGATGTTAAACTTCCTCAGGCATATAACCGACGCAACAGTTGGAAAATTTGTGTACGGAGGTACGGGCTGTGAGGGGACGGCTTGTGAGGCGAGTAATGAGCGTTTCCATCTCGATTTTCAACGGTCAGATAATGAAACGTGGTGATGAGTTTACAAACACTGCACGCGTAGGATGCATTCGGTTGACGCTTGCTTTGGGTATTCGAAGATCTATGGTACGCGAATTCGCGTGGCAGTGGGTATATGTAAGTTGGCGGCGGTGATAATTGCTATACTTTTCAGGTAAGGCTGTGATTTGCGGTGTTCTGCGACGCTTTACGTGGTTACACTGGGGCCTTTTTTGTGAGCTGCTGACTCGTTGACAAGTATTGCGCTGCTGACGTAAGAGCGCCGTGCCAGCCTTTCAATAGCGCGCGCAAGACGACGCGGCTTCGCCCACTGGCTGCCACGGAACACCTTACTCATGTCTAGGGCTTGAACAGTGCTTTTACGTATGGCACAACAAGAAAGTGCATTGAGGAAATGAAACCGCGGGCGTTATTGGCACCGACTGTACTTACTGTCTATGGTTCTCTAGAGGAAGAAGCACATGCAAAGTCCACGTAGCAACAACTGCCATTAATTGGTAGTGTACACCGGATGTCTATATCAGGCAACAGGAGAACAGAAGTTGGGATTACCCCGGTAAACTTGGCTCCCTCCAAGACACAAGTGAGAAGTAAAATCGTGCTTAATGCGCCGTCCGGTTCCAATTCGTTGTTTCGGACATTCGTTGAGCTCTAACTCAGCGAGAGCACGAGGACACCCACGACGTAGCTTTTCAGTTTACGAAAAAATAAATAAAAAAGATACAGGACTACATTTTTAGGTGCAAAATATAAGGCACGTGAAGATGCTTCTTGTCATTTTGTTCAGACTGATGTGGTTAAGAGCGGTTTAGGCCCAAGGAGTATCGGATTTTTCGCAGGGAATTCCCAGCGAGGAACCTTGGCACATGCTGTCTGGTCAATGAGCCGCCCGCGTAAACATAGCCGCTGTATTAATGCAGCTGTGTTGGACATCCAGCTATGAAGCGCTGCTTCCAAAGCAGGTTGTTCACAAAGGCATGACCATTGTTAAAGAAAGGACACTGGGACAGTACTGTAGCGCTGCTTATGTCGTTATACGTCATTTTGTGACCCATTTGTTGCGCTTCTCTCCTCCGCCAAATCTTCAGCCAACTTGTGCAAAGAAAGCAATTCGCGCGAGGGCGACGCCAACTGACACCGGTGATTTACAATAATTATTTCAAGCTGAACCTTTTTACAGGATGCAGGGTTTGCGTTGTGTGTGTGTGTGTTTTTTTTCTTAGCCGTAGACACTGGATTTTTTTACAAGAGATTCATCGTTACATTGATGTTGCGGACTGGCAGGTGTGTCTGATGAAAACCTATTATTCAGAAATTTTACTATTTCCTTATAGCAGTACTCACAAGGACAGAATATGCAGCTCATAATGAAGAGGTGGGTAGTGGTGTTGGTGGTGGTGGTATTGCAGCAGGCGGGGTTAGCCTGGCATACATAGCCGGAAATTGTTCCGCCTGAGCCTCCTATGAGTGTCACAGTGTGTGTCACCAGCTGTAGAAGAGCCCTGTGTCTCGAATGAAGGCAATCAGCAGCCGTTGCGCCCTCTTCCTGATTACCGCAGGTCCTTCGGGGAAAAAGACGTCTTCAAAGGTCCTGTGCGGAATGCCATTCTTTTGCAGGCGGTCGACAATCGCTTTCCTTTCTGTGTCGAACTGCGGGCACATCCAAATGAAAGGTTCGATGTCGGCGATCTCACCACAGAAAGCACAGAACGGTGAAGCGCATCGTCCAGTCTTGAATAACCGCGGAGTTGGTTCGGATGCGGTGCAACACCGTTGCTTCTTTCAGAGTAAGTTCATGGCTCACACAGGCTGGGTGTGGAGCCTGATAGATCACCCTAAAGTCATTGCGGCTTATATTCTTAGAGTTCTGAAAAATCTTTGGCGCTCTTACTTTTTGGGCATATGTCAGTGCCCGGCGTGCAGGAGCGTCAGCTTTTTGATTTCCTCGAATTCCTACGTGGGATGGGATTCACTGAAATTTTACGGTAAATCCCTTCCTGATTAAAACTTTGATAAGCGCCAGAGATTGCCTTGTAAACTTGTATTGAGGCAGGCCACGGTGTAATCTTTGTAACGATGATTTTGAGTCCGTCAGCATGACGACGAGGAGCGATGAGAGATGGTCAACTCCCAAAAGTAGCAAAATGCGGCAAACAATACACCAGTCAAAGTTTATCTTTTAACCAGCGGACCTTAGACGGCTCTGTCTAAGCAACTATCTTTAGAAAACAATCACGGCATAATTTCAATTATAGCAACCATATTCGGAACTTCGTTGCTCTCTTAGAACGAACAACGTGCAACAAGAAAAGTTAGACGCCCGGTAAAAGTGGAGATAGTGAATGAGGAGAGAGCGCATGGCTTAATCACACCCACAAAAATTAAATGAACTAAGCAAAGCGGTTACAGAAGGCTAAGATCTGTAGCACGTTCGTTACAAATTTCGAGCCCTTTAGTGGGGCGCTCGCGCGCGGCTACAATAACTACAAGTGCCCAAGCTTTGCAAACGACCATGATGTTTATCTGCGGAGATGCACGCGGAAATGGACTTAGGCCTAACGGGTCTAATTTAAGAAAGAACGTCCCTGCGCGAGGTATTCAGCGGTGGCATTTGCGTCAGAGGCTTCATGCGCACTAAGTGCCATTATCGATTCTGGCTCACGTTCAAGCTAACGTGAGCTGTATGCGATAACTTGTGTGCAGGACACAGTCTGAGCTTTGTCTTTTCACTTACGAAATAACTTCTTCCGTCTAGCGACCCACACCGATAAAGCTAGCTCCTGCCTTAGAGAATCGATGGTTACAGTTGACGATATCGAAACTCTATCTCACACCGAAACTAATAGCCTGACAGCAGGTTTCGGAAGCATATTGAAAGATTCTCAACGCGCATCTAATATTTGTACATTGCGGAGTTGGGCATCGCGCAAGGAACACTTGTCAGCGTTTCCTTCTTTTCGTGGACGCTACAGAGTCATTTTTTAAATGTTATTACCTACTCAGCCGAAAGTGGAATAAGGAAATACTAGAGCAAAAGGCGCCGGGCGTGGTTACATAATCGCCGGCGCTAGTTCGTCTGCTGATCACTGCTTGAATGCCAAGTACATAGGTCTAGATTTACCTGTCTCCTGGCTTTAGTTCAAAATTCTACCTGTCCGTATTATTTCGTTATCACGCTGTCCATCTGCCACCACTCGACGTGGGAAGCGCGATGGTTTAGACAAGGAAACTAAGCACGTTAACTGGACATGACGTAGACGCTGCATGCAAATGTACCGAGGAATGCGAATCGTGTACCTCTTAGACACTGGTGCCAAAATACTTCTGTGGTGCAGGGGTGTAAATTGGTCATGATATTTATGCGCCGTTTATTATGGATGATCGGAGGATGCTGTAATAAGGTGAACAGAAAGCCTTCGGCTAATGTGCCTCTACGACGGCTCCAGGTATTACAGAGAGGAAAGACGACGGTGACTTGAACGAGGGGAAGCTGTCACGTCAATCCCTCCACCGATATTTGGCGGTATACGCTGCGGGAGGCTTAGGTAGAGAACGAGTCTAACAGAAAACCAGGCCTGGACATCGAAAGGTAGCAACAAAGAAAAAAAAATCGAACAGTGCTCGACGCAGCACTTAAAGAGACGAAAGACAAAGAAAGCAAGAAAGAAAGAAAGAAAGAAAGAAAGAAAAAAAGAAAGAAAGAAAGGTAGTTCATTGCTACCTTCAAAGCCTCTTGACGTAAGGCACCCGTGCTTTTTCAACGTCCCTTTTTTTCATGCATTTCATGCAATGATGAGCTGAGATTTTCTTCTTGCGAGATTTAGGTCAACGGTTGGCGACCCAATTGCATCAGAAGTAGCTGAGATGATTGTTGCTGCGCAGGCATACTCTGGAGTATTGTTAGTGTCTTCGTAGACCACACTTGTTGAGGGACACCAAACGGTGTCCTGAGCCCCCGGCGACTAATGCCAGAGACGTCGTCGAATACTCATTTTCTGAATAGCGTGCACTTTGCGAACCGCGAATCGTCATTTGCAACTGGTTTTGCCTGTTGGTCAACGACGGATGCATAGAGACACTTCACTTCTCTTAGTATTGTGTTGACCCCTTTTCATTTATCGCTGATGACCACGTCGCGAGATTGCTTCCGCGACAGCAAGCGACCAACGGCATCGCTGTCACAAGACGTCTCCTCTGCTTTTTCTCAGCACTGTCAGACTCGTTCGTCTCGCGATTGCTGAAGACAAACGAGCCGGCGATGACTTTCCGATCACTAGGCTTTAGCTTTCTTCGACGCCGGCTCGTGGGAGCTGCGTCCTCCACCCTGCACATGGGGCCTAGCCGGTCGGGGACATCGCTCCTGTGTTGTCGGGCATGGTGCGCCCCGTGCCTAGCAGTTGTGAGAGTTGTGAGACAGCAGCGCTCAAATTGTTGACTGCTTTTCCTCCGAGAGTTCCCGAAGCGTAACCTGCTCTTACATTGAAAAAAATAATAGTGATGAAATACTTGGTAACAGATTTACCATTGCATAAGTAAATGTTGTACAGTCATATTATGTCACTTCGTCCACACGTTCAAAGAAGTAAGGTGCTGAAATGGATGTGTGTAACAACACCTTGATTTGAACGAGTTGGTTCCAGTTCTGTCGTATGTGTTCGTTCGTCTTCGTATTCGTCTTTAGCGCTTTTTTATGCAAACTGTCAATATGTGTGTATTAGAGAGAGAGAAAGAGAGGGGGGCAAAAAAAATAGAGAAATAGTGTCGTGCAGTGCTAACAACCTGCATCATTTGTTGCAATTTTCACTTCGAACTTTGTTCAATTCATTCATTCATTCATTCATTCATTCATTCATTCATTCATTCATTCATTCATTTTCGTTCGTTCATTGTTGGTCGGAATAACTTTTTCTTGAAATTGACGTGACCACCTAAAATCGCGGCGCGTAGTTTCTATGCTTTTTACCTCTGCAAATCACAAAGTAAAGAATAAGCACTAATACGTTCGCTCCACATAACCACGTTTGCATGAATATAAGTTTAGTTGTGTTCTTTTGCTTTCGCCTCACTTGACTCCTTATACACCTGCACCTTTTCACTTCTACGACTAGTTAGATGGAGGCGTGAATAGCTTAATTGGACTCTGTAGGCATTCTTGAATAGATGTTAGGCTTCGGGTCAGTCTGGTACACATGAAAAACGCCATTATTCATTTCCCTCAAAGTCTTAGTCAACCCGTCGCGACATGTTTACCTAGTGTGGACTAGTCATGGTCATCGAGAAACTTCAACTGAGCACTAAAAGTCAATTATCAAGACTTACGGAATACTCGAAATGATACGACCAACACTGCATGCTAATCTCATTTGTGGGTTATTAATTCAGAGGAAGTGCGAGCGATATTTTTCGTCGTCGTCAGGATTTTGCCCGAAGTCAGGCTGTAGGACAGCCGAGAGACACTCGGGAAATGATGATTGACAGGTCGCCCGATAAGCTGCTCAGATGTGTGTGCGTGTCGCGAGAACTGGCCGGTAATCGGCTACCACATATGCCATAAATCGACATGCAATGATAGCGAAGTCAGAACGTTGTGGCGCCGTAGTTGAAGGTTGCAAAGCAAGCTGCAAAACACTGCGAGTCGAAAACGTATGCCTCAAGATGGTTAAGTAAGAACCCTCGCCTTTTGAGCAACATAAAAATGCTGCGCGCAATACAAGTTGACCTTGTGTAATGTATGTTAGCGTTGATCGCGAATGTGGAAGACGCCTTATTTTGATCGTAACCACGGCTTTCGTTAATAGCGTCGACGCAGTTACCTTCCTCTGTTTAGATGACGCTACAATGATCCGCTCAAATTTTTCAATGCGTGCCCTAAGAGCTCGCCGGCGTGTATCTTGCTTGATAATGAGTACTGTTTTATTTATTGCGTCGCTGTGCGATTATTGTGCTAGCGTAAAAGAAAAAATAATAGAGAAAAAAATACAACAAAAATGTATGCGCCTTTTATTTTAGATCTCTGGGCGTAACCTGCTGCAGAACTCTCCATCATTTCATCTAAAAGACGTAGTAAACGGAGGCGTTCTTTCATGGCAACAGCAAGTTTACACTGGGAACTTGTTTTCTTTACTGTTCCTACAATGCACTAATGTTTTATGAGTGAGAGCCAAAGGAAATCCCAATTTGGTCTTTGGTGATATGCCTGACAATAATAACAGTGCTTTACTCAGCCTAATTTGCAAATATTTATATGTTACAGACGTACGGGGCAAACTGCAATTTACCTTTGGAATGTATACTACCCGACTTAGCTCTGTACTCTAGATTTTGGTTTCTGACAGCGCAACCTGTTTATTTCAAATATAGCCGCTATGAAGTCACTGCTGCGTTATTTAAAAGGCACCGGACTGTGTCACAAGTTACGACAAGCGCTCCGGTTATGCCGCGTTTAGCGATGTCAGCTGCATCGCGCTTGTTCTATATTTAGCATACCTGGTCTCATGAGCAACTTTACAGCGGTGGCACCCGTGGATAGCGCACGCATTTTTTTTCTCGACAGAATGGAATTGGCGTCGCTGCTACTATTAACGTCCAGTTGGCGGCCGGGCAACCAGAAAGAAGGTGAGGTTTTCCACGGCGCGGGAAAAGACGACACCAAGTTATCTAGCCTTGGCTGCTCGCCTGCGAGTTTTCGTCGCTGCTATGCGTCATTTGTGGTACTTCGCGCTCGTATGAAGGAAGGGGGCAGAAGTCGTGGCAACGCGGAATTTAGATATTGTGTTTACCCCCAGCCTACTTGCGCGCAGCACACGAAGTTGCCAGTAAACAAGGCCTGTTAAATAGCCGCCGCGTCATTCGCGCCTATTATCCTATTTGCGGGGTGTCCTATGAGTCAGATAGTTCGTTTCGCTGAATGTGAAGAACATTAATATCTCCCCAATGAGTAGCGTGTGCGAAAGTTTTGCCGTCTGCTCGTCCATTAACTGAAACAATTTGCTGTGTTTTGAGTCAATGACACTCGCATGTGATGACCATGGGGCTCTACTTTTCTGTGGACAGGCACTGTCTTGTTAACTATTATTATGCCGATAGTTATTTACGGTGCAGTGAGCTGCAACAAAAAAACAACAGCAACAACAAAAATTACCGCCCAGCACTCCACACTGATGGTTAAGCAGTGACGTTCAAACGTACGGCCCCGGTCTTTATCACTGGGTTAATCCCGACGGCACATTGAACGACGGCTAGGTAGGTTGCCGGATCTTCGTTACGCATTTGCTGCTTGCGCTCGGTTGCATGAGCCTGTTCTTGTACCCAAGCTGCAGCATTGGCACGGTGTAGACGAGCTCGTTCACGGTTCTGCTCGCGGCGTTGCTGATTGAAAGCCGCCTGCTGCTCAAGAGTACGTATGACGCGTGGCCTACCCATTTCGGAGCCGGAGAGAAACTGCCGCACGCGCTGTCGGCTGCGGCGGAGAGAAACGACGTCACTACTGGCGCAGCTAATCTAATACCACCTAGATAGCGCAAGGCCTTTTCACTCCGTTATATGACGTCATGTTACCTGGCCCGACTGCCATAGAATCTAATGCGGATGCTCCCAAGCAGACAACAGTGATTTTCACGTCACCGCTTTTCATCACGCCAGCCTTGTCAATGGAAATTTCGGGTCAGTTAACGTGGAGTCATGGATCGGAGTAAGCAGGCCTTGTGCTATCTAGGTGGGGTTGGCTAATCGCGCGCCTCTCTTTCTCTCTTTGTCTCATTTTGCGCATGCCCATGGGGTTGCACGGGAGGAGTTTTCGGCGTACACGCGACCGGCAGACGGCTAGCCATATAGCTTCGCTGTAAAAGAGGGGGGTGTCATTTCTGAAGGCCGCCCATTACTCAACCATCAATTGCAGGAAGGAAGGAAAAAGTGGAGAAGGAAAGGCTGGGAGGTTAACCAGTTTAGCTTAACCGGTTTGCTACCCTACACATGGGAGCGGGATGGGGGGGATGAAAGAGGGGAAAGGGAGAGAGAGAGAGAGCACATAGCACAGCACACAGATCGTCCGTTAGAGCCCATGCTGCAGAATACATAATTGTAATGCTGTATGTACTGTGCACATATTTAGCGCCGCACATTGGAGTGCAGGGAGCATCACGAATAATGTATTATATTACTGCGAAGGCTTGACTGAGGACATGCTGCTATTGATTAAGTATACAGCGCAGTTAAAGAATATATAGGAGGCACGGTGCACACCTCTGCAGCGAAAGTAGTGCGCACAATACTGATGAAAGTGCAACATAGCCTAAGTGTGTCGCACACAGTAAAGTGCAGCCATTCCTATATGGAGTGACACACCAGACGCTCCAGAGGCACCACTGCTCAATGCGACAGTATACAGTACGTGATGTGTCGTGGCACGACACTATAGTCAGGCAGCGCGATAGTTACTGAGTTTTGTTGCGCACACATCGTTCGACGGAATTTGCACGGCGCAGGCTGCTTCGCTTGAGCAGTTCACTCCTAAAGAAAGCCGGGCCGGGGTACGCCTGTGCCCACTTCGATAACCGGCAGCAGCGTAGTTTCGAACCCGCGGCCTCCCGCAACCGAGGCGGACACGCAACCACGAGGCCACGCTGCTGTGCAGAGAGCGCGCCGTTTGCACGCACATTTAACTGGAGCCAACTTGCAATAAAGTCTAAACGTGTGCGGATCGACAGACGAAGACGGCTATGCCACAGAAATTCGGATGCGCCCCTTAGGTGCTGCGCGGTGTTACCTTCTTCGTCACATAGAAGGTTGCAGAGGGTGCCAGGTACATGTTACTGTGCTCTGCTCAAGAAAGACATTATCTAGGAACGCCATCTTGCTCGGTACGCAACAGGCTCAAGGTTTATCTCGTTGCCTGCAAGTTTCGTTTGCAGTCGTGTGCTTTAAGTAAAAATCAAAATGGGTCCCAGACTACCTTTTACTGCATGCCTTCTCGCGTGGGTATTACTGGCACACACAAAGTACGGCAGGGATAGTAAGGAGATACGTAAGCAGCCTTATACACGCGCCCTCGCCTTGGCCACATCGTCGCCACTCATCTGTCGTTCTCGAAACAACTTGCAGAACCTCCTTATTACGACGTCGGAGCATGCCATTCCCTATTCCGGGGTCAGTGGGAACGGATGTCATTAAACGACAGGTTGTTGTTGATCGCCATTAAACGAGTCAATACAACGGGACGGCATTGGAACGCGTTCAGCGACTTGACTCTCAAGCTCGGACAGTGGCCGTGTCCGCGGTAAATCCCGCTGCTGAATGACGTCGGTACGCGTTCCAGCGAACACGCAGCTCGTAAACACGCGTTTCTCGCAACTCACGCTTCCCTCGAAATCTCTCTGCGAACACAGCCTTGATACATAACTTAGGCGCATGCGATGCGCGTACCGCTACCGCTGTATCCCTTTCTTTCCAGTGAATTGTCGCACAGAGAAGGCAGCCAACCAGAGCTACTTATCCTCGCCTTGCATGAGCGATCAACCCGCGTGGCATTGTTGCCCTTGCAGACTGATTACGGCTACGCAACAAGCGAGCCGCGCACTCGATCGGTCGCGTGGCGGGAGGACGCCATGTTACTAAGTACCGCTCTGTGTACGAGCTTATCGCGCGATGCAGTGAGTAAAACACTGCGCGCGTTTCTCTTCTTTTCCCACGGCATTTCCTTCGATCGGCGGTTTCTGTAGTCCATCGCGGGCCGTATTTCCCGAGCGCGCCGGCGGCGCGTAGTGATGTCATCGGCGATCGTGTTTGTTACATGTATATGTTTTGTTCCTGCCCTACTGCCCCTGCCTCCGTTTTCCGCGGCGCATCTCGCGTTCGTTTCGGTTCGATAGACGAGTCAGAGCATGGACTTACCTTTTCCCTTGTACGCACGTCGCTATGCCGCCTCCTCCCACCATCCCTTTCCTCCTGCACGGAGGAACGGCTGCTAAGAGCTTCTAGATAGCTCTGAGGGCTTTACTCCAGGCGGACGAGTTTTCTGGCTGGGTCTCGCACCTATTTCACACCACAAAAATGCAAAAGTCACTTTCGTTGCTAATTTAGCTTCGACGAAGCACATATTTGCCGCTAGAATGCACACCGGAACACAGAGAGAACATCGGTGACGACACGTGTGGATCTCGCGACTGATTTCCTTAGTGTGCAGACCCACGAATGAATAGGGCAGTGCTATTAAAACAACTGGGCCCGAGGCTGTTTTCGGAAATGAACATCCTCGAACCATGGTTGTTCGCTTCGCTGGCGCAGAAAGAAACGAGAGCATTGCTACAATACAATTGTTGACGGGTACCTGCGACCATTTATAGAGTTGATGCGTTATGCGCGCGCGCTACTATATATAATGCTATTTCTCTCCCATTCTTTATATCTTTTCGTCCGCTCATCCCTTCTCCCCCGGTACAGGGTAGCAAACCGGACGTGCGTCTGGTTAATCTCTCCGAATTTCCTCTGAGAGAGGAGACGAAGGGCTCATCACTTCTCTCACTTTCTCCTCCTTGAGAAAGAGAAGAGACAACCACAGGTTCCAAGTACCATCATCTAACCTAGGGGAACAACCTGAAGTCGAAGGATCCAACCTTTGGGGTCACACAGAGTCGTCTGGAGGCAGTCGCCACATATTTTAATGCATATACTTTTATTAATTACGTGCAGTCCAATCCTTGTCCCATTAACCAAGAAACTGTGCCTCAGACATTCAGTCCTTACAATGGGTGCGTTTCTTCACCTTTTCCTTCAGCTGTCAACGTGTTTACAGTCTCGTTCATCATTTTATTGTGAATAAACAAGGGGTTGTTGGTACCAGAAGGGGGCGCCGGCCTCTTCTTTTTTCACACGAGAAACATGGAAATGTATCGCATGTCGCAGAACGTAACGAAGGTAAAAGAGGTACATTATAAAATAATGTGTCTGCGCTCGATCTTTATGTGTGTTTCTTGTGTGGTGTTATGTTTCCCAATTTTGCACGTTTAGCAATCAGTCATTGGAGGGAACCAACTAGCCCCTCAAGACATTCTAATCAGCTATGAGATAACAGTGCGATAGGCCCCCAAAGTATAAAATATTAGCACAAAGCATTGCAGCTTAAAGCGACCCAAAACAATATACCTGCAGTACACAAAATTCCACAAGAGAAAATAATGCATGCAGTGTCATACATACATATTGTCATACAAAAGTGCCGCACGACTAATCGCGCGGAACATTTTTTTTTTTTTTTTGCGTGTGTGTTTCGCGGGCTTTCTTTAAGGCTTATAAACAACTTTTATTTAGCACGTATTAAGTAACCGCAAGCTGGGTCGGGAATTTTTCAGGATGGCCTACAATTTTCTGCTCGACACTCTAGCTCTGATTATAATATTTGATAAGTTGATTGTATAACTAATTTTGTAGTAATGCGAAATACAATAAAATAGTCCGACTTGCTCCAAGTGACGGCAAACAAAATTATCTGGGTTCTATCTAGCTGCGCGGCACTTGCATATCTTTAAATTTTGGCACAAGTTAAATGGGACACATGGAATATTAGTTACTCCGAAGCACGCTCAAAGAGCAGCAATCGCACGTTTCTTAAGGGTAGCTGTTGGCCACGATCCCAACAGCATCTCCAGACTCGTTGGTCTGCGATCAGTTGCGCAAACCATATAAACTCGTGTTAGCTTCTTGGTTTAAATAATCTGCGGTGTTCTTAAAGAAAGATGTTCTGCGTCCTCATATACTTTGCCACATTCGCAGCGAGCGTTTTCAACGCGGCCAATGCGATATAGATTTGTTTCCCTTTCTTCTTCTTCTTATTGTTCTTTTTTTTTTTTGCGGAAGTCAGAGACGGCCAATAATGTTTCTAGGATCGTGTTGAGCTCAATCTTTATAGGGAATTCAATAATATGATCAATATAATAAAAGTCACAGTTCTTATTAGTTCCATCGAACCACGTTCTAGTATCTCGGGCCGATGCATCTCGTTCATTCAAAGCAACCGCCGGTCTGTCTGGTGTAGGACTTGTCGGGAGGATCTCGTGCGTACGACACTCCTAATTGCAGCGCCTTTCACGTGCGTCCTGGCATGTTTGATCCCACAGCTTTGCCGACTTGTTTTGTCATCAGAGCATCAAGACAAGAGCGGAGGCAACTTAAAAGTGTCCTTAAAAGTGTCCTTAAAGGGGCAATTAGTACGCCGAACCTTGCTGCCTCTTTCTTAAGTCCGGCAATAACCAATGTTAACATAGAGAATGTGAGGCCAGCCTTAACGGTTCTTTGAGCTGCTACGCACAAACTGAGCAAAAAAAAAAAAAAACGTATCTCTATAAAAACATGACATTCTTGCGCAGCTGTGAGAACAGTTGTCATGCTAAGCAGCTTTTGCGTTGGATGAGAAGCTTCTTATTCAACGCAGAAGTTACTCAAGCCTTTCGAAGGTGACGCTAGGCAAATATACCTGTGCGTATAATCATCTCCGGGGAGGTTACAAGTGGACTTTGCAAGAAACGTTGAAATTAAGCTCGGCCTTTACAAACAACGCTTTTTAAGGTGTCGTTTCAAAGAAGGTATTTTGTTATCGACCCAACAGTTAACGAAATACAGAAAAAGAACATAATAGTGAGATTATTGGCTCTGGCAATTTAGCTGCTGGCCGCGGCAATCGTGCAGCTTCCAGACCACTTTGCGCACCGACGTCTTTTTTTTTTCTTTTCCCCCTCTTCGATGAAGCTGGAATTCGTCGGAAATTTTAGCTGAGCTGCAACCATGTCAGCCGAGAAGTATCAATGCGGACGGCAGCGACGGCTGCCAAGACAATTCTGCATTCCGGTTTCACATCGTTGCGGGAACATTGCACGGCGGGCACTTCAGATCACAGCTGCGAGTGTTCACTACAAACGTTCTCATTTATACCTCAGGCACGCACGCGTGCTTAGGACCAGAAAATGTTTACGTTTCCGTCTCTTACAGAAGAGGAGGAAAAAGGAGAACCCGGTAACGCCTCATGGTGACGAGGAATAACAACTGTCTTCGGGCGGTGTTGTTTTTACTGTTATATATTTTTAATATTATTAACGGGCTCGTTCTCTTATATATATATATATATATATATATATATATATATATATATACTGCATGCCGCCCTGTCCAACGCAAAGCGCCAATTAGCATATTTAAGCGGTCGTCTGTCTCTCGAAAGTAGTTTTTTGGTGAAGCCACTGACCCTTACGGGCCCATTCAAACACTGAAGTCGCATGGAAAGGGCATATATTGCAACACGTGCAAAGATAGAGAGAACAACTGTGAGCAGTTGTTCTCTCTATCTTTCACAGTTTTCGTAGCGTCACTGTTGTTGCGTATCCTTACCAACAGAGTTCCCAATGTTTTTCTTGAGGAATTCAAGTACCGTTGCAAGAAAATTTAATGCACGTAGGGGTTGATGATCGCGCCGTATGGCGTTGTGTACTGGGCGCGTGATCAGCATATACTTAGCGGTTCTCTGAATAATTTGATTGCGTGTAACGTTGTCTTAGCTTGTTTTCCACAAGCGAAGATTGTGGTGAGGTCTCGTGTACATTGCGAACGATCCATCATTTTATATAAATTGAGATCCGATCCGTTGGTTAAGCAGTGACATCCCATTATTAAATACGTGCTAACTGTAATGAACGTTAGTCAGGGGACCGCACTTAAATGCTTACACTTTGTTTATTGTCGCTACAGCTACGAAAGTGCCATTCTGCTGTTGAGGGCGATGTCGTACGTGCGTTCAATTTCCGGTGGCGGCTGCGTTCTGCCAATCAATCAATCAATCAATCAATCAATCAATCAATCAATCAATCAATCAATCAATCAATCAATCAATCAATCAATCAATCAATCAATCAATCAATCAATCAATCAATCAATCAATCCGCTATGTTCGTGTCACCATTTTCTCCGTACCTGCCTGTACACTGACGCCGTTGGGGTTTTAATAGAATGGAAATTAAAAAAAAAAACTCCCTAACGTATTGGCGAACGAAAAGCCGGGGAATTATTTAATAACGTTTCAGAATGCTGCTATAGAGGGCACACTTTAGGTAACGAAATATGTGTGTGGATGCTAATTAGCAGGCTAGAGGCACATATGAACGCCATGCTATGTATTTTCTGTGTTGCGAAGCGCGTAACACAAGTAAAATAGCCTGTTGATGTGGCTATGTAGTTTGTATACCGCTCAGTACCCAGAATCCGTTTCGCCTGCTGTGCTGAGAACAAAACGATTACTTTCGGTTTATAGATGGAGTATACATACCTTAAAAAAAAAAAAAAACAATACGGCACGTCCCCCGCACTTGAAACCTTGTGCACAGCTCTCCAGTCAGGTAGCCGCGTGCGAGACATAAAGACGCCGGCAGTTAGTTCGGCTCAAATCCACGGCGTTTATTTTGATCCCACAGATCTACGATTGGTGTGCAATCGTACGGGTTCAAGGAGTGCTTCTTCAACCGGAGGAGTACTAGCTTGCCGTTACTCCCGTCTTTTTGGCACCTCTTGGTACTTGTTTATACACGTGTAAGAATAACGCATGCAGCAATATTGCAGTTGCAGGCGTCCGTTTAAATTATTATTGCCTTCTTATATGGGTTGTTGGGCTGCCTTTCTAACACTAACAAAAGAATTTTAAGGCGTCTGTGACTTTTTTTTCCCTCATAGCCTGACGAGCAAGTTTTATGACTCATAGTGGTGTTTAGTTATGGTTCCCTTGTACTTATGGCTTCGTCGTAAGAAGGTTTGGAAAACGGCTAGTTAACGTTCTTTGTTACTGTAAATAAACAATTAAAAAGGCCAACGTTGTCCTTCATGGCTCCGTTGTAACGGGTACTTAGTTCGCATGCATACTTCACGGGTTGGCCGCCGATTAGGCAGGTCGCACCTACCAATTTCTATGAAAAGAGTTTCACTTGAAAGGCACTTTTATATTCTAACGACCAGTGCAAACGTCGTTTTGGTACTGACCTTCAGTGCTCGCAAATGTTCCCGCATGTTTCTCAATTAATGGATACCTCGATAACTAAATCAGGCAGTAAAGTTTCACAAGCGCGCAACTTCTGGGGTGCACGTATTCTACAATAAGGTTTCTGAAGTTAAACGGCTCACGAAGCTGTTACGCAAGTCACATGGGCTCAGCCAGTGTGCCTGAACTAGCAGCTTCGGTATGACAACTTGCCATAATTTGATTGCATATATGCACGGACAGCAGCCAGTCGGAGGCCAGTCGGGGAGGCATAAACTTGTGTAAGAATAAAGACAAAGTTATTCCGTTTAAGAATAATGTACCAAGAGTGTACACGAAAATTTCTCCATCACTGCCATCCCGCTCTCGTTTCTTCCTTTTTAATTTTTGCGTTGGGGGCACGGAGAGGACGCACTCTTCGTGCCAGACGCACACGGTGATGCATACCTGCACGTACATGGCGTTGAGTCGCCAGTTGGATAACAAAAAAGCACTAAACACGTGTCTGCTTGCTTGACTGCCTGTATGCATTTTCGACGCCGTCCCTTCGCCACTAAGGACGTCTCGCCTGCATAGGCACAGACGTCTGGCCGGCGCTACACACACGGCGCACGTGTGCCGAGCTGCTCCATCCTCGTTGGCGGTGTGTACGTACACGCGCGCGGGCGCGAGCAGCACGGGGCTCGCTCGCCAGCCGCATGTGTGCGCTGCGTCGCGAGCAGCGCACGTGCGGACACGGCGAACGAGGACATATGGAACAGGGCGAAATGGCACTTGCCTGACGCCTTTATCTGACGCGATCACGTCGACGCCACGCGGTTGTTGCCGCGGGTTAATTCCAGGCAGCGAAACTTCCTGAACAAGCTTCTAGATGTGACGATTGGAGAACGTAGGTGCACGATTCGATTCTCGACAGCTCAGTGCGCGCCCGGCCCATGGTCCACATGGTGCGCGTAAGAAGCCATACTTCGAATAGTTCGATTCGATCAGGCGCTCTGTGCATAGTTTGAAGAGAGAAAGGAAGAGCGAGAAATCCCGGATGGAGAGTCATCGCTGTCGAAGAAGGAAACAAAGAGCAAATAAGCGCCCGTGCCAAGTCAGTTCACACCGCCGGGAACCATCCCCTCCTCTGTAGTCGCCCCGTCTCGGCTGGCGTGCCGAGTGGGAAAGGGCGCGGTTGCTTCTTGACTGTCAAGGTCGGAACCGGCGGACTCTCCAATTGGACGCTCGCGGGCCACATGGCGTTCGGGTTCTTCTCTATAAGAAGGGACCCTGTGCCGTAAATGGCCGCATTTGGTGGTTTGGGACCCGTCCTGTATTTTGGAAGAAAATTTTCTGCGCTCGGAGGCTCTCGTCGCGGAAAATAAGCTGTCTACCCGCAGCATGATGTGTGTCGGCTACGCGTCGCTCTTGCTTGCCGCCTTTGCGCTGTCACAGCCTGCGCTTGGCTTCAACCCTGTCGTGAAGACTTCCTCGGGCACCGTAATGGGACGCCGTGTTCAGCACAGGGGTAAGGAAGTGGACGTGTTTTACGGAATACCTTACGCCAAGCCGCCTCTTGGCGACTACCGCTTCAGGGAGCCCTTCCCCGTCGAGCCTTGGTCAGGGACCTACAACGCCACCGTTAAGCGGCCCTCGTGTGTGCAAGTCAAGCCGAAGGAAGACAATTCATCATATTCCCCGCTTCTGAAGATGGCGAACATGCAGCCCGTCAGCGAAGACTGTCTGACGTTAAATGTATGGCGACCGGCATCGTGCGGAGGAGGTGACTGCCGCGATCTTCCGGTCTTCGTCTACATCTTCGGAGGTGGCTTCGCCATAGGCGACGCTTCGATTTTCATCTACGACGGTGTTCACTTCGTTGCCTCCACGGACGTGATCTACGTGACAATGAACTACAGGGTGAGCATTTTCGGCTTCCTCGACGCCGGCAATAAGGAGATGCCCGGAAACATGGGGTTGCTCGACCAGGTCATGGCGCTTCGCTGGGTTAAGAGCAATATACATCATTTCGGCGGCGATCCGGACATGGTCACCCTGGGAGGCCAGAGCGCCGGCGCCATTTCGGTGGGCTACCACGCGATATCTCCGATGAGCAAGGGTCTGTTCCGGCGTGTCATTATGGAGAGCGGAAGTCCGCTGTCAACCGTCGGCCTGCACCACGCATCCGGACCAGGCCAGATGATAGCCGTGGCCAACGTGGCCGGCTGCTACGACCTGTCGAGACCGGCGGAGCAGCAGATCGACGAGATGATCAAGTGCCTCCGAAAGAAGGATGCCGAAGAGTTGCTCAGGGCGGCGCAAGAAGGTCTGGGTATGAAGGTTTACTTGTACTTCCCGAGGGTTCACAGCCAGTTTATGCCCCTGGACCCATCCGACCCCGACACGTACTCGGTGAATGCCAAGGAGGTCTTCTTCGGACTCACCAAGAACGAGGGTATGCTATTCGCGTACGTTATTCACAAGAAGTTCGAGAGCCAGACTGACTTCATCCAGAGCAACTTCCCCACCGTGATGCGCACCGTACTCAGGAGCTTCTTCCAACACATGCCCACCCGAGCTGCTCACGACATTGCCATCGCCTACACGGAAGGAAAGGATGAGCTCTCGGAGGACGAGCTAAAAGCCGTCGCGAGCGCCGTGCTCGGCGATATTATATTTACATGTCCTAGTCAGCTGTTTGCCGATGTCCTGATAAAGAAAAAAGTTCCGCTCTATCACTACGCTTTCATGCACAAGCCGACGGCCAGCTTTCTTGGCAACTTCTCGGACGAGGTAACCCACGCCGAAGAGCTTCCCTTCACGAGAGGTGTGATCGACGCGCAGCGGCAAGAGTTCCAAAAGATTACAGCGGGCGCGAGTGACCCCGTTATCAGGGACTTCGTGACGACGCCCGAAGAGGTGCAGTTCAGCGAGGAGCTGATACAGACCTGGGGTGCCTTCATCAAAACTGGGTAAGTCTCCTTCGGCTCAATTCTTACAAAGTGCGTTGATCTATAAGTGCAACTTCCTTTCCACTGTCTTATTAGATAAGCTACGGCATTAAGGCCGTTTACTATTACACTGTGGGAGAAATGCATTGCATAGCAAGGAATACGAAAATTATGAGTATTGCAAAATTATTTTTCATCGAATATCCAAGGCTTATGTTATCACGTATTGATTTATTTTCTCTCTTGGAGCTCGTCAAAATAGGTACATGGAAAGGTTTAACGCCAACGAATGGAGAAGTGGAAGAGGCCATATGGCTACGCCAACCTGAACAAACTTACAAAAAGTGCGACTGAATACATAGTAGAAACGGCGCGTAGCTAATTGAGGGAGAAGCAGGATAAGAAATTCGGTAGCAGTGAATAGAAAAAAAAATAAAATAAGAGAAGCTTTTTGCTGCAGTCCGTCTCACCACTGCTTGCTCGAGTTGTAGAGCTTTAGAAGTGAGCCTCCTTTTTTCTTTGTTTTTTTTTCTTGCTAAGAGATATGGGTTTTCATTTTGCTCATCACTCGTGCTTCAGACCTCGAGTACCATTTTCGCTTTACAGTGAAGATGATGACACCAACGAGGCAGGCGACAAAATCCTGTTACGAGGCCGTGAATCTGATTCCGAGTAGTGCCGTAATGTGTGACCTTCAAGATGCGTTCAGGCTATTCGATATCTCGCATAGACGCTGTAACTGTACTCGAGCGCTCGAGGAACGAACGCGTAGCACCTGCAAAAACATATACGCGCCGCTTACAAAGGCGCGAACTTCATATGAACACTTCAATTTCTTTTTTAGCATTGAAGCCACGGCAAGTTACTTCTCGCCATCAAAGTTTGTTCTTCCATGCACGAGTAAGGAACCGAAGGGCACTACATAATGTAACGATTATGAACCTTCGGATACAGAGCGGCCGTGCATCAATTCCCGCGTTCTTCGAGATGCGGGCCGATATTTCACCTCTCGCGAGGCCGCCCTTTGCAGGGGGAAACAATGTCGCCACGTGCGGACGTCACTGAGTCTGCGCTGTGGACGTGACTGCCGCAGGCGACGGCTTCTCCGTTGGGTGCCGCCACGAGGGGAAACGAAATTGTGCTCGCGGTCATCGAATTCTGCAGTATCCAGTGGTTGCGAATGGCTGCCCTTCCGCAGCCGCCACCCTCGTCGAAGCTCGATGTTTTATTCAGGCTCTCCCGTTGGGACTACGTGGGGGACTACCGCGCTAGCGCGAGTGCCGCCGCATCGCGTCCACCGTGCAGCCGTTCTGACCGGAGGCAATGGCCTCCGTCGTGCCAAGCCAGTCTCGGAGAAAGGGCAGAGCATCGCGGCTCGCTCCGCTCTTGTCTGCGTTTGCTGTAACGGTGTGCCAACTGCCGTATCGCGTAATTAGCCTGAGGGAAGCGATGGAGGCCTCGCGCGACTTGTCTTGCGCGAGCGGGCGCCGGCGTCATCGCTACGCACCGACGCTTTTTTTGGCGCTGCGAGCGCCGGGCATACGCCAGCGCGAGCACGTGCGCGCCATTCCATACGGTCAGGCATGTGACTGGAGGCCCCCGTTTTGATGATTTCCCTCTTGTCTACGACAGGATGATGTGGCTATTCGGAGAACATCTTGAAGGGGCGGCGCAAGACGACGGAGACAGAAGGCAGGAACACACAGGACAGCGCTGAATTGTGTGTTCCTGCCTTCTGCCGTCGTCTTGCGCCGGGCCTTCAAGACGTTCAGCACGTACCAACTCGCCCAAATGTCGATACTTCTACGACTATTCGGACGTCTAAGTTTGTCCCGTTGGCACGTCACGTTTTATTACGCACTTTTTCCTGACGGCATCGAAAAATCAGCGCCGTGTCGTCTTTCATCGCTTGAAGGACGCGTTTGAATTTTGGGCGTTCCGCAAGTCTGCGCGCCTTGAGTCGTGGCGTGACGCGCGCAGGCAGCGAGCCCATTGAAAGCCGTGCTTTGAAAAAAAAAAAGAAGATGATAGTTTCATGCGTCGTCCACGTCCCCGTTGATATGTATTGGCTCTCGCTTCCCGGCGCCACGTTATGGTCTAAGGCGTGCAAGCCTTTTGGTGTGATGCGTTGGCTGAGCGCGCTCTCGGTAAGCATTCGCAAGTAGCCATGTACATGAGCAATGTATGAAATGAAAAATAGGCGCGTAGGTTGTGCGCAATGTACGAGAGAGGCCGTCACAAATTATTTCATTTCTATCGCAAGTTGTCGGGAACTACAGCACGTGGTTTCCAATGTAATTGTTCTTGAATTTGCCCTTATTGATGTTTTGTAATTCTAAATAAATAACATATATTTGAAATTCATATTGATCAGTGTATGTCACATTTCCTTATGTGGGCTCCGTTACTGTATAAGGGTTATCTATTCTAAATGCCGCTCAGTTTATTGTCGATATCATCTGCTGTCTTTGTGAAATGTGACGTGCTCTTCACTGAATAGCCTTAGGCATTGCAGCAGTGACCCTGTGGCATACGCGCCTGTCGCCTACCATCACCACAGATGAGCACGCGGTGCCTGCGTTCATTCTCAAACGTGAAATTTTTCTCTGTCCACAATAGAGGACAAGATGCCACCACAGATGTCACAAGTGATTCGTTTACAACTGCGAGCACTTTGGGAACAAGGTTCCCGAAGAGTGTCGGAAACGTCGGTTTATGGCTGTCTTAGTTGTCCACCTGCCACAATGAGTCAGCGGTTATAGAGTTGACTGCTGAGCACAAGGTGGCAAGCCGGACCTCCTACCGCTGCCATCGCATTCCGAGGGGAAGGTACCGTAAAAAGACACTTGCATACTTGTTAAAGAGCATTATGTGGTCAAACGTGACTCGAGGAACCCGCACTACGGTATCCTCTATATATCATTGTGTGGTTCCGTGATGTAAACCACTTCACTTAATACTCCTTAATGGTTTTGTAAATTTTACGATCATGCAGTGACACGATTTCTAATTGCTATGGCAGTAGTCAGACCGCTTTCCATCAAGCGTTTGACTGCCTATAGACGTGTTTTGACGGCAAGGCTGTGATAGCAAGCTGCTACGACTTTCGTGTCCAGAAATATTAGCGCAGGCGAGGTGCGGACTTCAATAGTTACAGATTATGCATAGCGGGGATACTTGAAAAACACCTTCTTTTCTTGTTTTTTTCTGGTGGCAATCTGTTGGAGCCTATGTTGTCTTTATTCAGTTACACAAATCTTGTTGGGTTTTAGCAGGTATTAAATATAGTTCACTTGCGTGCATATTAACTTTCGGGTTCGATAGCTATGAATAATTTTGTTTACAGATGTGAATACTAATTGCCGGCTTCTCAAGCAAACCTTATTCGTGGAGCGAATAATTTGGATAAATGGGTGTCATATATTACGCGTTAGGCGTAGAAGCGGGAATAAAGGTGTCGTATCATGTTTAATCATTAGTATGCATCATATTTTCTGATCCTAATTTTGTTATCTTGCGTTATCTCTAAATGGGGAACTTATGCGCGGATTTCAAAGAACTGTATGCAGGGGCCCTATAACGTAAAACTATTCCAATATGTTTCTATTCCCATCTCCTGAAGTCAAATTTGCGTAGCCGCCGACGCAAGCATCGGGCGGTCACCCGCAAGGTTGTCTGAACAGACCAATCAAACGCCCTCCTCGTTCACAGCAGGTCACTTTTGTTTGCTTGAAAAGCGAATAACATTGCCCACACTAAGCGGCTTGTCTTACCTAATTGGCTGACAAGAGGCGAGGAGCACGCTCAAGTGGAGAGGGATTCGATGGGACCGAGCCGCTGCACTGAAAATCGATAACCGGATGAAGAGTGTGGTGCCGGCGTCTGTGATTCGTCCGCTTTCTCTTACTTAGCTTGCAGTGGGTGGTCTAAAATCGCGGCGGCATGCAACGGAAGCTCAAGAATGGCGCTAAAATGGCTTCTCAGCAAAGAAGACTTGGTAGAACGAGGCCGTAAACGTGCCGAAAGTGCTCGAATACGTTACACGGCCATGCAAAAAGTTTTACTATACGCAAATAAACCCGTGCTATCCGGCAGGTGCGAGTAGCCATTGCCTGAGCGATCAGCAGCAGCCATCTTTTATTCCTTCCGGAACGGGGCAGCCTGCTGCTATTCAGAAGAAAATTCAGTTTTGTTCGGTAAATTAATGCATCTTTAACGCGCAGATGTCACTTTGACGCTGTGAGTTTTTGCGGTTTTGTGACGTCGCGTGACAGGCAGGTGAAGTGGGTGTCGTGTGAACACTTTTGACCGATAGCTGAGGGCTAATGGTGAAATGGCGTCGAATCAGAAATAACTATTTTTGTTTTGTTTGATCAAATTATGCATAATCAGTGTGTAGAAGTCATATCAGATGGGGAGCTATCGCGGTTTTCGTGACGTCGCGTGACAGACAGGTGAAGTGGGGCTGGTCCAAAAAATTTTTAGACCAATCGCGGTGGGCTGATTGCAGAATTGGAATAAAAAAGTTTGGAATAGTTTTACGTTATAGCGCCCCAGTTCCAGTACGGTATACTGTTGCGAGCCTTGAAACTATATTTGTCACGACCTAGAGCACCACTTCGCAACTTTATGACCTCCCGGCTCTATCATCCTCCCAAAGTCAAGGCTCCAAAGAGTAATCAAGTTCAAAAAATCTGTCATTGGACATCACTTTGGGTCGCTTTGGGTTCCACCGCATATGCCCTGCGTAACCAAGAGATTGCACCGAGAGGAAGCCTCAGTTCTATATCGAATAAGGACAGGATCTGCTAATACACCGGTTTGGTTATTTAAGACTGGGCGAGTCAATTCTCCGAACTGTACGGCATGCAACGAGACAAGAAACATTGAGCACTTTTTTGTGGTTCTGCCAGAACTTCCAAGATGAAAGGGACGCTCTACTGAAGAATCTGCAAAAAAAGGGACCTTCCGCAAGCGTGCCTGCAACACCTTATATTTTCACGAGGGATCAGTTATAGCCCGCAAAGAAATTTCGCGTCTCCTTAGCGACTTCTTAAGAGAGACTGGTTTGATGGACATATGGTGAAACCCTTCAGCGGTATTGTAGGAGACGCTCAGGCGGAGCAATTGCCGGCCTTGATCGCCAGGCTAAACCCGCCTGTTGCTACAATTCACCACCACCACCACCACCACCACATCAATATTATAAAGTCCACAGCATTGTCAGTTGCAACTATTTTCAAATATCGCCGACAGAAGACATCGCAGCTGAAGGCGACGAAGGGACTACTTCGGTTTATGAAGGAGGCGGGCTTGGACAAGCGGCTGTGACAGTGATGTCACGCACCGCGCAAGAGTGACAGACTGCAACTAACGATGTGTGTGCCGTGTTATGTGCTCTCTATCTCTTCTCCCCATCTTTCATCACCTCCATCCCGCTCCCATGTGTAGGGTAGCAAACCGGTTAAGCTAAACTGGTTAACATCCCTGCCTTCCTTCTCCACATTTTCCTTCCTTCCTTCCTTCCTTCCTTCCTTCCTTCCTTCCACTGTATTTCCCGCACTGCGACCTCTTAAGAACATATATACATATACAATACAATATATAGAATGTATACAATATACATATATATAAGCGTTGGCGATACGTCCACCACCACGATGTCTCTCCGCAGCGGGACATGCTCGTTTGCACGGGCATCCAACTTATCGTTAACAAAGTAGGAAATGTACGCGGCCATACTCCGTGCATCCACTTGCTTAACGAGCTTTTAATTAGGTGGCATTTATGGTGCTGCCACCTGCAGCAGGAAAATGGCGGTCTTATGAGGACGTGATACGAAGAAAAAGAAGCCGTTGAGCGAGGCTTCTGTGAGCTTTAGTATTCCACTTTTATTCATTGCAAATATCGTGCTAGAATGATGCCGGAGCGTGTTTACCAACTGCGTCGTCTTCTCGGGAAGCGCGACGGGATTCCCGCCGACTTCGAAGCATAGGCGCACTACGTGGACAACGCGAGCGAATTTCTCTTTAAGCAGTCGGCCCTCTTTGTAAGCGTAGCAAGGATAGCATTGAAAGAAATGATGCTCGAGGAGGAAAATGTTGCAAGCGCATTTTCGTTTTTCTTTGCATCTTTAGTGGGAACGAAAATATAAACGAAGAACCTGCTAACGCGGCATATTCAGTATGTAGTCAGGGCTTCATGAACTATCGATGCCTTGCACCGTTTCATGCGCGAAAGAGAGAGGGAGAGAGAGAGAGGGAAAACAAGAGGTGAAAGGCAGAGAGGGTAACTATAGAAGGAAGCACGCTATAACGTAAAGCTATTCTAAACTTTTCTATTCCAATTCTGTAATCAGCCCTCCGCTATTGGTCAAACACTTTTTGGACCACCCCACTTGACCTGTACGTCACCTGACGTCACGAAAACCGCGATAGCTCCTCATCTGATATGGTGTGTACACACTGATTATGCATGGTTTGATCGAACAAAAGAAAAATAGCTATTTCTGATTCGACGCCTTTTCATCATTAGCCCTCGGCTATCGGTCAAAAGTTTTCACGCGACACCCACTTCACCTGCCTGTCACACGACGTCACAAAACCGCAAAAACTCACAGCGTCAAAATGACATCTGCGCGTTAAAGATGCATTAATATGCCGAACAAAACTGAATTTTCTTCTGAATAGCAGCAGGCTGCCCCGTTCCGGAAGGAATAAAAGATGGCTGCTGCTGATCGCTCAGGCACTGGCTACTCGCACCTGCCGGATAGCATGGGTTTATTTGCGTATAATAAACTTTTTGCATGGCCGTGTAACGTTTTCGAGCACTTTCGGCACGTTTACGACCTCGTTCTACCAACTCTTCTTTGCTGAGAATCCATTTTAGCGCCATTATTAAGCTTCCGTTGCTTGCCGCCGCGATTTTCGACCAGCCACCGCAAGCTAAGTAAGAGAAAGTGGACCTATCGCAGACGCCGGCACCACCCTCTTCATCCGGTTATCGATTTTCAGTGCAGTGGCACGGTCCCATCGAATCCCTCTCCACTTGAGCGTGCTCCTCGCCTCTTGTCAGCCAATTAGATAAGACAAGCCGCTTAGTGTGGGCAATGTTATTCGCTTTTCAAGCAAACAAAAGTGACCTGCTGTGAACGAGGATCGCATTTGATTGGTCTGTTCAGACAACCTTGCGGGTGACCGCCCGATGCTTGCGTCGGCGGTTACGTAAATTTGACGCCAGGAGACTGGAATAAAATATATATTGGAATAGTTTTACTTTATAGGGCCCGAGGTGTCCGAGTGGGAGAGATAATAATGATAATCGGCATTATTTTTATGTAGGTACCTATATATTTGCACTGACTTACAGAAGTGATTAGGATGTAGCCTGTCACTTCATGCCCTGGTACTTCAAACTGTATAGGACCAAAAAGTATTCGAATATAAAGCGAACAGGATATATAATAATTTTTATTGTGTCTCGATAAGAATTTTTTATCATGCCCACGAGATATTGTAAAATTCTGCGCTTTTGACTTAATACAGATGACAGGATTCACGCCTGTCGCCCTTGAAATTCCGAGTTTCCATCTCTAACATTATGGCGGAACAATCGGCGAAGAGCGAAAGTAACCGATAACGCACACTCTCGTTCAGTAGCGAAAGAAAGAAAGAACGAACGTAAGAGTGAACGAAAGATAAGGTTTCTGGGAAAACACCTCGGAGACATCGACTATATATGGTGGAAGGGGTATCGCTGCGCAAGGACAACCTCGCTGCCGGCGGCGTCAGTCGCGACAAGATCGGTTAGCCTTCAGCGCCTAGGTCACGGCCTTCGACCGGATCTGTGCCTCAGGTTGTGTTCGCACAGCGGCGCCCCTGGATATCGAACGTAAGATACCGAGAGTTCAGAACTACCCTTGTATAGTCTGTATTAGTTTGCGACTTGTGTTACCGGAATGACCGGAACGCCAGTTGGCTCATTGCAACTTGTTACAGGAGACGCGTATGGGAGGGCTACCCTGGAGAGAACGTGTAGAGACTCCTGACACGTGCCAAGGTGCGAGCACGCAGATGTTGTTGAAACGTTCCATTACGCTCCAACAGGTGGAGTGTGTTTTCTGCGACAGCAGTTGTTTGCGAGGGAATGGGGTTGCGCCGTCTCGCCCGTGTACATTCGCGCTTTAAGTTCCAATTCTAATCATTCTAGCATTTTAATTGTTCGCATTGTTTCTTGAATTTTCTTTTACGTCTTGATAATTATTCTCCATATCTTGTAAATATTACACCCCAGTTTTCCTAATCATAGCGTGTGCCTGTATTGCATTCGCACTTTACTATGCTTTCATTATATGTAGTTATCCTCACATCGGAATTTGGTATAGCTTGCACAACATTTGGACAAGATTAGAGGAAATTGCAGAGCCTTGCAGGACATTTAAGAAGATTCACTTAGGGCAATTCAGAGCGGCGGTGTTGCAGGTGTCAGTGCCCGAGGGCTCTGAGTGCTCAGCGGGAGCACGCCGTCGCGTTTGCACGCGCAGCTCACGTGTCCAAGCTTCGTGCATTACAATATCGAGCAGAGACGGGAGGGGTTGGGCTCTTTTAACCGCACGGACTGGCTATGCGTGCGTTCAAAGCCTATTGCTGTGTTGTACCTTTTGTGTAGAGTTGTTTCGCCCTCCCTTTTCGTCACCGTACCAGTAATGAACATTTAGAATGTAACCCTTTATCTATGGTTATAATGGAAATGCGAAAAGTTGCTGGTATTTCATTCCAAAGCAGCAGCATCTAGTACGCAAAAAGATGTTGCTGTTATGATCGAGCAGTCTCAATACTGAGGACCGCGTTTATAATAAAAGTGACACTTCTTTAAGAATTGGCGCACTTAATGCTATGCCTTGCGGTATCAGAAACGAGACAACGGATTCTCACACGAATTCAGTTGGTGGCTAAGTGAAATTCATACGTATTTTATGAATTTATTCTTTATTTCTAAGGAAGAGTTAACGAAACCTCCTTTTGTCAGAAAAAAGAAAGAACGGCATTAAAGGACTCTATGGAGTTAATTTTGTCGTCGCACGAGAGGTAACAATAATCGGTTGGGTATTTCTCGCCGCTTTGTTTCCCCCGTGAGTGCCAGGTTTATTGATCTATAGTGGGTGCGCCTAACGTAGGTGCCTTTATGAGTCAGAGCAATAAGCAAAGCGATGCGCAGCCAAGCCATAGAGAAAGAAATGCATCAAGAGCTGACACTCACATAGAGCCCAGCGGCCGAATCGACTGTAGAGCACCAATCCGCAGGCATTAAAACCTGACCCAGACTTCCGGGTTTGTCTCCGGGCGCGCGCGTTTTGAACGCTAGCTGGAACGCGCCACGCCGGCTGCGCTAATCGGTGCAGTTTCTTTTTTCCCTTCTGATGCTAAACCTCGCGCGGTCATTGTGTGGAATTTTTTTATTATTTAGTAAAAATGATTGCGAACGATCTTTACAAGCTTCCAGCGCATCTGTGCCACGTGAAATTCCGTAAACTAGACGCAAGACGCCTTGTGAAATTAGGAAATGTTTATTTTGCTCTATGTAAATGTTCGCTCTAGGCTTTTTGTGCATTCATCCGACGTCGCGGCACCAGGTAAGCAGCAGTATTTCCCGTACAAAGCTCCACTGGACGACGTCAGCTGAAAAATTAAATTACAAGCATGTGTCATTATGGTATTTAAACCTTGTAGGAATACTCCGTGTAGAGGCGAAACGTGCGAAAGTGGTGAATGGGCGGCATTACAAATGCAAGCAATTCGCTTTTACATACATGGCGTAGAAAATGCCCGACTCATCCCAAACAGTACCATAAAATATGAAGAAGGAATCTTATTTGGAAACATTCCCCTATTTCCGGGAATTATTTCCTGCACTTCAAAAGCGCAAATACACGACCGACTGCGCGTTTCTAAAAGATCAGCCGACGCGATGGTACGTACAAAGAGGTGGCCACAACACAGGCTCCCAGCCAGACCATTCTAGACGCTCGCAGAATGATTTCTACTCGAACTGAAGACAAATGCGTGGGTACAAAGCCTGTTTTCAATCGTTCAGAAGAGAGAATTTTCGAGTTACAAGTTCCCGGTTCTTTAGCTCTTCGGCGTTATCTTTTGCGCGTTCTGCCGGCGCAAGCAACACACTCCCGTGTTATCACTCTTGGCAATCGCTCGTCGCGTTTTCGTCAAGCGTGACCACCGAAAGAAGGTATACGTCGTTGCGGGTCTATAAAAAGTGTCACAGACTTGTCTCACTGAGATTCAATACACGCCAAACTAACTTTCTCACCACGGCCGAGCTGCTTTCTGCTAACGGCGTCAGAACGCCAGGCGCGGCGAGCGTGCCTCAAAAGTATTCCAAAAAATAACGAAATTACAATAAGTTTGGGGGTCAGAGAAAGCGTCACGAATTTGTCCTAGTAAGATACAGTACACGCGAAACTAAGTGCGTCACAAGACCGAGCTGCTTTTCCCTAACTGCGTCACAAAGCCGAGTTCGGCGAAAGTGCCCCAAAACTACCGAAATAAGTTCCAATAATGTTGGGGCCCATAGAAAGCACCACAAACACCTCCCAGCACCAGTCATTATCTCAAATTAACTGCGCTAGGACGGCCGAGCTCTTTTTCACTAACCCCTTCAGTCACGAATTATGATCGATTGTCAATACATGAGTGAAACATACATGTTTTTTTGCCAGGATGCTTGAGGCATAACTGAAAGCAAGTCGAGGTGGTAGAATGACATTTTGTGCATTTTATGTGGAGTCATTGTAATTACAGACTAACCAAATATTTGAATATTGTAAAGCCAGTCATGCTATGTTTCTTTATAAAAAGGATTGAATTACCCGCTCGAATTAATTACAAACAGAGTTTGTTTATTAGCAGAAAACATTTCGAGAAAAAGAAATATTTGGAAGTTGCTGCCTACATGCCCCACGTGAAACGTCATTTAAAACCTGGTAGCGCCTTCACTAAAGCTGCACACTGTAACGATGCATACCACTTGCAAGTAAAATGGCAGTAATTTTGGTTAGCAGAATGTTCAAATTACCCTAAGCTTAATCTTTAAGCCCTATTCCTTGCTACCACTGTACATAAATGGCAAAATTAGGTCACCTCCACAAATGTGGACGCAGTGCCTAAAGGGACTAATTGCGCCACGAGTCATGGTACGTCCCGTAAGTCTAATCGCGTCAAACGCGTCGCAGACTGTCGAACAATATTTCTCACCTTGCCGTTGTCCAATATTGCAGTTGTGCCGTGTCGAAGTGCACAAGAAACGTAAAAATGCGTCGGGATCCCAACAAACCAGGCTACATACGCCCCCCCCCCCTAAATAAAAGAAAAAAAAAAGAAAAGAAAAAGGAGCCGGGTCGCCGAACGGGCGAACTTCCAATGTACAGCAAGCCTCTCTCGCATAGATGGCGTGTCTGGCGGATGGCGCATGCATCTAGCGCGACTGGTTAGCTTGTTGCTAGGGGACGCGATAAAATTAAGTCGCAAAGTATAAGTTCATTTATACGCAATGCTTTTTAGTTTTATAGCGGGAAATAATAAAAATAAAATTTAACAATGTCTGTTAACATTGTTCCTTTCACGTTCACGTTCACGTTCATTTCACGTTCCTTTTTTCCTATACTTCTGGAAACTAACGGACGGCAATAATACTAGCGTGACGTATTTACTGTTTCCAGTTTTCGCCGAGTGTCCCCTCTTGCGGAATTTCTTTCTCTATGGCCGAATGCACAACCCGCACTGCTGCGTCATTCGTGCTTTTCGAGAGAACTGGGTGTTCCCACAGCAGATTTGGCATTTTCCACCTTCCGTGGCACATACTGGCTCCCCTTCGTTCTTTGAATGATGATACGCTGTGTTTCAGCACCGTACGTCACATCTTGAGGCTGCGCTCTCCCAAGAACCGGCTCTACTTACTGCCTCAAAAGCCGTTCCGTCTGCTTGTTCTACTTGTTCTTCTTTTTTCTTCTTGTCTTTCTCTTTTCCACGACGGGCTCTCGTGAATAAACAAGAGATCGCGCGGTCCTGTTTAGAGAAAAGCACGGGTGTTCACACCGGTGCCAGCCAGGAGAGTCGCTGAGGGCACATCTTGCTGGCCTGGGACGTGTTTACGAAAACATGGTCGTCGAGACGCAGGGCAACGTGGCATTACGCTGCTGTTGCGCATGCATATATTCCACAGCGTGCGGCCTTTACTATATATATTCCATCTTGCGGGTTTCCGCAGAACTATTACGTCAAACTCTTGCCTTTGCATCGTGTTGTCGACAAATTCGACTTCGCCCTGCCATCTGGTAGCCACCTGGTTAGCTCAGATGGTAGAGCGGCTTCCCCGGAAAGGCGGCGGTCCTGGGTTTGAGTGCCGGTCCCAGACAAATTTTCTTCAGCTGCGAAGCTTTTGTTTCGAGGAACCCATATTAGTTTCCTTTGTAGCACTTAGCTGCGTTTGGGTGGATGTCTCATTTTCCTTTTATTCCACAGCGTGTTAAGTTTAGCCCGTGATCCCGAGGCACGCTTTCCAGAGGCTCCCAGATATAGCTTGCGATGTGGAAGTGTGCGCGATGACTGCTGCATAATTATGCACACATTTAAATGGCGTGTCTTTCCGCAAGACACTCATTGGTGCCGCATTTCGGGTACAGGTAGACCGTCAGACGGCAAGTCGGCACCTTGCAACGGCCGAAAGTAAGAGTGACACTCACCAGCCCCGCTCCTTGTTGCATCCACTTATGCAAGACAGAAAGGAAGATATAAATAAATAAATAAATAAATAAATAAATAAATAAATAAATAGATAAATAAACAATGCGAAAACGCCAACAGTTCCTCGCTCTCAGCAGCACGATTTGTAAATGAGAGGTATTTGGTTTCGGTTGGCACCGCACAGGAATGCAGCCTGTGCTTTGGATGCTATTAAATGAATTTTTTTCATTGTGGGCCCATTTCTCGCTGCGACGTCTAGCAATTAACGGAGAAGATTACTAGTAGACGTGGCGCATCTGGGTCACCATACAGTTTCTGTAGTTAAGCCAATTAACTACGTGGATTTCTAAAATTTTTACTTAAGAAACTCCTTGCACATCCTGCATTTGAGAATGAAAATTGGAGCATTTTTTAATGGACCACATATAAGGTTCAACAGGGTGATTAAGGGCTGGTTGCTTTTTAGGGTGCAGTTATTTATTTCTCTAGGAATAACGGCATAGAGCACGTGAGGATTGTCGAGAATAACACTAATGTCATCTGCTGCAGGCGCAGTGGTCTGGATTCGCTGCTGTGATTTGAATTTCTCTGAGTTGATTTAGTCCACAGCAGTACATACTACATTAGAGGGTATGTACGGATCTGCCCGTTCAGTACACAGCGATCAAGACGACATGTGTGGCAACACCACTTAAATGCTGACAAATGGGTCCGCAAGTGTAATGTACACAGCCCGGCCACTGTACCGTATAATATACCTCTGTTGTGGATCCGTGCCGACCGTGGAGGTCACGTGCGCACTTTCCGCCGCGACGAGGCTCCCGGCACTCGTGGCGCTCTCGCAATCGCTCCATCTTTCCAGCTGTGTGAGCGGTTGCGTTTTGACAAAGAAAATGCTTCGATGGGTTTCCTTGGAAGCTTCCGCCAAGTCCTCCGTCGAGGGGGTAGGACGCATTCATTGACAAAGTGTGCTGCTCGACATGCGAGGAAACACCGCGCCGCATCTCGCTAGTTTGCTTTACAGTATACTTGAAGGGGAAAGGAAGAAGGGCGTGGGCGGTTGACAGCAGGAGTCAGGCGGCGCCATCTGTGCGAACGTATTGTGGGGTACTGTGCCACCATGGAAAATGCCGAGTAATGAAACGTTCGAATTGCCTTGAATGTTGCTTGTTGTAAAGGTTAGTCCTGACGATCCATAATTAAAGCTTTTGTGCAATTGAGTCTTTCTAACAACTCTTGATTCTGCCTTAGTACATCTCAAAATTATGTTACTCGCTTAAAATACAAACAAACAAACAAACAAACAAACAAACAAACAAACAGAAAGCGGTAACGTACATTTGAAGCGGCGCGCCATGGACGCATACATTCGCGTGCTTAGCCGCCGGCTGAGGCTATAACCATACAGCCTAGCTTAAATAATTACGCTATAATTTCTAACCCTCGTGCCATAAGTAAGAAAAACGTCATCCCACATGCTGTTCTTGTACAGACTACATCTTTGTGACAGACGAAACAACTGCGTTGTCAGCCGGGTGCGTTCCCAAGCTGTCTTGGCTCTTGGACAATTGCCTATCCGAAACAACCCCATTTCCTGCCGTTTCAATGAACGCAACTTCATCGCAATGCCACATTTCCCTCTAGGCAGTTGTAGCAAACTCTGCGGAACCTCGTACCATCTCATCAGCTTATGTTGCCTTGTCTTGCTGCTGAGCCTATAGCGTTTTGCTGACACACAGCTTGAACTGCAGGAGGACAAGAAAAAATCGGCTCTACACGCCGTCTGATGCGGCAGCGGCCGAAGAGCATAGATCTTTATGAAAGGACTGGTGTCGATGTCTGTTGCGGCTACATGAAAACACGGAAGTGTTTTTATCAAGCCGCAACATACGGTATCACTGGAGGCACGTATTTCTGTGGTCCCTAATGGCCGCAGATGACTGGTGTTACTTCTAATTTATTTTGGGCGAAACTGGCAAGCAGTGCATGCAGATATCATATTACACGAGTTACACCGTGGAATGCCACCTACGTGTGAAATTTGAACGTGAACGAACCAGCGGTTTAACTGGAAGAAATATTTATACGGGATTTGCTTATTCACGGAACATAGGGTACATACGTACACGTACGTAAGTACTTTCAACCGCAAAAATTTACTGAGCCCGAGATCTGAGAAAAAAGAAACAAACGAAATTTCTCTGTAACCAATGCATCCGCTTGCGAACCAAGTGCAGTAGGTGCTTACTCGCACTACAACCACATTGCTCATCTAAATTTTAGGCTAAGCCAACAGCAAGAGGTTTAGGAGTATACAAATACATACATACATACATACATACATACATACATACATACATACATACATACATACATACATACATACATACATACATACATACATACATACATACATACATACATACATACATACATACATACATACATACATACATACATACATGTTATTCTTGATCTTTCAGAAAGGGTTTGTAAACTCTTCGTCCTTGGCACCGAATGACGAATAGATGACCTTACACCATAAGGCAAGAAGTGATAAAGAAAGGAAAAAAGAAAACACAAGCCCTGACAACAGACATATATCTTACAGCGGGGTGCAATCTCATCAAGTGCTTATGGGTAACGGTTTCTTCCTGCTGCCTTTGAATACAACCGAAAAGTGAAATGCGTACTGAAACAAATATCACAAATCGGGTGAACGGAACAGTGTTTGCTTTGCTGGCATAGTGCAGTGAAAAGCTTCGCAGTTCTTGCAAACTTTGCACGTTCACTATGCAACCGTGATTGAGATATAGATGTAGCGACCGCGAAGATTAGCGCGTATAGGTGTTTGCAGGCCCCTTGTTGGTAAACACGCCACGCGAGCCTGCCAACTTATACCGCTAGGATCGGCCTTGGCGATGCCGCTGGCTCTACTTAGGGCACATTTTAGAGTACACACAAAAAGTGCACCCGTAGAAAGCCTGTCGCCGAAGGCAAAGTTGCCCCCGTCGTATGCTTGAGGAGCCCGCAGTCGATCTTAATCTGGGCCTTCGCAAGACGGCGTGCAAGCTACGCTTTCTCTCTTAATTATGCGCTGGCACGCCGCAGCAGTTCTCATTGCAGTTGTCGCGGACGTGCATGGGCTTTCATTTCGTTTTCTGCTTCCGTATTTTCAAGTACAAGCTTGCCTGCTGGCTAGCACCTTGTAGGCGTGTTGCTTGCATATTTTTCACAGGGCGCACCGCCGCAGGTAGTACGGATAAACGCGGCTCTTGCTCTTGCAACGTAGCCCAGCGCTCTGATGCCTCGTGTAATTAAGCCGCAGCACAGCGTTTCGACCTTTTCGTCAAGATCGCAGTTAATCAAATTGCACTGCCTGTATTGTCAGCCCATTCTCCTGTGGGTTGCAGGCTTTCTTTTTAATGTCGCCTGTAATCGAGTCTCGATAGAACGGAGTTTGTGTGATAACAGGTTACAGATGCAAATAACTGGCGGGCTTATCGCGAAGTTGCAGTCCAGAACAACGGGGCGTTAGGCGGATTGGCGTTAGATGAATTATGCTTAAGGTTACGTTAGCGTTGCAGGATATGCTTAGAAAATTTGATGTCGGGGTCAAGGGAAAGAAGCTAATTAGGAGCCAAACAGGGAAACAAGTCAGGGCAGTAGATAAACGCAGCAATTGCCCAAGCGGTGATGGCAAGTACTGTATACGCCTTGTTATCCGAGCAACTCAAGCACAAAGTATCAGGCTGCTATGTGTTCGTTTTTCTCGTGAGTTCTTAACTCATCTCTTTATTATTTTCCCTTATGTGTGAAGCGAGGAGGCGAGAACAATTAATTTGTATTTGTAATTACTTTTTAACTTCAAAGAACGTTTCAATGAACGCTTTAAGCATGCGACGCGACTTGCGACTTCAGCTGCGGGATGGTCTTCGGTCGTGGCAATATCTTGGATCTCAAGTGTGCCTTACAAAAGGATCTTAAATACCTTTTGTGTTAGTGTACTAGTGTGAGAACACGCGTTGTGTGCGGATATGTTCCTTCTTTTTTATCTCACTCCCTTTATTTCATCCCTTACCAACTTAAGTAGCAACAAAACATCACCTCCACACGCCGTCTGTGGTCTGTATATATGTATCTTTGGACGCACCTGATTTTTTTCATTCTGCCTTCTTTATTTCAAGCTGATAGCTGGTACACAGGTCGCAAGCTGTCAACATTTTCTCCTCTTTTCTTATTTCTATTCTTCCTTTCCCCCATTATAGGGTAGCAAACCAGGGGATTGTATTGTTGACCTCCCTGACTTTCCTCTCCTTGCTTTATTTCTCACTTGCAGATCGCTCTCAGGCCACGTAGTAATATTATGAAGTGTTTATACTTTACGTTTGCCACAAATATGCTGGATGCTCGCCCTTTGTCCCTCCTAGGTTAGCTGATCTTAAGTACGCTGGCGGCACGAGAAAGGTCTGCACTTTCACCATAACACATAGCTACGACTCCCTACTTGGTAGACTGAGACAGTAACACGTTGTTCTTTTGTCAGTTACACTGAAGTGAAGTAACGCATCAAGTCGAGGTTGTTTGATTTTTCTCTCGTTACGCAAATATCTCTTGCTTGCTTGTTGATTGCATGAGTGATATATCAGTTTAGAAGCCTTGTCAGTGTTAATGATGGGCATCTAAAAAAAATTACTTCTTGATTGATTCGATAAATATAAGAAGAGTTCGTTACGTTATTGAAGCAGTAGCTGGGCTACATATACAAACAACGCAGACAGTTTCACGCGTATTATTCTCACTTCGAACAATGCTTGCCTCGAGAATGGCAGATATCTAAGGATGTGAGACGATTCGCTTTCTTAGTGGTTCACCCCTTTACGAATTCACTCTTCAAGAAACCGAATGCAGCAAGAGGTAACCGCACGACGCCTATCGGCTGCTGGGGATTTTCTGTCCGTCAGTTATGCCACTTTACAGCGAGCCAGAAGTGTAGTGCAGTGAAGTGGCGTGCACGGAGTGGCATAGCTTGTGTTACACGTCACTAAGAGACCTTGCGGTGAGAGAAAGGCAGGTAATAAATTTATGCCGTATTAAAATGGCCTTTTCAGCGAGCTCAGGTAGCTCTCTCACAATCATGCATAGCAAAGGCTCAAATACACGAATAAATTAATTTAGTAGCGTTATTACGACCTTGTTAGCATTATAAGAGCGTGCTTATCGAATCGATAAAGCTTAGTTCATTTATTAAGCAACCTTTGAGACTTCGCAGAATCACTCGAAAACGACCATTTGAAAGGGGGGGTTGCCAACAGTCTGTAACCCAACGCAAACGGTGCTATAAATATATATAGTCATTTCATCGCGGGTCCATGCAGTTGCGTATACAATGCGGCACTATGGCGGCGTGCAGTCTTGATTGCGTTTCATTTTTATCTGCCAAACAATGTTCACGTCCCATGGGCTTGCTGCGTTGTGCAAACTGAGATACGAGTGCACCGTGTTCGAGTTTCTTACTATGGAGTCAGCAGTGACCCGAGAAAGGCTTCAAGGGGGCGCAGGATCCTTGGGCGCTGTCAAATGTAGCCGTTTGACGTATCTAATTGAGCGTGCGCTGCGACGACCTCCTTCGGTGCCGTGCACGGCGGCGACATTAGGGAGTGCAAATGAACCGCTAATGATCGCTAGAAAGTCACCGCGCAGCCGCCTGATCGAAGGACCTGGTGTGCTGCCCGCCTATTCTATTCGCGTGGCACATTCTAACTGGCCTTCCTTCTTGGTCTTTCGGTAGGAGAGGACAAAACTGTGGACCGTGAACAGATCCTCACATTGAAGATATGAAAGGACGTGAGAGTGATTGCGGAAGTGAGGGGGCGTCGGTTAGTTTCTAACGATTGTTCCGTTAGGTGCAAATCGACGTCGACATACTTGTATCCCATGTCGAGTATACCTGGCGCGGAGAGTTGATACAAGGATTGAAACTGCTAGGCTAGTCGATTCGTGCTTAAAGACAAAAATCCCTCGAACGCAGTCGCGTTGTCCCTTTTTGCGTGATTTTAATCTCTCAGTGATTGACAATAGCTTACTTCTTTTCCACGCGGGTTGCAGGTTTTGGGAGTGAATGGATGTGCCGATAGCGCTTGATAGCGGGCGAACATTAGGGGATTTAGAAGGTGCTGAACTCATAAAACAGACAATAAATCAGCATGGAGGCGGCGGCATCTTCTTTCCTCGCGCAGAGAAGCCGAGCTTTCAACGTGCAAGACTCATCTGCGAAGCAGAAGCTTCGCGAACAGGCATCGCGCACGTGCATTACGTCCCGCGACGTGCTGTCATCGCAGCGCTACGGTGAGAGACCGGTGGTGATCTCCTCGTAAGCTGGTTTTGGTGATGTTTGAGCGCTTCATAAATAACGTTTCTCGACTGAGATAAAATGGATTTTTGTACTTCATTACAGCTCGGGAAAAGTAGTGGGATAATACAATATATGTATATTAGCTGTTTAATGGGAACCTTCCTTCGTGAAATATTAAGCAATAAGAAAGAAAAAGTAACGCTTTACTACACAAACAAGCCACAATAAAAAAAAGAAGAAGTTATACAAATATATAGCGTACACGCGGCTGATTAGCGATTTGAAGCGTACGCCTTAACGCTTCTTCAAGGGATTGTGGGAGTGCTTTGTGGCAGTGTTTCGCGAATCCCCTATCACGTCCATTAGGAAAGCCTGCTTGTTACCAAACACGCCGTAGCATTTACATACGCTGTTAGCAGAATTTGCACATCGCTAATCGCACCTCGCGCAGCACTACCTGCTGATGCATTGTTGTTAAAACAAAATAAAATCTCTCTCTCTCTCGGTATAGCAATGAAACGTAGGCAAGCGTGACGTATGCCTGGTGCTGCAATGAATGTGCGAGATGAGAATGGCCAAGGCCCCGTTTCTTGCCTCCGGAAACACATGAGAGGGAAGCCTTGAGAAAGGCGAAGCCCAGACGGTATATGCACGATAGACGGCCGATTACAGTCTCGTTCCGCGATAGAAATCGAAAGCGCTTGTGAGCGACCTCCTCGCCTCTTCCTGTCGTGGCCGTACTTCGGGGCGCTGCGACGTTGCGTTCTAGCCACTTGAGGTCGGCTGCCACCGTTGCCCTTCTCGTTTCCCTTGCTCCATTCTCACCCTTCTTGTGAAAAGCAGACACCGTTTGCAGGAGTCCTTAAAAGATGAATATTGGTAATGAAACACTTTCAGTCGAGCTCGCGCTTCGAGACCGCAGTGATGTCCTCTGACGCAGTCTCCGTTTTTTCGGTCGTGTTGATGGTGGCATTCCAAGTTCTCGTCGGGAACGCAACACCATGCGTTTGCTCTGGTAGCGCGAACGTCGAAAATGAGCGCATCGTTGTGAAGACACAGCAGGGATACATCTCCGGACAGCGTGACACCGTCGACGGCCACACTGTGTACAGGTACGCCGGCGTGCCGTTCGCAGAACCGCCGCTGGGAAAGCTGAGATTCCAAAGGCCTCTATCGGTGAAACCCTGGAAGGGAGTTTTGAACGCCACTAGCTACGCCCCGCCATGCATGCAGATGCCACTTCAGGTGGACGAGAATGTATACCTTGACTATGGTAAAAATTCCGAGGACTGTCTTTACCTCAACATCTGGCAACCTGCTGGTGCCAGAGCGTGTTCGAAAGCCTCAGCCTCCACTGAGTGTCGTTTGCGACCTGTCGTCATTTACTTCTACGGCGGCGGGTTTCTGACTGGTGACGCGAGCTTCTTTATCTTCCGTGGCGACCGCTTTGCCGCCATTGCCGACGTGGTGTACGTAACCGTAAACTACAGAGTAGGCATGTTCGGTTTCTTCAAGACGAATTTACCAGAGTACAAAGGAAACGCTGGTATGTTCGACCAGGTAGAAGCGATGAAATGGGTCAAAGAAAACGCGAAAGCGTTCGGCGGTGATCCGGAAGAAATAACCATCTGGGGTCAGAGTGCAGGTGCTGTGTCCGTTACGTACCACATGATATCGCCGGTCAGTCGAGGGTTGTTCAAGAGGGCGTACCTTCAAAGTGGCGCAACCGGTTCGGCTCTGGCATTGACGAAGCTCAACACTCCAGCGGTGGCGCACAGAGCGATGGGCTTGCTCGGATGCTACAAGCCTACTATCCCATGGAAGCAGCAAGCGCAAGAAAGTATGAAATGCATACAAAGCGTCGATGCCAAGGACCTTTTGGAAAAGACAGCTAGAGAGCTTCCCTTAACGAGCTTTTTGTTCCTTCCGACAATCGGTGACGAATTCCTTCCCGTAGACCCTCTGACTGAAGGGCAGCAAATCAAGACGGGAAAGGAACTTCTGCTTAGCACTACACCAGACGAGGGGTCACTGTTCGTCAAAGCGATGCTGCTGAGAAATCCGCACCTTAGAGAGCTCATCTCGGAGGACTATAAGACGCCGATCAAGATCCTCATGCGCCTCCTGCTGGACGTGCCTTCTTACAAGACTGAGTCGCTGGCTGACGTTTACCTAAAAGGTATGGACAAAGGCGACATCAACGAGACCGAGTGGAAGATGAACTTGGGACGCATGTTCACCGACGCGTTGTTCGAGTGCGCCGTGGATAGCTTCGCGCTGACGGCGTCAGAGAAGGGCCACGACGTGTACCGTTTCCTGTTTGCGCACAAGCCAACCTTCTCCATCTGGGAAGACTGGATGGGCATCACGCATGGGGACGACATCGTATTCACGGCCGGCACTCCCGCCGACCTCACGCGCAGCATCAAGATGTACGGGCGTTACCCTGGTGACCACAGCATCGCGCTTCCGGAGCCCACTGAAGATGAAATGGAGTTCTCTCGAGACCTCGTCCGCACGATCGGAAGCTTTGCTAAATTTGGGTGAGTCGACAAATTACTGGCTTTTGCAGCTTCTTGCTCATTTCGGCATGAAGAGCACCTTTTTTTTTGAGTCTCACTATTAGGAGAGAAAAAGTTATCGCTCAGCAGAATGAAAGATCGTGTAAAAAGCCTTTCACTTTCGGCTAGCCGGTGCGGTACGAATGTGGTAGGCTAAACCGGCCTCCCAAACAAGTCAGTCTTCAACAATAGTAAGTCTTCATGTTACCTTTCGACCTTTTTTATGCGCACTATATTTAAGCCCACTGTATATATATATATATATATATATATAGCTATGGTGATATGGCGAACATATTCTGCGTACATAAACAAATGTGAACAATACAGAAATAAACAGTGTGCGGAACAGACGACTAGAAAGTGTTGAAATGATAGGTATGCGGGCCTATCCGTCCGTTTTGCAGTACTCATTCCTATTTAAGCGCTTAACGCTTGAATTATAGAATTACAGAGTGATTCACATTCCACCCTCTTTGCACTTGCGCACGCTGTCATTCAAACTGCCGTCATGGTGAGGAACGATAATGGTGCGTGCCTTCCTCGCACTAACTTACCACTGAACTAGTCCGAAGAAAGCAGCCCTTTGATGCCTTCTCGAGCGTTTTCTTTACTTCGACTTCATTTCCGTAGCCTTTGGCGTGCTTTAGACGTCCGTGCCATTTTAATTGATATTCTTATAACCACGAATACTTCGTTCGATTTCTCTCCGCGTTCCTGAGTCTGCCTTAAGACTCCCTTGCGGGCTTTTGGCGAGCTTTCAATTTCATTTTTAGGCACATCCATACGTCGCGATATGACGCTGCAGTACGACGTCATCGCCGGATCCGTGTCACTGATGGCCGTCAAGAATCTACGCTTGTTCTGCACGGTGATAACAGTTTACCTAGAAAGTGCCTCGACATTGACTGTAGTGTCCGCCTCACTAGAGGTGTAACAGGGTTTCGTAAGGTGCGCATCATATATAATTGAACTATTTGAAAAGGAATTTGTTTCCTGCTTTTCGTGCTGACATATGACGTTGTGGGAACTGTGTACGCAGTGCAATGTCCTGATTGTTAGGCATGTTTAGGGGTTCGACAGTGATCGTGATGCAGAGCAGCATATTTCGTCTGAATTCAAAAGGACCGCCTGAGTACCGAAACACGGCTCTCTCGATATTTAGCGTGATGGTGACAACAATGGTGAATGAATCCATGCTTGAACGATTCCAAAGACATACGCAGTTGTCATAGTGTCAAACACTGCCGATGTTATTTTATTGAACCATTCCTTGAACACTGAACTTCCTTTGTGTATGATATTGCGTCGCACATACCATTTCTTTTCTTTCGCGGCTGTAGCAGTTCAAGGTTAGCTATCGGTACTGGTTACTTTACATTACCTTTTCCGCTTTTCTTCTGGAAAACACCATGGCATTTTTCTTCGTTTCCGCCTCAATGAGCCGGAAAACGGGCCCGGTTCACACCACTTGGCGATTGCACCTACAAGTCCCCTTACATTGCCGACCCGCTTGTTTCGTCACGAAAATTGGATGTCGTTATTTTCACGTGGCAAGATGTCAAGGGCAATGGATGCCTTTCTCTCTGCCCCGCCATTAAAGAGCGCATGCTACCTGCCATGCTACCTGTATTCTATTGCGGTGGCGCCATCTCCTAACGATAAAGTGAAGCGTTCCTTGCGAAGGTCATTCCTTCCTCCTCGTCTCTCGCTTTCCTTTTTTTGTTGTACTCGTATCTCATTTTTTTTTTTTGTTCTGTGGGCCTTCATCGCTCTCTAGATCTCCGTTGAGCTCTCTTTTTCCTCTTAATGGCTCCTGTAGCAATATTTTCTCTTTCACACGTGTATTAAGAATTGCTCGTCCCCCGTTACCCTGTATTGTTTTCGTTTCTTTTCTTGCACGGGTAATTTAATACACTCCTACGTGTAGTAGACAACTGTGGAGACGTGCCTACTTTTGAATACTATGTTTTCCTTCTGTTGGAAACTGTGTCACAGTACGGTGAGCTGCAGCGAAAACCACCGTGCTTCAACGGCATAGCGGCTTTCCAGGCCTGCTGCAGCAAGCTTGTGACACGGTGCTGAAAGCTGCCGGCGCCTTTACGGCGGAAGCGAGAAACGCATTTAACGAGGCCAATGCAGCGAGGTACCACGCACACGCTGACATAACCGGTTTGTTGCAACAATGTACGAAATATGTCGTGCGTTACGGCTCGGAGGCGATAAGAAATAATAGTCTCATCGACGCTGGCAATCATTAAATTGTGCTTTCTAACTGCTGCCACCACTGACCACCGTTGGCAGCCAGGCGACATTACAAAATACCAATAAGGACCTAATGTACCGCTAGAAACGACACACATAAAAAGAAGCACTTTGACAGATGCTAGCCATTAGGCGCGGAGGCATTGAAGGGCACAGAGAAGAAAAGAAAAATAAAATAAAGGAGAGGTGGCGGGGGGTAATGAAATGTAATTGGCTAAGTGCTTCAAGGGTCACTCCTCGCTTTAGGTTTACTGACTCTCCGAGACATTCGTATCGTAATCATTCGGCTGGGCGCGGCTATCGGCGAGACTGAGTACTGCATATAGTTTTTCCAAAAACTAATTTCAAACTTTGGCGTTCGCACTAGCGATCCGTGCCCTGAAATGGATTATTTTTGCTGGCTGCTCTGTTCCTGCCATTCGTCACGAAAGCATGGGAGCAGCAGCTCTTGGGCCGACGTCTTGCGAAGCTGTCTTTGAAAAGAAGTGTTCAGAACTCTTACTGTATCGAATCACCGCGTCGAACTGATCTGTTCGGGTAACGTAACTTTCGTAGCGCAATCTTCTTCTTTCATCCTTTCCGCCAAGAAGTATTTAATCACCGTGTCGAACTTATCTGTTCGGGTAACGTAATCTTCGTAGGGCATTCTCTGATCCTTTCCACCGAGAGCAGCCTTGTGATGGGATTACGTATAGAAGTCGTAGTTGAACATGTTGCCTCCAGATGTCGGTAATGGCACGTTTGATCCCTGTATGCGCCTGTTTAAGCTCTACGGGCGGTCCAATGCAGTTACCGTTTTGGTGTTGTGTTTTGGGCTTACTCCAGCATTCTTAGGCAAGTTGAATTATATAACGTGTGAGAGGAGTAGCGGAGAAATTTAAACAACCACGTCCGTGACATGGTCTACAAATAGCTGGAGCGGCTGGTTGCCTCTGGTTGCAAGCTAAAGGATTCGATCCACACTCTAGCTTGCCTTTTTAAAGACAGATGACAAAGCTTTAGCGCTGTCTAAGTTTATTACTGCGCTTAAAGGGGCCCTGAACCACCCCTCGGGCTTGGTGAAATAACATAGTGCGCGGGTAGCATACGCTGTTGTGAACATCTCAGCCAAGTTCTGCTGTCGTACGCGGTGCGTGGAGCTCGCAAGCAGAGCGTGAAGTCACCTTTCTCTCAAATGCTCTCGTTTCAAAAACCCCATGATCCTCGCTCTCTTCTGTGTGCTTTATTTCGTCATAAAGGCCACTCCACATTACGGCTGCTATTGGTCGCTGCGCTCGGCTACACCGCGACCGCCGCGAGGTGCCGCCACGAGTCCAGTGGCTATAAAGCCCCTGAATCTCCCAAAGTAGCGCCATTCGCTTCCCTCCTCCTCCGCTCGGCGCGGCCTCGACGGTGGCGCCGCCGGTGGTGGGCCTGCCGTAGCAGACGACGGCTAACACGCTACGGGAGGAAATTCGCAGAAAAGTTCGTTCGAGCCCTGAGGAGCAGTTTTTTCAATCGAGATCTTTCTTCGTCAGTCGGTTACTGGCCTTTAGAATTTCGTGTTGGAATTACGGAAGAAATAGAGTAAAGGACCATTATTCAAGGCGTATTTAAGGCGTAAAGCGCGCGACGTTGAGAGTTCGTGTTGCTGAAACACGACGCAAGCTCGCGGTGTACTCAAACACGCGCGTAATTACCAAAGTTTCAGGTGTTCACAGCGTGAAAGTATGTGTACGTGGTTTCGTGGGTTCATTTACGCACCTGCAGGATACTTTTGCTCGGCCGGTGCGTGAGAGATTGCTGACCGCCCACAGCCGGAATGGCTGTGTGCGGCTGTGTGAACAAGTACTGCTCCAGGAGGGCACATGTAATGGCTAACGGAGGCCTCTGAAGAGCACGTGACATTACAATAATGCAGGCGTCGCAGGGAGTGTTCACATGCAAAATTGGCTGTCCGCGATCTTATACCCCCTTGGCATGCACAGGCTACGGCGAGCCCCATCCAGCCCTGCTTCTAGCTTTGGTGTTCCCGTTGCCGCTTTGGTGCCCTGGAGGCGCCGTCAATAATACGAAAGAATGGCAAGGTGTTACAACTAGTAAATAAAATTTATTGAAGAAATACAATCGCGCCGAGGCACCAACTTTTAAAGCAGCGCTAGCGCGCCCGCGCGAGTATTATGAAACGCCATCGAGGAATTTACCGGCCCACGTACGACTCTACGATCAAAGTGCACGTTAAACATCCCCAGGCGAGCTAGATAAAGTTATCCGGAGCCATCCACTACGACCTGCATCCTAGCTTTAGTCGCTTCGGAACGTTAAAAACGTTAATCACCACAAACCAAATCAATACATGCGGGCGTACATTCGAAGCTAAAAGACTGCATAGTAAGTCATACTGAGCCTTGCAAAAGCGTCGAGAATGTGCTAACTTCTGGTGGAGCTCAAAACACACCCTGAATAAAGTCGCTTTTATGTCACAGGCCAGCTGCAGATGCGTGCATTTCACCGCAAGACGAAACTACATGAAGCAAAGAGAGCACATTCGAAAAAAAAAAGTCAGACAACGCGCTAAAAACCACGCAGAGCATGAACACACACTTTCTCGAAACCGAAGGCGTGATCTAGGCTCGAAATAAGAAGTTGTGAGTAGCCGTGGCCCTTACTTCACTAAGCCGTGCGTTCTTTTCCACTTCCTCGAAGTCAGCCCACCTGATCCTGCGAATCCACACTTCTTTTTGCGTTGCGCCCACCGGACGGCAAAGCAAAAAGCTTTTTTCCCTCGCTGTGTCTGTTGCGGCAACCGAAGGCGCTGCAGCATGGCATCGCAATTAAGTTCTCGGTCCTACACATTATATTACGCTAACGCACTCCGTCAGTCCGCCTGCCGTACTTTCGTCGCGAAGGCCCAACAATGGAGGTCGGCGCGCGCTGGAAAGTAAAAAAATATACAAAAGCGCGGCGCCTGCTCCGCGGTGGAAAGAAAAAATATACAAAAGCGCGGCGCCTGCTTCCACGTGACACAGATGGGCCAATGGGGGAGCGGAGGAGGCCGGGGCGACCGGAAGCGTGGAGGAGGACGCGCCAGGGTGAGCGGGGTGGCGGAAAGATCTAAGAATGGCGCTACTTTTGAAAAATTGAGGGGCTTTAAGTGGCTAAGCGCACTACGGCTCTCTGGGGAAAGCCGCGTTCGGCTTAGGTTTAGCGCGGCATAGGCACCAAATCGGAAATTTGAACTGCGCGCCACGGTGACGTCTCCGCCGTAGCCTTCGCAGTGCAAGGCATTGGAGGAGGAAGGGGAGCACATCTGATGCCGTTTTTGATTGCCAATAACTCCGCTTATGCTGAACGCATTGAAGTACTTTTTGCGGCAAAGTGGTTCTGAAATAGCCTATCTTCATTTCAAATGTCTTTCTCCACTTGGATAAAATGTGGTTCAGGGCCCCTTTAAGCGTTTCCCATACTTAGGAGGAAACACAAGGGTGCAGTGTTGCTTACGCGACTAATTATTGGGTTAAAAAAATGCAGAAAGAGTTTTGATATCTTTATTAGAATTCAGCTCGCATTATCACGCTATGAAGTAATGGCTGCGTACATGATTCGTCGGAAGTCTCTACCATTTCAAATTAGCCTTTAGAACATGGCAGAGAGAGAGTGTATGTGTGTTTATGCTAGCTCACCCCGTTACTAGCACGTATGAATAAAGGTGCGTTAAATTAATTTACCAGTATTATTTACTTTTCTTGTGGTGTTCAGAAGAATACAGGCGCACTAACCAATTACCGCTAACGGCACTTCGCACACAACAGGTATGTTTTATGAAGAACACTGAATTCTTGAACATTTTTTAGCGTTTTCAGTTTACTATAGCACTTGCATTATGGATTTAAAGAAAAAAGGCCTCTTTGCTTATTTGTCTTGAAACCTGAAATCTGGGTAAGAATGCGCAATAGAACAGGCGAATTCATATCTACGTGAGGGTTCCTCACCTTGAGCTACTGATTATGGTCTGAACCCTGTGCTGAGGGAGACACCTTGCGTTAGGCGAGCGAAAAACAGCCACTATTACTTTCGCGATTGGTAAACGTGTATATGAAAACGAGAAAGGAAATATATAAGATCGAGTGGTTCTGACCACTCAAGGCCAGCCATGAGATGAGAGGAAAACGAACACACATGCAAACAAAGGCCAGCATATGCAGCTACGCTTGGGTAGCGCAAGCAGGAAATCATGTGCGCTCCGTGTGAGCTCTTTGCGCCCGATTCTGAATGCAGAGCTATGTGCAGCTCAATGCCGCTTGCGATGCAATCGCTCAAGTGAAGGCTGGCGCCGGTTCGGGTCATTGGAGCACGTTTTGTAAGTAATAATTGCAGGCAACCACGCTAGAAGAACCGATTGTTCTTGAGCAAGCCATGCAGCTGATTAGGCATTGGCGTGGACAGAACGATCGGGAGTCAGAAGAATCGCTTCGAGGAAGCCTTGGCGCGAAACAACCGGGGTTCCATGTCCACTTCTATTAGCAGTGGCTTGTAAGCTGAACGATAATGGATTGGTTTGAGCAGTTGGCCTTAATGTCACGTATGCATCACAGTATAGCCTAGTTGAGCCGTTACTTTCCTTGCCTGAAACGTCTGAGAACTTTAAAACTCATACAGTTCGCAGTCTCTTGAAATTCAAAGAGTTGCGCACTCTTGCTTGTTAGTTTTCCCTACATTGATTGATAGTGTGTGTGTGTGTGTGTGTGTGTGTGTGTGTGTGTGTGTGTGTGTGTGTGTGTGTGTGTGTGTGTGTGTGTGTGTGTGTGTGTGTGTGTGTGTGTGTGTGTGTGTGTGTGTGTGTGTGTGTGTGTGTGTGTGTGTGTGTGTGTGTGTGTGTGTGTGTGTTTGTGTGTGTGTGTGTAGGTGTGTGTGTGTAGCCCTAGTACACTCAAGATGTATTCATGGTGTGCCATAGGAGGTTCTTGGTATGAGCATCATCATGTCATAACGACAAAAAAGAAATATCAAACTTCAAGAAACGAAGGACGTCTCAACCGCAAGCAAAACGGCGCCATTTCTATGGAAAACAGAAACGCAGACAGTGGACAACCTTGCCACGTGGTGATTGAAGACGGATCAATTTATAGCGAGCCGTTAACCATGAACCTGTTTTGTATTTGATAGAATCATCTTGGACTCACTCTTGGCTTTCGCCAAGGACGCACAGCTACTAGAGCGACTCTGAATATATATATGTTCCCCAGCTTTTCTGTTCCATCTAATCTTCAAGCCAACCTTAAGTAAAAAAGTCTTCGTCATCATCATTTAGTGGTCAGGACGTAATGTTCACATGCCACTAATTGTGAAACAAGGGCAAGAGACTGTATGTAAACTGCAGAAGCCAATCTCAAAACAATGGTTGCCTTCCCAGCTCCCTCGGCAACGTTATGTGATGGTTAACCTAGGTAGACCGTCCCTATACCAGCGACACTGTCCATGGCTAGGACTCCGGGATTTCTTCGTGACGTATGGTCGACAGAGAACGAACATGTGAATGTCGCCACGTGAATAATTTCAACCTACGTCGCAATGGGTACACGTTCTCCTTGTTTCCAGCTTCGCTGTCCAACCACCTTCACAACGTGGATTGGAGACTTTTTCCCCATTTTTATTCACATAAACTTTTCCTTCGAGAACTATGCGCCCATGATAGAATTCTCCAGGCAAGTGCCCTAGTTTGTGATTTTCGCGACGCCCCCAAGTTGCTAGTTATCACGGAAAAAATCTCGAGGACCTGATGACCTCACCGCTGTCTTTTACCCACACTCGTGCTTCTTGCTATTGTCATTTGTGCAGCGGATGTATGTCATCAACGCGGTATGTTAAGTGCGTTGTTGTTGTTTATAATTTTGACAGAACTTGAACTTAGCTTTTAAAGTGCTTACTACATCGAAATTATAATTGAGAACAAAACTCTAAACAAGAAAAGGTATAGGAACAAGAAAAAAGCTCTTGTAAAAATAAAGAAGTAAAAGAAAATCAGCACTGAGTGTCAAGATTAAGACCATACCATTGTGGTACATTCCAACGCGCACACGGAAGTCGTATACCAGCATAGAGCTCAAAGATCTCAAGCGATACCGCCAGCACAAAAGTGTACTTATAATAAATGAATATGCAGAACGGGAATAAATGTGGTGCAGAATACGAAAGCGGGAGAAGCAAAAGCCCGACTTCTTAGAGGCGCGTATGGAACCCGACTCCAGACGACAGATGACGTTGATGCCAAAACCGTTCGTGCGCTGCATGATATCTGCAAGTGATGGTTTCGGCAGCGGGTGCTGTCTGCAAGCCTTGTTGTGCGAGTCAAGAGTTTTAGAGCGCCTAACATTTGGCTGATTCCTGTTATGGTATCCCGTGTGGCTGAAAACTGCTAACTTCTTTATTTTTTACGCGGATATTACGTACTTTGTTTCTTATTTGTGACCTATGACCATGTGCAAATTAACTGAAGATGTTTCGTAAAATTCTCATTTTATTCACGAGTAAACAGCTTTGTCGTAATATATTTGCATGCAAGGTCTGTATGCGGCACCCGAAAGTATTTCGATAGTACGTCTGAAACAGAGGACTTCAGGCCCTAGTGCGCATAATCGTGGATGCTAGGGAGTGGCACCGAAAAAATACGGCCTAATAGATCAAGGGAAGCAATTACTGTTCTAATGGCTCCTGTGATGTCCCATCAAGAGCCAGATTAGATGCCGAAAGCAAAATATAATTCACTGATGTGGTGAAGACAGTGCGCGATTTCGCCAAGACGAAGAAAATGCGTGTTGGCTGATCAACACTGGCAGAACAAGCAAATTCTCTGGAGCAGACATTCCGACAAGGGGACCTCGTCACAGCAACAAATGTGTATTACCCAAACATTCCTAGGGACGCCCGCCCTTGCAGATATTACCAAGGAGTAAAATCGGAGCTATCGCCTTTATTGATTTTTCCATCTTTTCTCAGTTCCTGCGCGTTCCTTCTCTTTGCCCGCCATTAAGGTCGTTTCACGGAGCTAAGTTCATTCCTCTTTTAAAATCTGTGATGCGGCTGAAAAGCACGCTTTGCTGCAATGAAGGCATGCACAGCAACGAAAACTGCATCCCGCAGTGTTCTAGGAGTGAGACATCCTTTCAATTGGAAAGTGGCGTAAACCCCAGCAGTGGTCTAAAAAGAAATGGCGGGAATTTTAGGAAATGAAATGAAAGGACGGGTGTTTTTTTTCTTCTTTCCTTTTTGTCAAGCGGAATTGTGGGCTCCGAGCTGCGTATACGGAAATGACATTGAACTCCGGTGTTTACGGACGCATGGTCTGCGTATTGGACAGGCTTATTTACGCCGTTGCTAAAGCGTTTCAGGTCTCACATAAGTAGCGCGCGTCACTTCACTAAAAGGGAGCAGCGCCACCCTCGTACTTTCGCAGAGTGGACAAGCTCAACTTGCGAGCGAACGCGACGTGGTACATCGTATGCAGGAACCGATTGAAATGTGTGAATGAAGCTCGTGTCTCCTTCCCCTCCCCTTCTCCCCTTCGGCTGAGAAAAAAAAAGGCAAGAAAAGGGATAAGATGGAAAAGCCCGGGACGTGTGTTTTTCACTGCAATTTTCTGCCATACAACAAATGTTAGTCAACATAGCCTGATGTTCAATTCTCGAAAGAATATTCTTGCTTTCATTCGTTTTCTTGCGGCAGTTATTCGGGCGGCATTGTTTCAGATCTCTGTCTGTAGTTAACTTAAAGCCACTGTTGACAAGTTATTCTCCGGGCACCGTGCTCGGAGATAGCGGACATGGCCGACCAATAGCGCACATGGCCGACCTGTTTTCACGATGCCAGCCGCGGCGGCGAACGTGAAGTTGGAGCAGCTCTCAGCCCGTAATCGACGTTGGATGCGAGGGCCACGCTCTTGCACCCGTCTCACCTCACGGTGGTTGACCGGCAGTTTGTATCGGTGGGAGCGTCAATGGCGCGGCCATGAGACGCTAGCATTAAAGTAACCTGTCCTTCGTGGCCTGACAGGTCGGGCACGACGGCCTTCGCGTTTTAGCTTGTGTGTTGCTCACTGCCATTTTGCTTCTCTATAGCGGGGCACACGCCGTCTCACGGGGATTGCGATCGAGCCCTTTACCTGTTGGTTATTAGCGGGCTATATGATTGATTTCGCGAGCGCGACTTTGAGCACTTTTTGGGGGGCTATGTTTGGTCTGCGACTGCATTCGAGTTCTTTCTATTAATACTATGAGAACGACCCTAATGATTTGACGCGTCAGTAGTTAGCAGGTGCATGTTAATTAATTGATTCAGCCTGTAAGCGGAATACGCATCAAAGCCACACATTGCTGACAGCGCATGGACAGTACACGCAGCGTTTTCTGTGCGCTATAAGAAATTAGAAGACAAGGACTTGTTGAGAAAAAGATAAACATAGAGGATAGAGTGAAGAAACGAAAGTGGCAGCGGGAAATAAAGCTAGGAGACGATGTGCTTTGATGTCAGGGCTTTCACAGTTTGGGAATCACATGTGCATATTGCACAGGTTTTAAATGTGGTAGAATATGGAAATAATCTTCGCCTTGGAGTGAGTGCCAGAAGTGTATTATTCGTAATTTAATTTTTGTGTGAGACATTGCAGACATTTATTACTATTTTCAAGAAGTATATGATTCTAGGCCATGCTCCCTCCCTCGCTTTGGCAGAAGTAGACTTTTCACTCGCATTCTACAACCGCACTCAGTATGCCCCGGCGCTCTTGTAATGGAGCATTCTTACGCATTTATTCGCGCACCAAATGAATGGTTGGTTGGAGAAAACTTTGCTGTGATTGTAGGCTTTTTTTGCGACATTGCTGTGTGCAGTGTTCTGGATTCTTCTCCCTCCCCCCTCCCCCTTCTTTTTTTGCACACGAAAGCATTTTGGAGCTTATATAAAATGTTTCTTGTCGCGCGCTTTCACAAGAAAACACGGTTGCCTGTCCCCGCTATTCAAGGCATAAGCCGCAGTCAAGTTTCACAAAAATTATTTGAAATTAGTATTTGAAGCGCTGACCTAGTGGCCTGTATAGGTCGAAATATCTGGCGTGGCGTACATTTTGCGTGGAGCGAGGCATGCGATGCACAGCGTGGAAATAATAGCGCAGGCTTCTAAAGTAAACGTGCTTAATAAGTGTACATGGACAATTTACCGTAGCGGTAAACTGTGTGCCGCTTATAGAAGATAGTGACTAAAGATACCTTTGGGAAGCTGATACCTCTTGCCACGCGAAAAACACACGTACCCGTAATTCCTCGCCTGTGCACTGCATGTATGACATTGTGTCAGATAATTCTCAGCGTCACTGAACACGTAGCAGCACCAGCGATTCAACGCACCGAAAGATGAGACAGAGCCAATGCCGACGTAACTGGGAAAGGCGGGCTAGTTGGTTGTCGATATGTGAATGCATAATGTAACCGCGCAAACGACAACGGACGAAAAGTGAGGGTTGTGCGATGCTCATAAAGTGTGATTATGATACATGTATAAATGTGTGGCTTTCCTGAAGTAAATCTGAGTTGAAGTTCCCCGCTTGTCCAGTGTGTTTCCTTCTTCGTCCATTGCCGTTCGTGCGGTTACATTATGCATCTAATGCCGATGCCGTCCGCGTTTCCACGCGTTCACGCCGAACGCATGCAGTGTCCGTGACTATAGCCAGCGCCTCTGACGGTGGCTCGGCAAGTTTCGACGTTTGGAAGAAGAGTTGGGTTCACTCGTGGTGGCGTCGTGCAGTGTCGGGAGTCGCTGCCTTCTCTCGCCTCGCAACGTTTCTGATACAAGTTCCTGTGGTAGATCTGTGTCTACGTGTGTTTACTTGTGTTTACGCAACTGCGTCACGTAAACACGTGCACGCTGCATCTACAAACATAAACGACTCCAGCCATTGGCAGCGGGTTTGCCAAACGCGGCCAGAGTCACGCAAAGATCCACATCTCAACCACTTGTATCAAACTCTTAAGGCGTAGAGAAGTAAAATAAGACGACGGAAGTTTTTTTTGACTATCTCGTCAATACACGCCCTCAAATTACATTTACAGGATGCTTAAAAGTATCAGTTCAATTTAGTGTGGTTGATGGCCAAAGAAACTCGAGGTTATACTTACACATAGCTCGAGTCCTATAGGTGCTCTGGTGTTTACGCACCATTCGCACGCTATGTTGCATGGTTTTCATACTTTTAGGAACATTTCCGGTTTCTTTTTTTCGCGTCACTGCGGAGTTTCACCGCCTGCTGTTTTCACTTAACTTTAAGGTACGCTATAAAAACAATCCTTTCGCCACTGAGGGGATTGACCGCTAGGGGGCCACGGAGTGCGGACGCGCGTCGCACCGGCTCCGCAAATTTTCTATGGTTTTCGGCGAATTATCTACAGCTATCCTGTTCACGGTATTCCCAGCTGCTTGCGAAAGTTCTGCTGACTCTCTCGATACCAGATTTCGGCAGGTGAGCCCGTTTTCCGGCCACTTTTCCAAGATTTTCCGCGTCGCCACGTCGGCACGACAGCCGGGCTGGTAGACAAGGCACGGTAGGCCTAAGCGTCAGCGGAGCCCCGATCCACTGCGCCGGCTTCCGAGATGGAAGTCGTGCAAGTCGAAGGGGAGGAAATTTCGCCGACGGAGCTCGGAAAACAGCAGTGATGGTGCGAGATCAAACGTAACACCAAGAAGGCGGAGGGAGACGACGACCCTGCGACGAACCAGCAAGCCGCAACAGCGTCTTCCAAGAAGGCGGCGTCTATAAAGCAAGCGACGCGCTACGTGCGGAAGATCACCATGGCGAGCCGAATGCCCAACCTACCCACGGACGACTACAAGATCATCGTGCGGCCCCGGGACGGCATCAATGTGTCGAAATACCAGAAGGACCGCGTCCATTGCTGCATACGCAACGCAGCAGGCGTGGGACGCGAGGCAGCTGAGGAGGACAGCGTTTGTCTCAACGAGCGTCAAAACCTGATAGTGGTCAGCACTCCGTCAGAAGATCGCGCTAGACGATACGGCAGCATTTGCAAGCTGCGCATTGGCGACCGCGAGTTCGAAGCAAGCGCCTACAGATCGGCTCCGGAGAACACATCCAAAGGTATCATCAGGGGCATATCGCTAGACGAAAAACCGGCGGACGTCGTGAGAAGTCTCGTGAACCAGCGAAACTCGAACGTCCTGCATGCCAAGCGCATGGGGAACACGAGCAACGTGGTCATCCTCTTTGACGGCTACTATACGTGCCCCGTTACGTGAACTACGGCGGGATGTTGATGAAGTGTTCTCTCTACAAGAAACAAATCGACATGTGCTACGAGTGCGGTCGTCTGAGACACAGGACCGACGTGTGCCCCAACCCGAACGACAAAAAGTGCCGCTGGTGCGGGTGCAGCAACCCGCCCGACGACCATCGGTGTGAGCCGGTGTGCCAACTGTGTGGGAAGGGTCACCTTACCGGGGACCGCAAGTGCAAAGCCAAGTACAAGACGCCGTACCTAGTCAAGCGACGACAATGGGAACGTAGAATGCGCGAGGAGGCTGCGGCCGCTTACGGCAGCAGCAGCACCTAGGACTACGGAGAGGAGAGCTGCCGACAACGCCCCACACCGAGACGAGCTAGCGCCGACAACCGCTCGACCTCGAGGGAGAGCCGTGCACGTAGCCGCACTAGCTCCCGCACTCGTTCTCGAGCCCGCTCTCGCACCGGCTCCCGCCCCCGCTCGGTGAGGCCTCGCAGCAGGTCGACGGCCCGTGCCAGCCATGCAGCTGCAGCGGAAGGAGGACGAGGATCCAACCCTCCACAGGTGAGCTGGGCGGCGGTCGCCTCCGGAGGCGCACCTCGTGCGCCGCTATCGCGAACCGAGACTGCCATTACTAGAAACCCCGGAGCAACTAGAAGCAGCAGTAGCGCTCAGAGTAGCAACTACGGAACAGAAAGCCTGTTACGGAAGCGACTGGATCAGTTAGAATCCGTCATCAAAACACTACAGCAGGAAAATGCTAGGCCAGAGAACGAAATTACCACGTTAAAGGGGGCCCCAGCAACCCCCTCTCCTCCTCCTCTGACCAAACCAGTCGCCGCAGAGGCGGGTGCTTGAACGGTCGAGAGCGCGGAGGTAGTCATGGAGGCGCAGGACGCACAACCCGCTCCTACTAAACGCAAGGCGCTAGACCCGCAACAGACTGAGACCAAATTGCAAACGCGCGAGCAGAAACTCCGCGAGCGAGTCGACAGACTCGAAGACAAGGTAGACGCGATGATGACGCAACAAGCGCATCAAACAACGCAACTGAACCGCGCAATAGCTCAGCAAACCGCGCAAACTGAACAGCTGAGCAGTGCAATAGCACAACTCACTCAAATGGTCGCGACGCTCCAATCGCGCATAGATAGACAATATTGAAATGCGGCTCCCGGGCGCAGCGGGTCGCCCGGCACGGACGACTGGGAAACCGTACCTTAGGTCGATACCAGACGAAGAGGTGCAGGATCAGCCGGACGGCAAATAATAATGCGGACAGTCACCATGGCTCGACACGACACCACACAAACACAACGCCCACGACAGTGTAACACATAGAACACGTTCACAATCTGGCAGTGGAACTGCAGGGGGTACAGGACGAAACGGGTGCATCTTCAACAATTCCTACGCAACCGGGGACGGCCCGACGTAATACTATTACAAGAAACCAACGACGCGGTCAAGCTGGCCGGTTACAAAGCGATCGACGAGGCCGTGACCGCGGGAGCACCGCCGGCCGCTGCAACGCTAGTGAGACGCAACCTCACCGTGGCGCAACGCGAACTCAAGAACGTTAGAATACCGCACGTACTGATTGAGCTTATTCCGACGAAAGGGCGCGGTCTGTTTGTATTGAAAGTGTACAGTAGACCTGAAGGCAAACACCGCTTTAGCACGTTACTGCGAAAGGCGAGCGAGGCAGCCGGCGACAGGCCCTTAATTATCGCGGGTGATTTCAACGCGCCTCACGTGGCGGGGGGGGGGGGGGGTACAAGTACGAAACGCCGTAGGGTAAGCGCCTGTGGGAAGACGCGCAGAATGAGGGGCTGGAGCTCGTTAGGGACCCTTCCGCGCCCACACGCAAGGGCAACAGCGTATGTGCGGACACTTCGCCCGACCTCACGTTTACGAAGAACGTCGCTGGCGCGCGGTGGCATAACACGCAGGAGGACTTGGGTAACGATCATTCGGTGATCGAGATCCAGGTCGATGTGGGACCGCACTACCAACACCACGGTCATCGGGACGGCACCAAGGGCAACCACTATTGGCTGGTAGAATGGGACGCTTTTCGCAAAGCCCGGAAGGAGCATAATCGCGGCAGCGAGGCTATCGATGACATCGAGAGCTGGACCACGACGCTATGGAGGGACGTTGAAGCGGCAACGCGGGAAGTACCGCAGGAAGCACGCCTAGAGGTGATAGATAGTAAACTCCTACACATGTGGGAAGCCAAGCGCAGCCTACAAGACAGGTGGAAGCGTCAACGACACAATCGAACGCTACGCAGACGCATAGCACGGCTAAACAGAGACATAGAAGACCACGCATTGCAGGTATGCAAAACGCAATGGGAGGAGACGTGCAACGGTATGGAGAATCAGCTAGGAATGGCCAAGACATGGCACCTCCTCCGGCATCTCTTGGATCCTGAGGAGACCAAATCAGCGCACGCGCATAAGATCAACAAGCTAGTACACGACTACGAAGGCACGTCCGCGGACTTTCTAGAAGCCGTGCGAACCCGTTACGTCAAGGCAACTATCCCCGTCGCGCATGCGGCGTACGCGGGGGAGATCGAGTAACGTGCAGCTAGATGAAGACTTTAGCGTAGCACAGGTGAGGGCGGTACTGCACAAGCTCAACAGAAAATCGGCGTCGGGCCCGGACGGCGTAACCAATGAAACGCTCCGCAACTTGGACGACAAGTCGATAGAACGGCTGACGGATTACATTAACGTGTGCTGGTATGCCGGCACGATACCGAGCTCGCGGAAAACGGCGCGCATAATTATGATCCCCAAACCGGGCAAACGGGTACAGGTCGACAATCTTCGACCAATATCCCTGACGTCCTACGTCGGCAAGGTCATGGAACACGCGGTTATCACTCGCCTTACCAACTACCTCGAGGACCGAGACATGCTGCCGCACACGATGCAGGGGTTCTGTCGTGGCCTTTCTACGCAGTACGTCATGATTCAACTCAAACACCACATCGTAGACAATTCCACGCGATCCACAAAAGCAATACTCGGTCTTGACCTCAAAAAGGCGTTCGACAACGTAAAACACGCCGCGAAACTTGAAAGCATACGAGCATCGGGACTGGGCGAGAGAACGTACGACTACGTACGGGACTTCCTTGCGGTTCGCCATGCCCGCATAGTGATCGGCGGACTGGAATCGCAAGACATAGCCATATATGTTGCACGGGCACACCGCACGCAGGGCTCTGTCATCTCGCCCATGCTCTTTAACGTCGTGCTTCTCGGATTACCCCAGAAACTGGCAGAGATAGAAGGCCTCCACCACAGCTTGTACGCCGATGACATTACGCTCTGGGTTGCTGAGGGAAATGACGGCCACGTAGAGCAAACCTTACAGGCGGCTGTCGACGCGGTGCAGGAGTATCTGCGTGACACAGGCCTCGAATGCTCCGCGGCCAAATCGGAGCTCCTGCTTTACAGACCCACGCGCAGGAGCCGCAAACCCAAGAACGCCGATTCCGCAGCCGAGCGCGCCGACAGAGGAATTGGAGTAGTCACATCTGACGGCACCGTCATCCCGCATGTTCACCAAATTGGGGTACTGGGCTTGCACTTGTCGGCCAACGGCCACAACGGTGAAACCGTACGCAGGCTAGAGCGTGCGGTCAATGAAACGATCCGGTTACTGAAACGTATCACGAACAGACATAGTGGAATGAAAGAAAGCAATACGATCCGCCTGGTACAGGCGTTCGTAACCAGTCAAATAAAGTACGTCGCCTCCTACCTCAAGTGGCAGGTGGCCGAACGAACTAAACTAGACCGCCTCATCCGCAAGGCGTACAAACGTGCCATAGGATTGCCGATCAATACCAGCATGGATAAATTTCTCGAACTCGGTTTACACAATACCCTAGACGAGATAATATAAGCGCACAACGTCGCGCAGTACGAGCGTTTGTCAGAAAGCAGAACCGGACGACACGTCCTCGAGACGCTGGGCATCAGGGGCGCTATAACGGAAAACTATTCCAAACTTTTCTATTCCAATTCTGCTATCAGCCCTCCACGATTGGTCAAAAACGTTTTTCGACCACGCCCACTTCCCCTGTCTGTCATGTGACGTCACGAAAACTGCGATACCTCCCCATCAGATATGATGTGTACACACTGATCATGTATGATTTGACAGAAAAAAGAAACACAGTTATTTCTGATTCGATCCCTTTTCGCCATTAGCCCTCGGCTATTGGTAAAAAGTTTTCGGGCTGCATCCACTTCACCTGCCTATCACGCGACGTCACAAAACCGCACAAACTCACCGCGTCAAAGTGACGTGTACGAGATAAAGATGCATTAATATGCCGAACAAAACTGAATTTTCTTCGGAATAGCCGCAGGCTGCCCCGTTCCGAAAGGAATAAAAGATGGCTGCCGCCGATCGCTGAGACGCTGGCTACTCGCACCTGCCGGAGAGCATGGGTGTATTTGCGTATAATAAAACGTCTTGCGTGGCCGTGTAACGTTTTCGAGCCCTTTCGGCACGTTTACCACCTCATTCTGCCAACTCTTCTTTGCTGAGGGTTAGTTTTAGCGTCATTCTTAAGATTCCGTTGCATGCCGCCGTGATTTTCGAGCAGCCACCACAAGCTAAGCAAGGGAAAGACGACTAATCGCAAACGCCGGCACCACTCTCTTCATCCGGTTATCGATTTTCAGTGCACTGGCTCTGCCTCAGTGAATCCCTCTGCACTTGAGCGTTCTCCTCGCCTCTTGTCAGCCAATTAGATACGACAAGCCGCTCAGTGTAGGCAATGTTATTCGTTTATCAAGCAAACAAAAGTGACCTCCTATGAACGAGGAGAGCGTTTGAGTGGTCTGTTCAGACAACCCTGCGGGTGACCGCCCGGTGCTTGCGTCGGTGGTTACGCAAATTTGACGTCAGGAGATTGGAATAGAAACATATTGGAATAGTTTTACTTTATAGGGCCCCAGCTACCACACACAGCAGGGCGAAAAGGTTGCGATATCCATACCGATTCGCGAGCGCATCGCCGTTTCGCCGTTGCCCAAGAACATGCACCCGACGCATCACGTTGGCCGGCGCAACAGGCGCACGCGAGATGTACAAAAGAAATACGGCAGCAACAAAAAAACTGTCTACGTAGATGCGGCCTGTTACGAGCGGCAACGTGGTTTAGCGGTCGCAATCACGGACCACAGCGGAACTTGCGTCGCGAGCGCGACGATACGCGCGGAAGAGACGGAGGCGGCCGAGGAAGCAGCGATAGCCCTCGCGGTAGCCACCACGGATGCCGAGGTGATAATAAGCGACTCGCGGGCAGCGATACGCAACTACGCTAGCGGCCGGATCTCCCGGGAAGCGGCCCGCATTCTCCAAATTCAACAGGGCAATATTTGCCGCAAAAACGACAGTTTCCTTGTATGGACCCCCGCCCACACGGACCCTTCGCTCCCGGGAAACGAGACGGCCCACGCCACGGCTCGAGGACTTACATGCCGAGCCGCGGCGCCCGCCGCCAATCCCGACGTCTCGCCCACCGCGAGAGCGATGTGGGAGTGGACGTGGGGGGATCGCATGACCACTTTCAGAGACATCACGCAACACTACAGATTGAGCAGATGTAAATACCCACCACCGCACGCCAAACTAAGCAAGAAACAGGCGGTTGCCTGGAGGCAATTGTAGACACACACATATCCTAACCCGGCGATCCTTCACCTCTGCTACCCCGACATTTATCCGTCCGACGACTGTAAAGTGTGCGGAGCCAGAGCGACGCTGCAGCACATGCTGTGGGCATGCACCGGTAGCCAGCAGCAGAAGTCCCCGACGAACGGGATAGAAATGGCAGTCTCGAACCGAGGGGCGCATTGGGAGGCGGCCCTGCTCAGCCACGACCTGGCCGATCAACTGTGGTCCGTCCGGCACGCCGAGGAAGCCGCCCGAGTCGAAGGACTCGACGCCGTCAGCTAGGCTGGGGTGCTGATGGCCCCACCCCGCCCAAATCGCCGGACATTTGCAATAAAGTTTTCACTCCACTTTCGCCACCGACAACCGGTACATACCTACATAGAGAATGTGTTATGTCGCTGTAGTGTTCATGACGCTAGGTTGTTCTCATGAAATTTATTGCCACTGATTTCTAATCATCCTTCGAAGCATCTGTACGCATCGTCCGCCAATGGTCGTTTTTCTTAGTCTCAGTTTTTGGAAAAACAGCTACATGGTTTCCTCCTCACGGACAACGCACGTAGAACCGCGACGTCGCTGTTTTTTTTTTTTTGGGGGGGGGGGCACCATGAATATTCCATCAATACCGTCGGGTAAGTTTTATGCACTCGACAGGCCTAGTGGCTAAGATTTATGTGCTGCTACCATCACGCTTAACACGAATGTGTGAGGGCGCGTGGATCGCGTAGCCGCAAGCGCCGCTTCGGTGGCACGTAGTTCTCGCTTAGCAGTGCAGGCTGGCTTGCGACACGCGTCGTCGGCTATCGTGCGTGGTAGTTCCTTTCGGCGGCTCCTGCAGCGTTCCAGCCGTGCCTGCTAAGTCGACTGTCGACATATGCCGCGAATACTGCAACACAGGAGAAGCGATGATTCAGGGACGCCGCGGAACAGCAGCCCGAAACAGCGCTACTCAAGGTTTGCGCGCGAGGCATTCGTCCCTGACCCGCGGATCACGGCTGGTGGAGATTCATTGTGACGATCGCCCGCCGCGGTGCGAAGTGTCGACGGGTCGGGTCCGCATTAGTGCGACTATACTTGCCTTCGGATTTCCTTTCGGCGCTGACACCAAGTTCGGAATGCGTTGATGGCGTTTCTGGAACAACACTTCTCACACTCGTGGCGAGACTTTCGTTGTCCGGCCTTGATGCAGCGAAGAGAATAAGCGCTTTTGTGCAGATGTAAGTCGTCAAAAGACAGAGTGAGCTCATTACTAAGCAGGGCGACGGTGACGACGTAATGCAGCTGCGTCTCCTTTCCGTGTCCAAATCAACCGGAATAATTAGCCCCACACCAGACGTAACAGCAAGAAATTCTTTCATTTTGACGACCTCCTCCACATTGCGTTTGTATTCAAACCAAGCGACGTAACTGCATGCCATACACTGTAAAATAATTCTTTCATTTTGACGACCTCCTCCACATTGCGTTTGTATTCAAACCAAGCAATGTAACTGCATGCCATACACTGTAAAATAATTTACACCCTTAAGAGTGAAAAAATAGTGTAAATATGTTTATAACTCAAACCCTTGGGGTGTGATTTATATAACCGACACCATAAGGGTATAAGTCATGCACACATTTACACCTATTTCACATTTAAGAGTGTAAATTATTTTACAGTGGTACACGCGGAACCACCGCACATACCTACTCTTTTGCCCCGCTAATGTGTTTTTAGCGCATTCTTTTCTTCGAGGATGCTCGGCATTATTGTCGTTGTTCAGAAGAACGTCATAGACGCGTCGAAAAGAACCTCGCTTCTGCGTGCCCGAAGGGCTGAGACGCCGGCTGTCAGCAGTAGAACGCAATACAGGCGTAACAGTATTGTCTTGGAGAGAGCGAAGGAGGCGGCTCAGCTTTTAAGGTTCTTTTCACGTCGCTTTTGTGCGTTTAACTTTCATGAATGGCGAACCTTATTGTCCGTGACCTCTGTGTCCATGTCAATGAAAAGCGGTGTGTCTGCCTTTCATTGGCTGCGTTCTGCATCCGCAATCGTAGACGACGGCTTGGCTCGCGTCCAACTCCGATTTCGTCTTTTAGATACAAGCATAACTTTATATTTTTGCAACCCCTGAACTGATGCAACTCAAGTATTACATTTAATATACTACAGCCCGAAATGAGACCTGGAAGTTAGGCATATCATTATAGGCAGCAAGGTATACAGTACAACGTATAACAAAGGAAGCTGCGTGCGCACAGGAGTAACGCATCAGAAATACATGAATCTTGCTTCACTCATTATGCAAGTATGTAGAGAAACAAGCATTTGAAAGTGATCGATGGGAGTAGAATAATGGGTGATCTTCTCCCCTCCCCCCAAAAGGGGGGGAGGGGAGAACTTTCGCTAACTTAAAAGTTAGCGAAAGTTCTAAAGCTTTAAGAAATGTTGAAACTTTCCAACTATGCAACAAAAATATATATCATGGCGTTTTCAACCACACTAGTCAGAGTGGCAAGAACGGTAAAATGCAGCATGTTTCGCAGCTGTTTATATGTGTTCGTTACATAACGTACAACCTCGGCGTTCGTTGCGCGTAGAGGTAGCGTAACGATGGGAAGTGATTCGAGGTATACTGTTTTATTTGGGCTGCCTGAATGTGAAATGTGAAGTGTTGTATCTTTCACCAGCATGTGGCGACCAAAGGATACTTTCTTTTCATCTCATTTACACACACACACACAAAAAAAAAGAAAAAGAAGGGAGGCAGGCGGCAAGGGGGGAACCGCTGACGTCCTTCGGCCCATCCGGTCATCTGTCAAATTTTGCGTCATTGGTGAAGTTTGCTGTCAGACAAATCTGCCTGTCCCAATTTTTCTGCACGATATATCTAAACTACCGTCGCTAAAGTCAATAGTGTACAAAAACTACCATCTAAGGCACTCACTGAGAATTTCGATGGCTACACAGAGGTACAGAACCTTTCATACCACTCGCGCGCTCGGCGACGTCAAGCTCTGCGCTTCTGTTACTGTCGTCGATAAAGCTATGACAACAACGACAACTTTTAAGCCCACAGGGAAGGTCACTTCTTATAACGGTGGACAGCACTTGTCCTAAAATTTCGTGACCTTGGAGCCCCACGTATTGCGAAAACCGATGCCAACAAATGCCATGCCTTGATGTGTGGCACGCGCTGCGAGGAAGCGGACGTTAATCACAGCTGGCTCAGTTCTCTTGACACGCGAACAAGCAGCGAACAGCGCTTGATGCGCGGCGGCGAAGAGAGGTGGCCTCGTGGCGGAGGCGCGCCTAATTGCTCGGCCATCGCATAAAACACAAGAGATGCGGCTTGCGCATAGCCTCCTGCGCTTCTTTTCATATACCGAGCTGTTGGGTTCATCATATGCTCGAGGAAGAAAACGCCACTGCTTGCTCCAGCCTTGGCTTCTCGCCCACGTACGACTGTGGCCGACTCCCGTAGAGGGCCCATCATGCTTGGTTCCGAACACAGCTTGAAGGAATGATGCGCATCTACCATAGCTCGCTCGTTCCACATGATCTACGTAATCACGTTGTTTGCTGAGAGGTACGTGCGGGCGCTCACGTAGTCCTACTTATTGGCACGTGTTGAGCACCATGTAGCAGGTTATTGAATTTAAGTGCCGTAATCACGGTATTCGAGCAAACGTTGCACAGGCACGGGTCTTTGGAGACATTGGGAAGTCGTGGTGTCGTGACAAATTGAATGGGAATTCTGTCGCTAGAACCGGCATTTATATCGTATGGGCAGGGATCGTCATTGGATGCTAGCTTCATATCTCTGTTTACCACACGTTCTCTGAATACTCGTTATATTTTAGTTGTCGCAGCAGCCGCCCACTATGCTTTCTGCGCTTCCTCAAGGATTGATTAATCAAGGAAAGTTTGTACCTTCCTGAGGTCGATGTTTCTGTCGAGGGATGCAGAAACAGCCGTAAATTACGGCTCATTGACCGGAAAGCGGCTGCTTTCTAGGTAAAGCGCTTTACTTCCTTGAAGACCGCCGGCAGGCCTACATATTCCGTTAATATTAAAAGGAACACTTCATGTGCGTTGAAGTAGTGCCTCTTACAAGCGTGCATGTCAGAACCTCAATCACTGCTATTAGTTACGCTGTTGTCCTGTTAAAGAATCTCCGCTCATGGAACTTTTCCTCATTACCACCACACACACGGGTTGGAGCACGAATTCGGTGTCCTCTTTCATATTGGCGGAAGGTGTACATTGCACCCACGCATGTGGATTGCGCAGTGAAGGAAACCTATGCTTTTCGCAAGGTTTGATGAATCAGCCGCCGCAGAAACCTTGACCGATTTTGATACGCTGTCTGCCTGTCGCGTTTCGAGGTGAATTCTTCAACCGCGCGTTATACGGCACTATGGAGAGACGGCCGAGAAGCACTCATTCGTAAAATCAGTCTCATAGGTCGACTCGTTTCCTTCCTGCTTATTATTCTTGCCAGTACGCAGGAAGACGGAGCTCCTCGTCTTATGCGAATGCTTTTTCGACCGGCATGCGAAAGCCGGATACTATGTTTAAGTGAAAGGTCACCGCATCATCCTGCATCGTTCATTCGCTAACGGCGGCAGAGGAAAAGAGGCGTCGAGGGAGAGGGGAGATCCAACGTGGATTTCGTCTATGGCACTCTCCCACTTTCTCTCTATTTTCCTTGCAACTATTTGCATGCTTAATTGTGAGCAGGCAAGCTTGTCGACCGAACGAACTTGGGATTCCGAATGAAAACTAGTCGGAGACTCAAGGCTCGGAACTAGCTCGCATAATCGGTTCCTGGGTCCTTGAAGGACTCACCAATCGCAGCAGCAAAACAAAGTCAAAGGACCTCTAGGATGGGTGAGGGTCGGGGATAGGGAAGGTCAAGTCTGGAGAATTGTTTGGGTAGAGAAAGGGAGAGAGAGGGAATTATTACGGGGCTACGGCACACGCACGCAGCAGAAGGTCTCGTGTGACGTTTTTCTTACTTTTCACCGCGATGCAGATCGCTTCTTTTTCGCATGCAACGCAGGGCTGCCACAGCGCGTTCGACCTCCCCACTTTTTCATCAGGTGATTATTAGCCACCGGCGTGCACCATCGAAGGTTATAACTACAACTGCCTTTTGGTTTTTGAGCTTTCTTTTGCATTCTTCTTTTTTGAGGAAGTGGCATTAACGCGACAAGGAAAAGAGAATGAGGGTTAACTTTTGCACTATATGTGTCGTTTTCTGGTGTGTCCCGCGTGAGGAAATTTGGAGCGAATAAAGTCTGTTATAAAAGGTTGAACGCGCCGCTACACGCAAGCCGAGTGTGCTGTTGCTTTTGCATTCATTTTCTATACCTTGCAATCCATGTAGCCAGTGGGTTGAGCATTATTCGCATTCTTTGTTCGTACAGGGAGCTGCATTGTGCATTATTCACACTTCGCGATTAGGGTAGGCCAACAATAATTTTCGAAGTAAAAATTATATTGTAAGTAGTTGAAAGTTGGACGCCGACCATAAAAATTGGAAATAAGAAGTGGTTTCGACTTCCGCAAGGGAGCCTTGTTCACAGTGACGGCGCCGACGATTTACAACGAAATAAAACGTATTTTTTAATTGCTTTGAGAAGAGCATAGTCGCATCTTTTTATTGTAATGATGCTCCTTGTGTTTAAGGCTGGCCGTGTTATCTATAATGAAAGTTTTATCTCTCGTATTGCTTGCGAAAACATACTTCTTAACGGCCGTCTGTGGAGCTCAATTCTCCCTTAAAGACTGAAGAAAGAAGGAAAATTTATGTAAACTTTCCCATTCGCCTATTGTTTCCGTCTTGACAACTCTTTACGAGGGCAGTGGATGCGAGATGGCGGCGGATGTTAAAGTTATAACATTTTTAGAGCTACTACCCATTGTAATGTACATTATAGCCAAGTTACGGTACATAAGCGTGGTGCTATTCGCGAACTTTTATCATGTGCTACTGTCCTCCTGCCTCTAAACTCTATAGAGAGAGAATAAGATCTTTGATTGCGAAGATTAGGTAGCGCTGCTTTCACAGTTTATAAGCTGGAGAGTGATTTACCTGTACACAATGCAGTGCCAAGAGGCGTGGTGGTCAACCTGGCCCTTCTGAGCTTAAGCGAAGTGACCCCCCAGCGCCCATGTAATAGATCTGTTAGCAAGCACCCTTTCCAGCTTCTTTTATTCAACTTCATAATCGTTCTCAGAGTTGCTAATGTGTAATAAGAAAGAGAAACAGCCAAGAAAATAAAATGTACTTGTCATGGCCACAGAGAAGCAACATACGGGAGTAGTTTACCATTACGAGGCGCTAGTGACGCCTGATGGTTAATCTAACGACGTCAGCAAGGCCGTATTATGAAATTGCTTTGTAAAAGTAGCTAAATAGAAAAGCCTACTGAAAAGCCTACGCAAAGTGTCTGTGTGGAAAGAGGGGAAAGGGGAAGGCATGCGCGCTTGGTTGTACTGCGAGGGTGAACGCTCGTGCACCGCACGCGGTGAGAGCAAGTGCCGGGAACCTTGGTGCCCTCTCCACAACGAGGCGCGGTAAATCTCCGCTTGTTTTTTTCGCGCACGGTAAGCCGAGAAATGCCATCGAGAACCGTGCATCCACGCTTAGAGCACGAAATGGCAATGGTGGTGATCGCAGCGACTAGTCTGCTAAGTCTTCTAACCGTGGCTTGGACCCACGATCCGGCTCCGCTGGTGTATACTCGGCATGGCGCGGTCACCGGAATCCGCCTGAAGGAGCGGGGTAAGCTTATCGATGCCTACCTCGGTATTCCGTATGCTCAGCCACCGCTTGGTGCTATGCGGTTCAGGAGACCCCTTCCACCGAGACCGTGGTACGACGTCCTCAATGCCACCGAATTTAACCCAGGCTGCGTGCAGACGGACCTGCCCCTCGGGAGGGGAGCAGTGTTCAACCTGTCAGGAACCATAGAGGACTGTCTGTACCTAAATCTGTGGACGCCGGAGAGGACCTGCCTAACCAAGTTAAAGAATCCATGCAAGAAGCTGCTGCCGGTTCTGGTCTACTTTTACGGCGGCTTCTTCGGCTGGGGCACCGCCTCGGCGTTCGTCTTTGACGGTGTGTTCCTTGCCGCGCGCGCCAACGTCGTAGTCGTAACGTTTAACTACCGCGTCAATATCCTCGGTTTTATGAACGCTTCGATTCCGGACGCCCCGGGAAACATGGGCCTGTACGACCAAGTTGAAGCGCTCAGGTGGGTCAGGGCCAACGTCGAGTTTTTCGGCGGCGACCCAAACGCGGTGACGCTGGTCGGCCAGAGCGCCGGAGCCATCTCCATCAGCTACCACATGATGTCGCCGATGAGCAAGGGACTGTTCCATCGGGCCGTGATGCTGAGCGGTTCGCCGTCGTCGCTCGCCTACGTGGACAGCATCGACCAGAACGACAACTTCAGGAGGATCGGCCGGTCGCTAGGCTGCGTCAACTACTCCCTGCCGTGGCACCTGCAGAAGGAGGACATGGTTGAATGTTTGCGGCGCGTCGATGCTCACAGGCTCGTGGACGACGCCATGTCATCGCTGGCATACCGATACATCACGGTGTTGCCCAGCTACGGCGACGAATTCCTCCCGAATAATCCTGTGGAAAACGATCGTATTAAGCTTAACGTGAAGGAAGTACTTTTGGGGAACACTCGGGATGAAGGGGCCCTCTTTCTGGAAGTTTTCGCCGCACAGTACGGCTTCGAAATCGGTGACGTCGACGGTCTGACTGCGCTCGTACTTTCCATCAAGGCACTATTTAACATTAAACTTACCGAGAGCCGGGCGCTCGCCAACGCGTATATCGAAGAGGACGATATAGAGAACCCGCTGGCAGCGCTCAGAGGAATTAAGAACAGTCTCGACGACGGCGGATTCGAATGTCCCGCGGATGTGTTTTCCGAGTTGGCAGTGAAGAACAATGTCACCGCGTACCGTTTTCTTTTCGATCACCGACCTTCGTGGAGCCCCTGGCACCCAAGCGTCGGCGCTACGCACAACGACGATATAGTATTTTTTCTTGGCACGCTTCACTCGGACCTGAAAGCGGTGAACGAAACAGCGAGCAAAGACTTATTGGCGGTGTACCGAAAACCGCCCACCCCGGACGAATATCGCTTCTCTGACGAGCTTGTCCAAGTCGTTGGTGAATTCTGCTGGTCCGGGTGAGTGGAAGCATCCTTACGGAAGCAGCGAACTTCTTACTTTTTGCCTACGAACAACGAGCTGTAGGTAATGATTATTATTATTAGGTTTGCAAACATATATGCTAAATGCAGTGCGCTTCACGCATAATGGCGATCACTGTGCTCCAATTTTTGTCGAACTTCCAAAAGCCTAGTTACATAAGAGTTTCTGTTTCCGTTTTTCAAAGGAAATTACGAAATATGACACTTACATACCGTGGAATAGTTTTTGCTGCTTCATGCATCGCTGTCGCCGATAATGGCTTATGTAGCTTCATTGTATTTCGTTATACATGCGCAATTTTACTCCGATAAGTTAGTGAATCGCCTCAACTGCAAGCGAAAAGACGTCCTTTCTTATTCATATATTCCCAACAGTGGTAAGAAAAACAGGTCGTGTTTATAACTTCCTGTAACGTTATCTTGCTTCGGGGCTTTTCATTTGTGCGAAGAATAAGGAATTCCTATAAATGCAAAGTGCATTTGTAATGATTTAGAACTGCTCCGCTACATCGCATGGAATTAGAGCAGGACAAATGTAGGGCAAACGCATGTATGGACACGGCTGATGAATCATTATTCGCCCTTGTGCCACTACCTTGTCTGTGCATGGCGTGGCGCCTTTGTGAACTGTCAGCAGTACAACATTATGTTTTGTGCTCTCATATTCCAGTACTGGGCGCAAAAGTGCCACTGGATTATTTTCTACGAATTCACTTTCTCACGAGAGAGAGAGAGAGAGAGAAAAGAAAAAGAAAAAAAGCGCGAAAATGGCTCTACCGGCCATCGTGTTCGGGCTTTTTTGTATAAGCAATACCGGGTTCACGATTTTCCTGACGCATTCACTGGCGGCATCAATAACACAAAATGTGCTTGGACCGGACCTTATCTTCTGAGTGATCTGAAGATGCTTCGCCAAATTCAACAACAATTTAATTGACACAAAGCTGTTAGACACGTTGTTCAACTGACGACGACGATGATGATGATGGTGATGATGGTGATGAATTAATGGCATCCCCTTAGAAGCGGGGCGGTAACAAGTAGTCACCTAGCCTGCTTGATTTAATCAGGTATGATTTAGATGTTTTTTAGCTAGCATTTTTGTGCACATCTCCTTAATCTTTTTTTCCTTCAAAATCTACCTTGTACCGCTGGCTATGACTGTAAGAGATCCGGTCGTATCAACCTCTTCCCTGCCTTTTTTTCCCACCAATACTCTAAACATTTCTCGCTTATCTAGATTGCTGACCGGTTGACGCTTCCGTACATTTTAAACCCAAGCGCTTCTGGAAGGTGTACGTTACCTACGGTTCTCACTAGGTTAATCCCTTCGCACTTTATTAGGATGTGCTGAGTGGTCTCCGGATTTTTGCTGCTGCATACACATGCCTCATATAGTTCCGAATATTTGCTCTGGCATGTTTTTGATCTTAGGCAACTGGCTCGAGCCTCAAATAGCAAGTCACTACCCTTTGTGTTGGACGGTGGGGTTTACCGTGCCCGAGCGGCGTAGTGGCTTAGGGAAGGGGGGGGGGTAGCAAGGGGGGCGCCGTAAAGCAGGGTGCTCCGACATAATTTTGACCACTTGGGGTTTTTGATGTATACCCAAAGCATGGTAGACGAGCGCTTTTGCAATCTACCACCATCGGAATGTTGCTGTCACGGCGCGAATCGAACCCGCGACCTCGTGCGGAACAGCAGAACGCCATAGCCACTGAGCCACCTCGGCGGATTGCTTTACCTCCCGTACCCTTCATTTACTTTGTTTTTGTCCAAGTTTTGACTTGGCCCCGCTTAACGAATGTCCTTACTCGCTAATATTTCCCATGGGACGCTGCTCGGTGCGCGCGTGCGTTTGCGTGTGCTGGGTGCCCAGCTTGGCTTGGCGCTGTGCACAGTTGGCTCAGCGGGGTTTCCCATTTCGCTTCTCTCGCCGCAAGGTCGAGCTATCGTGTGAACACTTTTGGACTATAACGTGTTGCCGGCATCCAACGAGCTAGCTTAACTCAATTGCTGCCACGAAGCACATTGCCACCCCGTTCTTTGTTCGAGCCCTATTCTCACTCGCAAAGCTGTCTTTGCGCGCACATCGCGTTCGCCAATGCTGAGCACGAAGAAATAATCGTTAGTTAATTTTATCGGGAACTGCCACATTAAAAAATAAATTCTGGAGCTTTGCGTACCGGAACCGCGACCTCATTATGAAGCATGTTCTAGTGGGAGACTCCAGTTTAATTTTGACAACCGGCGGTTCTTCAACGCGCACCTAAATCTACGTACGTGAGGGTTCTTGCATTTCGCCCTCATAGAAATGTATCGAATCCCGGCCACGGCGGCCGCATTTCGATGGGGGCGAAATGCGAAAACACCCGTGTGCTTAGATTTAGGTGCACGTTAAAGAACCCCAGGTGGTCGAAGAAATTTCCGGAGTCCTCCATTACGGCGTGCCTCATAATCAGAAAGTGGTTTTGGCACGTAAAACCTCATAATTAAATTAATAATAGAAATGTGGCCGTCGGGACTGAGAGCGAACCTGCGACCTCGAACTCCGCAGCGCAATACCATAGCCGCTAAACTACCCCGTCGGGCAACTGATATATATATATATATATATATATATATATATATATATATATATATATATATATATATATATATATACGTTTAGCAACAACACGAACACCTGACATGAGTGCCGACTTTTGTTTACAAACGACCACTTTTACATAGACAAGTTGCGTCAACTAAAGTGAGCCGAGCAAATAAATGTAGCAGGTGTTTTGCTTGCATTTACACACGGAAAAATCAGCGTGACGAAATCCGCATGCCATCCGATCAGCTATGTAGGAGTTATATCTGGTTCATACGGATATCGTAAACAAGAACGGTTGTCGCTAACATGAGCTATAAATGTTGAGGTTTGAACTTTTGTAAACGCATTTTTTTTAGAGTGCAGCTCCTAATAGGGGTAGGGAGGGGGCATTCCTGCGGCGAGCGTCTGCGCCTGCGCCAGCGTCGGCGGCGTAACCGAGCGAACGAGCACAATAGCGAAATATGAAAGAGCGAACGCGGAGCGTCAGATGAAAGACACGAGCCGCGAACGGCGAACACTAATGAGAGCGGCCCCTTCAGTGACGTGTGCACGGGAAACTGGTTTCACGCGCACCCGCCAACCGCTGGATGTGAACTCGTATCTGTGCGATTGTTTATAATCCGATTGCATTCGCCATGCGAATTATGTGGTACTTTCTAGAAGCCCAACGACACAAGTGATTACACTGGAACCTTCGACGAGTCGTGTATAAAAGCCCACGCGCTTGACCCGCAGATCATATTTTTCACGATGGCCGGCTCTACTACATGTCTCTCTCAAATTATTTGCCTCAATATATCGTGAAATGAAAACACATATAGAGCTGCGCACAAATTTCGCATTAGGGAGTATCGTAATCGTCGGTGATTTTTTTTTACGGCCACAAGAAAGGATATAGTAAAGCGAGAAGGTTATCGCTTATTTAAGATATGTGCTGCTATAGCCCGGAGCGCCGTCATAACTTGACCGTAAATTGTTATCGTAGATGTGCATCAATATCGTGGAATTCTTGGGCTTCGGATGACGGCCCATTCTTTTGACAGCAATCTTGTAAAGCTTCGGCCATCATTCAGACTTCTGAGCGTGACGTTTAACGGTGTGAAAAGGTTGTCAGCACCACTAGGCAAAACTGCAGACGTTATTGCTGACATAACTGAACGCTTATCTTTTGTTCCGTCCCCTATTATTTACGCGTAATCGCAGTGAGTGCGTGGTGCTACGTGCGATGCAATCATTTACAAGCACAATGCTAAGCCGACTCGTACGGCAGAGCAGCCGTCTCCCCGTGGCGATATGCATCTCGTGCTAATGAAAACACTGCATGCGTCCATTCACACCTCTCACGCCGATTGCGTCAGTGTGCTTGCAGTGAGGGGCCGCTGATAGAGATCAGCAGTTAGTTTGCATTGAAGCAGGCAAAGTTGGCGACGCATGAGCATTCACCTACGATCACGTAACGACTTGCACCACTTTCACCGCAAGGCTGCGCGCGTCTCGATTGATATTCACGCATGATAAGCCAAGCACTGTGAAGTGAACGTGCGAGGTAGATCAACAACCGAGATATCGCCGACCCCCGATCAACATCTCTGGCCGGTAGCGCTTTCATTGAGAAAAAGCGGCTCCGCAGACCAGTGTGCGATGGGAGCTCGCTGTTTAGCGACAATCGCCTCTGCCCGATACGATCGGCCTTAGACTTGAACGTAGACTAGCACGCGCGTCTGTGGCCCAGTAAGGATATGAGATTTGTTCGATAAGAGGAGAAAGGTCAAGGAAAAGGAAAGCCTGGTAAGAGCGCCTGGAAGCTGCTCTTGACATTCACTTACTGCTGTCGGAACATCTTGATGTCGGCGCGGAACGTTCCTAGACGCAAGCTCGATGGGGTTGAACGGCGTGCTCTTGGAGGGTGCGCTTCGCACTTGCTATTTAATAAGTTTCGTGTCATCTTTAGGTTTAACCGACGTTTAACAATACAGACTGCGGAGGCACTGTAGATGACATGTAGTTCCGCCCTTCGGCGTTGCGCTACAGTGAAATGAAAGTTTATTCAAAGCGAAATGAGCACAACTCCAGCAAATGACCTTCACTTGCTTTCCTAAGTTGCTATTTTAGCATCTAAACTTCGCTTTATGAGATGTTGAGAGTTGCACACGAA